>NC_142845.1:38419285-39022500 GCF_061612785.1 Hesperophylax consimilis
TAAATAAATAAATAAATAAATAAATAAATAAATGAACAATGGAATTAGCATATTCACATCTTGATGTAATTTCCTGCAAAAGCCCTGCTCTTACATTACTTGCATTTGGCATATTTTAATTCCGCTAGAAAAATTTTATCGCTGCGTTAATTTGCACTCAAAACGCTTTTCCCTCTTCTTTATTTAAATCATAGTTCGTTTCGTTTAAATGAATCGTGTTCATAATTGAAATTATTTTGTTATTTTAAGACAAACTTAAAATGAGTAAAGTTAAAAGTTTTTAGGAATTAATGATTTTCTTAATTAAAAATATAATAATCGGTGAAATTCCTTTAAAGCTAACAACAATCTCATCCTTCACAAACTAATATTCGGGGAGGTTTGTTGTGGAAACATCAGATCACTGACTACAGTGGGTCTAGCTCTAGTTTATAGGCAAAGCACTCTCCACTTTCTACTCGTCTCCGGTTCGAAGTGTTCAATTGAAAACTGCGTGGGTGAGCTTGTTTATCCAATAAAAAATAACTGGATTTTTCTTCATTTAATGTTTAATGGGCGACAATTTGATACGACGCTTTTCAGCCAAAAGACAGTTGATTAAAGAATGTGTTATTTACTTAAATACCTAATATACTGTGTCAAAACTCTGTCAATGAGGTATTTTTCCTACAGCAACGATGTTAACGTATTATCTTCTTAGCGCTTTTTCTTCCCCTTGCAGTTGCAGAAAGTTTTTTTATCTATAAAAAGTAAAGACGTTTCCAAAAAAAAACTTCTCATTATTTTTTCATCTTAAAGCTAAAGACTTTCGCTTGTTTATTTTCCTTTGAAAATATTATTATGATAAAACACTAATTATTTGCCCTCGGGCAGATTTTCAAGCATTTATCAAATTGTTACAACCCCTTATTTTGAGTAGTTGTCACTTATATGTCCATGAGAGGTTAATATTTTGACCTTTATCCTAATAAATGAAAAGTGATAATATCTTTTGTAACAACGTTCTGGCTCGTAAGTTGCTTTGTTGTTTTATGGACCCATCACAAGATCTTGTCCAAATGAATGCTCCTCTGGAAGAAAAACAGATCGTTTCCTAATCTGCATATCTCTGCCGGCAGTTTGCATTTTGCACATAATGCAGTACTAAACAACTAACCAAACCATTACCCATCTTCACGTCATCATCACTCACTAACATTACCCCGGCATAATCTGCATAAAGTCCTCGTTCAGTATCGCGTTCAGAGTCCAGAGTTGTGATAAGCTCTTGGCATCACATTTTACTCGCGATTTTAAAATGCTGCCTTGACGTGTTTCTGCCCTTTAAGCCGGTTATTTGAATTGTAAAAACTTTATTATTATCGACACTTTACAACTTCCATAGATGGACCTGTAGATTAATCTGAAAATTATTCTTCGTTACCCGCGTTACGTGACAAGTTTGTGCACTTAACGACAGTAATTATTACACATTCTTATGTAATTATAATAAATTGTCACACGAAGTTTTCAATATTCTTGCAATTATTGTCACTGTAATCACTAATCCGTAGTCAGGAACAATCTTCATGTTAGAGTAATCTAAACTCCTTCCCGTTAGTAGCGCCAACACGGTAGGTGTTATTTTTGTAAGAAATACATTGTAGGTACACATTATAGGTGTCGTAGCGAGAGTTGGCTGCATTCACAGCCCTTCACTTTAGGGACAGCCCTTTCTTTAATACGCCTACTTATTGTCACTAGCGGAAGAGGGACAGCAAGTGTATACGATGCTTGTAAAATAATATTATTAGGAAGCTTACCGCGTGTCCTATTCACAACGGTTCCAATTCGATCGGTTGCAGGATATCGCCTATGAAATAATCTCAGTTTTCATTATTTTAAGTTCGCATCGTTATTAATAGATTTATTTGTGTCGGTTTTTTGCGACATTTTTATTTTATTTTACTTTTCATCTCATTTTTTCATTGGACTACCTATACTACAAATAATATAGGTTACAGACATTGGCTGATGCTGATAATGAATGCACATACCTATCAATAATCCATTAACCTAATGATATGAAAGTATATATTATTTCTCTGTATAGTTACGCGATGTCCTTTGTCTCGTTTACGCCTACTTATGTACGTGACTGGCGGAAAAGGGACAACAAGTTTATATGCTAAATTCAGTCCCGAAGATTATCACATTAAGATAAACTATTTTAGTATCCTTCAGTATTTTGATGAAATAAAACGTTTTTCAGCGATTTTCAAAATACATTCTGTATAACCGACTTCAACACGCTTTGGCTTCGAAATCCGAATTGTAAGTAAGTAATCATTTATTCAGGAACAACTTTTCTTTTTAATAATTTTTAAGGTTATACCCATCAACGTAATATATCATCGAAAAAGAATATAATACTAATAAATATAAACGAAACATGAAACAGAACAAGATGCAGAAAAATAAAAAGATAACGGTCACAACTAGGAATCGAACCCAGTTTGGAGGATTGTGATTATCGCCAATTTTTTTTTATAAATCATAATTGGTCATGTATACCTTTTAATGTGTTGATGGCTGAGTGATTCTGTGGTTCTCCAATCCGCAGAATCCAAGGTTGCGTGATTACTCTCGGTGTGCAATAATGAGAATTCGGATATTTCCAATTTAGTTTTTATTTTAACAAAACTCACGTTACAATAATTTTATGAACAAAAGCAGATCGCGTACGCTAGAGGAGATTTAGGGCTAAACCGAAGGCTAGACCGCTGGAGACAGAATGAAATTATTTGCCGCGCGAGGTATCGCGCGCAGGTTTACAAGAGGTTTACACCAGCCTCACAAAAATGTGGGTAAAAGTAATGTTGTCATTATTTTCGGGATATGTAAACTCCTATAATTTACCCTACACCAGGATCTCTCGTCTTATCGGGACAGGCGTCTTAAGAGGAAGCTACAAGCCAAAAATACAAGTTATTAAATTTATTTATTTTTTAAGTTGTTTCCTTTACGCGTTCATACATTTGTATCGAAAAAATATATTTTTTGTTATTCATAATGTACACCAATTAGTTATAAAGATTAATCAAAATAGTGATTTAGCATTAAGCTTCGCCTTAATCAACTTGACCATTGGGACCTATTTATTAAACGTCATATGTGTCAATCTCATTTTTCAAATTCAGAATTAACAATATCATGTTACAACTCTTTTTATCAGCATTATTTTGTATGTTTAATTTTAAATTCAACGCAATTTGTGTGAAAAATGAGCCTGTTCAGGGCAATAATTATAAAATAAAATAAAACACCATATTATGTTTCATAACTAAGTGTAATGTAATAAATGTGAAAAGTCTAGCAATGCCGGGTACTCAATAATAAAATGATTTATTTCAAGGGACGCTGTTCTGATCAATTGTATATTCTGTCAGCAGCGTCTGTTGTCCAGTCCAACTTATCAAAGGAATGGGACCTTCGCCCCTCGAAGGCTGACATTAATCTCGCGAAAGTCCGATGCTTCCAGATAGCGCTACCACCACTGGGTTCAAGGCTGACACGAGTCTCCAGTGTCTTCAACCTTATCTGTGGCACTTACCTGAGATGCCTGCCTCTGTTACTTTAACCCGATTGAAGCAAATTCAATTATTCCTCTGACCTTTGGATTATTCATATATTCAATTATGATTTATCATCTCAAAACTTACAGCTTACCCGTGGCTGATGTGTTCTTGATGGTTTAACGTCCTATCCGTCCTCGTCCTGTCCTCGGCGAGCCTTCCAGGGTTTGAATTAAAGCACTCATTTAATTCCTGCCCTATTCCCTTATATGTACATTTATCATTTAACCACCTGACAAATTAGCTGTCATTTCGGCAGTTGTAATATAAAGTCCGTATTGCATTTCAGCCATATAATATAATGCTTTCACGCGATAAATTACCTAGTGATGTCCAGCGCATAATTCAGCACGGCGACTTGCTAGTAGGTACTTACCAGTTTGTCAAAAGCTAACTGGACGAGTATTTCCGTGACCATTCCTGGGTCGAAGGTATGCATACTTCGTAGCTTATGGTGAAGTCAATTTATTGTCATAGAAATGTACGTTATTTATGGTCGTAATTATTGCAAGCGACCAAGTACGTATGTTGCTGAAAGTCTGAAACTCTTGATCATGAATGTGAGAGAACTTCAGTTCTCTATAAACTCTACAGCTATTTTTCTTTGACGATATTCTCATTTTACTTTTTATATGGTAACTTTCCCATTTTCATGGCTGAAAATCTTAAATTTGTCTAATGATCTACAATGTACGAGTACCTATTTGTACTAATTTCAAGTAGTGAATTGTGGTAGAAAAACAGATGAAATCTCTGTAAGACGTCCCTGTATCATAATCGAGTTTAATTGTATTTTCTCTTACGCAAGTGAATTTCTTCTTTGCTGGTATTCAATAAATCAAGTCTCCAAATAGACAAATAAAGCACACTTCTTCACAAGTTGTGTAGTGAAGCAATAAAGCAATAACTACTTCATTTTCGTTATTTGGAGCAAGCAAGACTTTGTTTGTTTGTGAATTCGATCTATTTATAAGAAGGCAACTATTGGTTTACCTGCAGCTGTGAGATAAGAAAGAATGTAAACCTCTAGCTATTTGTTTTATTATTCACAGTTTGGTTTACACTTACGAGTATTATTGCACTGGAATGCAGGCCTTAAAAACAAGACTTCATTCATTCTGCAAAAATGTGGACACCGAAAACAATTTGAATATTTCACGCTGAACTTAGTTGGTATGATACGAGTATTTGATTTTCAGGCATTTTGAATTTTATCAAACCGAAAGCCACCCTCATTTTTTTAACTTACATTTGAGATATCGTGGAGTTAAATAAAATAGTGTACTGTGGTAGGACTACGTCTAAAAAATGTTAGTAGTTCCTCCTACCAGCATCCTTACGAGTAGTCAAATAGTGCCTCGGAATTTAGAAATAATATCAATTTAACGATAATTTCGATTACTGCATACATTACCATTACACCTTATGAACTTATCTACCTTTGGTAACTAGTTACTACCCCACGGCATCGTATCCATATCGTATTAATTTCTTATTCATTTCCCTTATTTGAGTACATTGCATAAACATAGGTTAGTTCTCTTTCGAAAACTTTTTATCGTGTGACTTGTCGTGGAACTTTTTGTTTGTGCTCTCACCTCTAAAATGCTCCACTCCGTAATTATCTCACACAGGTGAATAATTCTCCCATCTGGCGATTTAATATGTGTAAAATGCTAATGTGGTAAGTGCTAATATACTTTTAATCATAATTTGCACTCCCACCTTTATTTCTACGGGGAATTCATTCATTGATGAATCAGTGTTGATCCTCTGGGTTCGTTCGACAATGAAATACTAATTATTGGACAGTGAAACTCTGCAGGAGTCCATAATATTATCAATTGAACATGATGAGTTTTAATCGAACCGGTTGTTCTGACTGTGCTATTGGGCTTTTCCGATGATTATGTCGGTTTTTGTTCTGCTATTTTTTCAATAGAATGGGCTCCGAAGAACTATTCATCTTCAAGCGTCATCGATCCAAGGGGATTGATCCAAAGATTCATTGATCCAAAGGACACCGGGGCACAACCTATGGTTAAGGGGAACGGATGCGCGGCCTTTTTCATACAAAACTTAAATTTGGAATTGAGGCCAAAATACCCAACCAAACTGAAAAATCATGTTTTTTATTTGAAAGGTAAATATCCAGTTCTGATATGTGCTTCTTTTTTATTTTTGTTTTAAATTATAAAATATGGTCCATTAAAGAAATCAATTCTTCACAATTTTAGAGTCAAGTTTTGCAATTATTTGTGACCAATTTTTTTAGTGTAATAACTAAAAAATAAACTTTCTTTTCTTTTCTATTATGCAAATATAGTGATTATATAAATTGTTTAAAAACCGATTTTGATGGGCTTCATGTTCAAACAACCGATTTACTTTGGAACACAAAATTGTTGTAGGTACATAACTTTTAAACTCAGACACAAGAATCGTCTTCTTTACGATTTTTTTTTTATTATTTGTTATTTCATTGTATTTACATAGTATATTGTTAAAGAATATTTTTTTATTAATTACTATTAACGCACAAAAAATTGTCAAACTTTCCTTTAAAATCGTTAAAAATTCTATTCTTCAATGGCATATATTTTATAATTTAAAACACAAATATAAAGTGGCACATATCCGTACCAGAAGCTGCCATACCTTTTAATTACAAAAATAATTATTCCCTTTGGTTAAGTCCAAATTTTCAATTTCTCAAATCAAAGAGTTTTGTATGGAGAAGGCCGCGTAGATGTTCCTCTTAATATTTTCTTATTCGTTCCTGTGTTCAACGGATCTGCTTTGGAATTATTGGTCGGCTTTTCTATTCCCCCCCTCCTATGACACCATTATTTTTCCAATCAAGACTCTCCCCCCCAGAGCATCCACAAAGATCACGTTAACAAATTAACTACAAGCATTTATTATTGTTACTGTGCATATCTGAACAGTTAGATGCGAAGAACCTAAATCATTATTTTCAAATTACTTCAACCATTCCTTTCAAAACATAAACTGCATATAATGTTGTTAGAGACGTCAATCACAATGATTTGTTTCTAGTCGTACAGTGTAAGTGTATGCTGCACATTACCAAAACCTATAAAATGGACTGAGCCGTGTCGTTCCAGTCAGTGTTTGACCTGTGCAGCTCAGTTCACAGCGCGGAGAGCGGGAAGTCAGCAAATATTCCGATAGTCAAATAGTCGCTAGCCCGGCCTTTTTATTCCTCGGCCGTTTTGTTGGTTCGGTAAACATGAATTCGCTAGACTATAATGGGACGTCGTTAGCATTAGGCCGACGAACCATAAACCCTTCAAAGCCTTACCACCGATTTGACATCATTCCGTGTTATTTATATCTTGCTAACCATCACTTAAATTTCTCCACAGGGGTATACATTTTCACACAAATCTGGCCATAATGATTACATAATATAACAACTCAAAAATACTCATTTATTTTACGGATTCTTAATCTTAACATGGCCCGAGTCAAGTATTTGATTGTGTCGTGTCATCCTGTGACATCCCGACTTCTTTTTCGTTCGCTTGCCCGTCACCCACTCCAGACACCTTTCTCCTTCTATTCTCTAATTGTTTATTTTCTTAACTTTTCATACTTTTTGGATCTCCACATTCACATAAATATCTCAGGGATCTCATTTCTTCGGTAAACTATCTACTATCTTCGTTAGTTCGATGTGTCATTGCCAGATTAGAAGAAGTGGGAAAAGTGCAAGATAAGGGCCGGAACTTTTAGCCTTTTTTGCATTCCTCGTGTTGACTCTTGTTTGTCACGCGGTTGAACCTTGGTAGGGTTAAAAACTTGTTAAAATTTTAAACATTTCTCTTTTCCGATGTCGGTCCTCGCTCATCTGGGTAGGGTTTGCAAAGAGCAAGAAGTCAACCGCCTCGTTTGGAAGAGGTTAAGTGAGCTTACTTACTACCACTACTCGGCAGTGTGGTAGGTACCTACTCGGCACGTCCCACGTTCCACTTTTCCTCTCACGACTGGCGGGTCTGGGCTGCATGCAGCATGCACCATACACCATACACCATACAGTATCCACATCCCTGGAAACAAGATGCGATTTCATTCTGGTGGACATTTAATAACCCCCCGAGTCGCGGCCGCTTCAGCAGCCTGTCAAACTGAAATAACTGTAATGTCTTAGTTGTTACTACTTGTTATGGTTTCAACGAAAGAAGATCAATAATTATTGTTTTCTCAGTGTAGGTACATTCTTCATGTTATAGCAACTTCTTTAATTTTAATAATTATTGAAGACAATATTAGCGATTCTTAAAAGAAAATTTGAAACAAAAATAATAAGAAAAAGATAGATCACATCTAGGAATTAGCCCAAGATCTAGACTTGCAGAAAAGTAAATAGATGTCGCACAATAAAATAAAAATAAGATTTATTTATCCAAGACACTGTCTAGATTGCATTTAGTTCGAGATGAATCTTGCGATCATACATAAAGATAGAAGTGAATATATGAAAGAATGGTGAATAGATACAAAGAATGTTGATAGTTGGAAGAAGGTTGGAATTTCGAAAAAAGTTATTGATCTTTTTTACTTGTACCATCATGTAAAATCACCCCCCCCCCCCCCGAAGTTAGCGCACTTTACCCCCGTACACCCTGTATAAACAAATCATACAATCCTCAACACAAGCTTTTCCTAGTGAGGTTAAAAATCCTAACGTAAAAAAGATACAATGTATACAACATCAGCAGCTGTAGGCAGACTGCTAAAACCTATGCGCAAGCCAAATACGAGGCGTATCCAGAAAGTAAGTGTACTGAATTTTTGTAGGTTACAAATTTTTTTATTGAAACAAAAAAATTACATGGTTACCGTAGTACATATGTAAGCTATTTTTCGACATAGTCGCCATTCCTCTCAATGTAGGTGGTGAAGCGGGGTATCAACTTTTTGATGCCTTCCTCAAAGTAGTTTCCCGCCAACCCCTTCGTCCACTTTTCCACCTCCTCCTTTACCTCCTCGTCGGTTGAAAACCTTTTTCCACCCATGTACAGCTTCAGGAAGGTAAAGAGATAATAATCTGAAGGTGCTAGGTTAGGAGAATGCGCGGGGTGGTTCAGGATATCCCATTTAAACGAAGCAAGCAGTTCCTTCGTGGCGTTGGCCGTGTGTGGTCTGGCATTGTCGTGCAGCAGGCTGACTCCCTTTGTTAGCATGCCTCTCCTCTTGTTATGAATCGCCATCCGCAATTTTTTTAGGGTCTCACAGTATCTTGCAGAGTTGATGGTCTCCCCTTGAGGCAGATATTCAATCAAAATTATGCCTTGACAGTCCCAAAACACGGATGCCACGATTTTCTTGGCTGAAATTGTGGTTTTGAACTTTTAGGTGGAGGGTGAAGAGGTGAGAACCGTTTTTAAACTCGCGATACCACTTGTGCACACTCGTACAATTCATAGCTTTATCACCATATGCAGTTTTAACCTCATTATAAACCTTAAACGGAGGTTTTTCCTTCCAAACGAGATAACGGATGACGCCGCGTATTTCGCACTTGGCGGGAGATTGGATTGACATTTTTCACGAAACGTGTTGTCGCGTCGACACTTCTCAATGTACTGACCTTGAACAGGTCTCGTTTCGGAGGGGATAAGTCAGGCTACACGTAAGTGTAGCCAACATATCGAAAATAAAATTCATTCGGTCGTGAGAGCCTCAGTACACTTACTTTCTGGATACGCCTCGTACTAAGTTTGGTGATCGCGCTTTCGGAGTATCTGGGCCGAAGGCTTGGAATAAACTCCCTCCGGAACTAAGATCCATAACACGTCCAACAGAATTCAGGTCTAAACTAAAAACTTACCTTTTTAAGCTGTCGTACCCTTAAATTAAATATACCAATCCCAAGAGAAAGTCCAGTTATATTCAATTTTTCAATTAAGTCCTAAATCCTGTATCTAAATTTCGCCAATAAACAATTAGATAATGTTAATTAAGTGTTAATCTCAAGTGACCTACCAGGTAAGTATTGTACTGTATATTTTCTCCACAAATAGTTAAGAATAACATAGATCACTGTAGAAATGTATTATAAGTTTGTACAGCGCCCTTAAGGTGTTTTTGCACAAAAACGGCGCTATACAAGTCATCCAAGTATTATTATTATTATTAAAGCAACAATAAATAAATGAAATCAGAGAAAGGGTGAACAAGACGTAGCTACCTGTCTTATCGCAGATCAATTCCTATTAGTGAACGGCGTAATATAATGGGTAATGCGAGTGGGAAGTGTCTGGCACTCCGGAGTGATGGACCACACTTCAGTAGGACATTTGTCCGAGCACCGCGCGTACTGAACCAACTATTCACTGAGCATTCTTGTTCCTTAACCTAATAGCGGACCCATTAGCGTGGTGAAGTGTGCAACACTCAGTATTATATTGTGGACATTATTAGACTCAAATACAAATTCACATGTCGAGTCTCTTTTTTTATAATGGTGATAAAACATTCATGCTCTCCTTACTTCCTTACATAAAATGCCAAAGTTGTCCACAAATATCTTCAAAATATGCAAAATTCAAACGCTCCCATGGCCTGGAAATAGCTCCGATATGATCTCTATCGAAAATGTATGGTCGATTGTGAAGAAAGAATTGAAGACTAAGGACGGGTTGTTTCGGAGAATTTGAACAATCCATCAAATTACAACGTTTATTTTTGGGTTCCGTAGAAGTCCTATTCAAGTTCTGTTATTATATCATTATAGGCCAGTTACTTGACAGAACTGAAATAATAACAGAACCTGAAAAGAACATTCACAGAACTTGAAAATTAACTTTGAAATTTGAAGAATTGTTCAAATTTTCTGAAACAACCCGTCCTAAAAGAGAGTCATGCAAGTATGGCATTACAACCAAGGAATAAGAAAAATCTGTAAAAATTGGTTCACAGCATGCTGACTAGGATTAAATTTCTTCAAGAACAAAGGAATGTTCACTAAATACTAGATATAAGCCATTCATGTGATTAAAGTTGGAAAACTAAAACAAAATCATTAGGAGTCCAATAATCTGTACACGTCCGTACATAACATACGAGTTCTATTTCAGAACGATTTCACGGAGACGTACAAAGTACTCAAGTTAAGTTATAATAGTAAGTGACATTTGCTTCATTTCGCTCGAGATCAACTTTCCATTCTTATTTTTATAAGAAATTAGGTCCAAGGATTCCAAATAGAGCTTTTTATTATCGAAAATGTACATTTGTTCACTTTCCCGTTGACTCCGAGCACCGAGGAAGAACTTGGAAGGACTTTGCAGTATACATATGTTTTTAAATCAATGAATGCTTATTACACCTATTAATTACTAAAGGACGTAAGAAGTATTAAATAACCTAAACTACAGAACAAACAATTCCGATCATCAATCATATCCTTGTGACAGTAATGGGTTGATAATGTGTGGGGTTTTAAATCTAATACCTGTAATACAGAAAGGTCGAGAATATTAACATCATGAATAGCATTTTCCTCGGTGAATTAGAATGCAGCTCCTTCCTAATTGGTTTAGCTCTAATATGCATTATTGTAGATTTTCATTCATCTTGGTTGCTTACGTTGCAAACTTTTACTTCGACGCCACCGTTTAATCCGTGTATGGTTTCATAATCTAAAAATATATTATTAGCAGTATTTATAGATTCAATGAATTAGTTACTAATAAGCAATGTCGAAATTGGTAATTTCGACATTGTTTAAACATGCAGCGAGATCTTTTTTACTTACTATTCTACGTTTGGGGTGACATTATTTTGTAATGAGTGTAATTAAGTGAATCAGATTTATATTCATAATTCGTTAATTAGTTTCTTGAAATCTTCAACTTCTTTATTTTAAACATTTTACCGTGTATCTCTATACATAGAGTTGAACACTACATATTTTGTACGGCGTTGTAACTTTGAATCGTGTTTTATTAAAAATATTTTCACCATTTTCGTTTAATTATCCTTTTTTATAGTAGCGCTCTCCCTCTAACATTCGTTTTTATATATCGCCCTTTCCGACCATCTTTGAACGCTTACTATGGGGTAAAAGAAAGTTGTTACTTAAGGAAAGGTTTATAAAAGAATAGCACAGGTTTCCTTCGTAAATTGACTGCTACTTGGCTTCGTCAATTAGGGAGAAAGGAGAGTAAACTTTTACTCTTCAAAAAATAAAATCAAGTAAAAAACAAAAATAAAAACAAAACCAAACAAAGATAAAAACTAATTTATTAATTAATATGCAAAACAAAAACCAGTTAACAACCTTTAATCCCATATTATTAATTATATTTACGTACCTATTATACCTAATACTCCTAGTTGGGTAGTCAAAACATTTTTTAATCATCCTGTACTAAAAATAAAGAAATAAAATAAATGCAAATTAAGACTCGCGATTCAATTCGACAATGTTCCTTTTATTTTTTTGTTTCTTTCTTGAGCTTCCTCACAAAAACAAAATCTTCATAATTTTTTTGATCCATCCTTTACAACACTACACAAGCAAGGGTATATTTAAAAAGCTTTACCTATACAAATTACGTTTAAGCCGCTACGAGGTACGGTGTAATAGTAACGCAGGGAAGGCGATAACCGCTGCCCAGCGCCGCCGGTTGTTGGTGCTTGTTGTTTGCACAGGTTTCTCGCGTAGATTAATCACACCGTGCTTTATTAGCATTATTGCACCGATCGTGATTGGCAAACAGTGTCGCTTTGTTCTTTATTGTCGACACGGAAAATAGCGGCGAATCGGGTCCAGATCTCCCCGTAACATGTAACGTATAATGTTGTCCTAAATGGGACTAAAATAACGAAAGGAGGCTTCGCTATCAAACCTAACACGTTACGACATTTGTTACGCGACGCGGAGGTGAATGATGTTCAGTATCTACGCGGTGTTATTAGTTATCACAAATGGACCTGATTTGGCCGTCCTTTATTACCTGTTTTGGTTGAAAATCACAACGTCGCCCTTTGTTCTAAAAGTCCAATATAACCGTGCACGCCATATGGCATTATATTATTAGAAAAATAAGAAAACAGTTACGTTGATCTATTTTGCAATGCTAAAACTTACTCTCATGATGCCATTTGTTTTGAGTCTATGTTTTTATCGACGCGATGTAAAGATCTTCTCGCAATGTTAGTTTAAAATGACTACTTTGTATTCAGATTTTCTAGTAGGTTATTATGTGTCTTAACCCCGCCGTACCGTACGTTGTAAGTAGACTATCTACTAAGCCAATATGACCACAGTATTTACTGAATATAATTTATGTAGGTACCTGCGCCTATACATTTGACCAAATTTCGCGGGCTTTGAAATCATGAACTATTTCTTCTGACGGTATCGTCTCGTCTTCTTCCATGTAGATTTGAATGGGAACCAATGTCGAAATATTTAATACATACTTAATACACTTTAATACATTTTGGTTCTAACCCATTTTGCACGCGCTCTGTCTCTCTTACACTTGCCTGACATCGTATATCGCCATCCATTTCATAATGATTATAAACACTTGTATTGGAAATTTAAGGCCCGATTGGCCAGACTTTTCGATCACGAAACTCGTCCACATCGCATTTTCTGTATTCTTCTTCATTCGATATGTCCAGGCTATTTTAAGAATACTCGTACAAGTATTTGTAACCGCCAAACTAAACTAATAAACTTACAAATCAAGGCCTGCGGAAGTTTAAACGACTAAATATTATTATGCCTAGATACTAGTTATTCAACATAACATTTTAATGTTACTTAAACAGTTTAACCCTTCATTACTTTCAACACATTTGTTCAGTTTGCAATGTTTTCTGTGTATTTCAAATGCGATATATATCTCTTATTTTTAATTTTCTGTAAAAATACATAATGTTTAGAAACTAGATAAAATTATTTTTACGTATTTATTTTATTACATTACTATTTCTAATAAAATTTCAATATCACACGTGAAAAATGTTGTCAAAAACGCTAACCACATTTTTTCAATTTTTTACTCCAATCGTAGAAAAAATGAGTGAACTCGAAATTTCGAAAACACAATCGTTTTGCTTGGGGAATTTGTAAAAAACTGTAACTTCACTTTTATCTCGTTCATATAATAAAAAAATAAGAGTTAAATCGCAATCAGTTTAACTCTTATTTTTATTTTTAGGATTTTATTAACGACATCCAGTATAAAATATCTGAGGCAAACTGGATATTATTATTTATTTATTATTATGATATTATTAATTTTTCTAACTTCAAAAAATTATGCATTTCCCCATGATAAAAAAAGGATAAAAATACTTTTTATAAAATATGGACGCCCGGTCATATATGACCCTAAAACGCTGGAGCGGTTAAATTTAATGAATATTACAGTAAACTCTTCTAAAAGTTGAATCGCTTCGTGAGTATTTCTACATAGACCCGCCCGCATTGATGTAACCGTAATCAAAGGGTTATCGACTGTCCGTGACTGACCGTGCCAACTTCATGCTTTGTCAAATGAGTCAATGTAAGTGTTTTTATTTATTTTTTACTCCGCACAAGAGTCCCAACTGCATAATGGCATTATGGCATCCTCGTGTTGTGAGATGAAATGAGGTGGGGAAGAAGAGATTTGAAAGAAGGTGCCTGGCTGTTCATGTCTAGTCACGTAACAGAACTAAAGCCATATCAACCGACGTTTTTAACAAACTTTTTAATATTTTAAAAAACTTTTATTTTTTATTTTAAACTTTTTTGTTTAGTTTGTTTTGGGCAAGCAGTCTCTGACTCAATATGCAAAGAATTTTCCGATCTGCTACTGATGAAAATTAACCCAGTTAAAGTCCTGTCAGTGATACACGCGTCGTTGATGGAAAGAGGGAGGGGTTACAACGGAGCTATCAGCGGTACGCATTTAATGAAGAACTTACTTATGCGTCTCCGTGCCCATCTTATGCAATACTTTCATTAACCACATGCTTCCTTATGACAGCCTATAGACTAAGTTTCACTAAAATTCCATAGTTCATTTACATATTTTGTCAAAAAGTTGTAATATAGAGGTAATAGAGATAACAGGTGGCACTGTTTGATACATTTGTACTATAGAGGTAATAGAGATAACATGTGGCACTGTTGATACATTTGTGATTTGTACCATGCGAGTCTTCCCTTGAATGCGTATTGGGTCATTTTGCATACGTTATAGTAAGACGAAACGCGTACGTAAGGTGAAACACCTAGGTGGGACACGCGGCGAGGTTCGGCTGCGATTCGTAACTGGAACTTCGCGCTTATTTTTGTAAAAGTACCTATAGATTGATTTCTTCCTATCATTTATGTATTTTAGAATTATTAATATTTTTATGCACGCCTCTGATGACATGAATAATTCTGATGAACTATCAAAACCAATTATACCTGATCACGTAACGTCTTCGTAAGGGCGTATTCAGCTGCACTGCGGACTGCCTGGCTTAGACGGATTCTCCGGTGGCTTCTTCGAAACCCCCCTTTTAATGGATGTTTTATTTTTTTGTTTTACTTTAGGATTTAATCTTCCCTTTTCAAAAGTTATACTCAAATATTCTTTTAACTACTTTTTAATAAACCAAGCGCCTTTTTATCCAACCTGCCAAGTGCTTGTCTCCACCACGTTGAAAATAACTAAGTACATACCTAATGTCTTTCAATTTAATACTCATGAAATAATGACAATATTCCTTACTACTCGTATATCCGTGCTCCCAATTCGGCTGCTGTTCGCTACTGGCACTGCAATGCTCTGCACGCATTCTTCAACCGGCACAATAAAACCATAATATCCATAACTTGCATTATGCAAATGTTAGACAAGACGATACACACATTTCTATTTATACAGCCAACATTGCGCCGGTCGCTGCCAGAACTTCTGTGCAGGTAGCTGCAGTGAGACGATCGCGGGTCGGTCCATTATTTACTTCGCTGCCATTTTCAACTCAAATGCTAGTGCGAATTGGCACAAAGGAGCAAACAAAGTCTTTGACTGGTGTGATATTCTCAACCCTTAGATTACCTCATCTAGGAGATTCAGGAATATGGGTTCCATTTAGCCGAGTTTCATTCTTTTATCAGAAGCATATTATGGAACCCGCAGATACTGTAACAGTATATTGTAGGTAGGTACACAACATACATTTGGAATAAATTAGGGGAGTGAAAAGAGAAGATTTGGAAGTAACTGGCTCTTTAGTGTACGAACACAAAGAACGCATGTTTCGGCTTTCAGATTACCAGCACTCAATGCCTGAGTCCGCCGGAGAAGATAGGCGCCGAGTTGTGAACACATAGAACGCCGGTAAAATCCGCGCCATTTGCGCGGTAGCCTGATTGCAGCTGTCAGTTTAAACAAAATGTCAAGCTCGTCGGAAGAAGATTTTTTACTTTTGTAAAATTCTTTCTTGAAATTAAGAAATAAAACAATTGGTATTCATCCAATTAATAGTAGTAGAAAAAGTCATGGTGAATTTATGAATTTTATTTTTTAATGACAGATTTTTTTAAATATACCTTATTTCACTCGTGATAGTTGAGGTTATTATAAAAATTTCTTAGTTCGTACTTTTGTTCGTACCGATTTCTTTCCAGCACTTGTGGACAACATTTTTGTTGCTGTGTAAGCTGTTTCTCTTATCCCAGATCGGCGATTTGTTAAAAACAGCAGCAATTAGTAAGACGCTCATTTTGACAGGACTTGTTTATTTATGTTTTGACACTAGCTTCCAAAACAAGCTTCACTAACCCGCCGCACCGGCGAGTAGGAATTAAGAATTCATTCCGGTAAAGCTTCTCGGCGCGCCAGCGCGCGGACACAAATCTGAACCTGCCTTCACTATGTGCGTTCTCACACGTTTAGATACAAACATTCTTGTCGGCGCGCCTGCGCCAGTCGGCCGCTTACTCGCCGGCTAATCTGAAAGCCGAAACACGCGTTCTTTGTGTTCGTACACTTAGATCTGGTCGCTAAAGCCAACTTTATAATAATAATAATAAGTGTTTTATAATATTTTTTGTAACAAATATATATAATTATATCCCGTGCGTGAATTTCGACTAATTTCAACTTTTTTATAGTGAAAAACCATAGACTAAATAAGACCATCAATGTGAAAAACGCATATTTGGCCCACGCTGCATTTAGAATCCGTAACCTCTGGTGACAAATAACATACCGGTCAGCCGCGGAGTTCTGTCAAATGTTTAGGTAAATACACATTTTCATTTAATACGAATTTCCGGATCTTCAACTCCGCCCGTAACGACGCGAAGGTTTTAAAAGGCGTTGAATAATACCTTTAATTTCCTTCATACATTTACAAGGGAAAAGAACCCTAGCTTAATCTTAATAATAATATATAGCGCAGTTTAGTGTCATTTTACTTCAAATGCGCTTAAATCTTCATGAAACATTGTAAGAAACCGGCGCGTGGCTTGCTTATCGAATGACCTTTATATAATGATATAGGTACTAGTTGTAAAATAAATTTTATATTTCGGCTTCAATTTCCCGATGGAATTTTGATTTTCCGGCAAAATTTTATCCCTATCTAATTTTTATATTGAATATTTGGAGGTAAACAAATTTTCGTAAAGTCGAATATTTCCATCTTCGGGGAACTTTATAATTTTCCCGTAAATCTACCTGGCAAAGGCAAAATCCCTGTCAAGGCTTGAAGTTAATTTCGTTTGTTTGAGAAATTTTAATGGAAACCAATCACAATCGAAAAGTTATTTCAAGTATTTTTCGGATTCGATTCAACTTTTATGCCGATTCTATTTTATTTGTAATCATAATTATTTATAGAATAATAATTAATTTTCAATTTTTAGAAAAACGGCGCTTTATAAATTATCCAACTATCATTATTTCTATGTAAAATATATAATATTTTATGAGACCGTCGATTTAAATAAATATGTATATATTAGCTTCTCATGTTTTTGATAGATTTCAATTTGGTTAATAAAATCTAATCTAAATAGATTGCTTGAATGTTCCTTTTTAGGCAGCGAAATACGGCTCCAACGAAATTATAATTCAACTTACCTGTTAGTTTGGTTGCATCAGACAGTCTGACGTTAGATATATGATTCGTTTTTACAATCAGCTTTATTATTTCCATTACCCACTAGTTTTAATGTAAGTGTAGATGCCTAGCGATTAAAAGCGTCTGCGTAGGAACGCAATTTAACATCATCCAGTTTATTGTTCCAGTAAATTGTGTTCGAAGTTGAATTTTTTTTGGTAAGATTTACACTAAAGAAAAAAAACTTAAAAAAAACAAACTTTAAAAAAACGGATTTAAAAAAATATTCCAGAACGAAATAAAGAATTTTGTTGGATTCTCTATGTATACATATAGTAGTATAGATTACAACGGACTCGGCGGTAGGACTATAGTTCATTAGGTCAATCTTAAAATAAACTCTAGCCAACTTCTTTGTAAATAAAATATTATGACCCAAAAAGTTTTCAGGTCAAGGGTTGTACGTCGAAGTTTGTAGTCGATGACGATGAATATTTCATTTAATGACGATAATTTATAAGCGCACGAGTTCCTGCGCCGAGATGTCATGTCAATAATGGAAAACAGTGAGTAATGTAGGTAGGGGTAACAGAAACAGTAATTCAGGAACACATTGTGTGTTGTGTTATGTATGGGGGAGGTGTTCTCACGCCCGCCCACTGAAGCCGGGGACTTGCACTGACTAGTGTAGTGAGTGGGGCTCACTAGAGGTAAGAGAAATAACGTAAAACCGTTTTTTCGTAACCGTTACGTACTGAAACCGTTTACAGAAACGTGTAACTACTTCTACAATTAACCCGCGCGATTTTTTTCCAATATAATACAATTCGTTTTAGAATTACACCAGCAACGTTTTAAAAGAGCTCCCGCAACACTTTACTAAACTGTTATACCAGTCGCTAACCGTTGCTACAAAACTCTTTCGTTTTTTACGTTATACTTAAACAACTTCGAGTAACCGTTTATTTTGAGAAACCGAAACGATTTAAGTTAATTTGAAAAATAAACTGAAACTCCACCTCTATTGCTCACTCTCACTGTACGCAGTACACAGTGAGGCTGTTTTGGTTGGGTGTAGTGTAATATATTACCATGTGACATTATGAGATGATCATGACATTATTACACTATATCTCGCCTCTTGCATCAGGAATCGCCGACCTTTTTTGTGGTGTCGCATAAGTCTCTTGCCAAGTAGCAGTGAAACCATGGCAACTCTGTAATATCTGCTCTAAAAATAGCTGACATCTAAATAATGGACGAAAGAGACAGGATGAAGTGTTAATGCGCCTTCTAGCAATGATTGACCTGTACAATTCATTTCTGAATCATCCCGCACGAGAGCACTTCCATTTAGACTTGTGTTTTATCACCAGGGCTATACGTTGTAGTTATTTTAATCAATTAGATTCTATATTTGGACAACCTCAAATGGGTATGTCACACTGAGACAGTTCGAACTCTTGTATATGTATTATTACCAAAGCTTTAAGTAGAGTTTTCAAGAAGTATCAAAATTCTGCTTTAAGGGGTGGGAAAAGGGGGTGGGAGTGATTTTTGTAAATCTCACATAGGAGTTACCTTCCTCCTGTGTTGAAGGTCAAGTGTGCAAAATTTCATCAATCTGCCAATAAAACTGTAGATCTGTGTAAAAGCAAAGGCACGCCGCTACAGATTATACATAGGGTATATATGGATGGAAGGTATAATAATATAAGATCTAATAGAAATCGGGTAAGCTTCCCTCAAAGTGGTATTCAATTCAGTGTTTCGGCCCGCGTGCCACAGTTGTCCTCTCCGTCCTTCTGCAAACACTTGTGTGGGATGCTGCAGGCTGTATTCTTCAGTAAGCACAGTGGGCACCAGGACCTAGCTCCAGGCTCCTCCGAGGCTCATCTGACTGATTTATCACCAGGCTATATCCCGCTGCCACCGACACTGATAACACTTTATCTTGTTATATTACTGACACTGACCCCGCACCGCTTATCAGCTCAGATTAGTAACGGTTCAAATCCTGCCGCTGATACATCAATCGTAACCTCTCTTTCTGTTACATGCCTTGTTTATGAGAATGAGGAAGACCTTCCAACGCAGGATTGTTATGCATCTGCATAATGCTTTCTACTGGTGCTTTCGATGGAATGATTATTCTTTATCATTTTTAATCTTCTTACTGAACTATTTGAAAGCAGCATTCTTTGTGACCTTATCCTCTTTCATTTATTTTTGATAGTTTGTCTGTAGACACGCTATTTATTACTGGCTAGAAAGAAGTTTACAAAGAAAACGATGTTAGCTGTAGACTTTTAATACGAACCCTGCAGTACCCAGTAGAATGCAATTGGCAAAGGCTATTACTTGGTCAATACATACTTAATAATAACAGATAAATTCTAATGTATCTGGTTTTTCGTATTATTGGGGCATTGAACTCTTATAAATTTTAATAATATAAAATACATTTATAGATTTATTTAATAAATACTCAATCATTTACATTGATGGCTATTCTATTACTTTTTTTTTTTTAACCAAATATCAACATTCCCTTGTTATAGATAACCAGAAAATATTTGAAAATCTCTTACTACCATCACACTAAGCGGGAAATGTTGATTGTGTTGTGATGGAGGGCTTAGCCAGCCGAGGAATTGAACACACTACGCCTAGGTGGGACCCAAACACGACGTCAACCCAGCCACCGACCGGTCAAGTTATTCCAATAAAATTAAATCATTTGAATTTACACAAAAGTAATTAATTATACACTTTCTCACGAAGTTGACACATCCCCGACTAGACAGACCTCGATCATTTTTAATTGTCTATTTATAAATTATTCAATTAACATTGATTCCTATCTGGTTGACATTTGGGCTTTAAGAGCCTTTGAGCCGGGCGATGGGGATCGCGCGCCATTGCGCTCTGGCACTGGAGAGAGAGAGATACTGTCCCGACTAATGAAGTTTGATTGTTCACTACAATTTAATTTAATTTGTACTCGTATCGCCTCGCCTCATCTCGTGACAGTTTGGTCGCTACTTACACAAGGTTATTTTATAATTGGACGGGAACTGAATTCAGAGGGTTCAATCATATTAGGTCACACCGTTCTGAGTTCCTACAAATCGTATTTAATATTTTAAGGAGTACACAGAAATAAAGGCGGCCTTCCTTTCTTCCTTCTCACACGTCTTGTATGAAAACGAAAAGTCGGAAGTTACCTACTACGATGATCTCTCTCTTGGACTACTTTATAAAAAATAAAAATAAATTGAATTTATGAAGAAATTAATGAATGAATGCAAATCTTGGAAGCCCACCCGAGACAAGACAAGAATTAACACAAGACACAAGAATTAACACAAGACACAAGAATTAACCCACTTTCCGATATCAGATCGAGCTGAAACTCGGCATATAGACTCGTTGTCGGTGACAATAGATTCTATCAATGGTGACAATCATGCACACACGCAGAGATATATGTAATTCGATGACATTACAGCAATTAATATACGGAATAAATGTCGGTCTTATCCAATCCGACATTAACTTGGTTGGTAGAGTTGTGGACTCCAGTTCCTGGATAGGAAGGTTCAAAACTTAGTCGACAACAAAAAGTGTTCAAGACATGTCACGTCTGGTGAGCATGGACCCTTGTCAATCACCATAATATAAATGTATGAACCCGTAAAAAAACAACTTTTAAAAAATACAATATTATAGCTAAGATTATCTGTGACAGTTTCCCTTTATTAACATTTTTGCTTTCTGTTAAAATTTACAAAATAAATAAAATCCACTTGTGTGCTTGAAATCCAACGTTTCTAGACTGCGAATTGATTTGAATGCCTATTACCTCCGTTTATCTCCCGCCAAAATCACGGAAACTGACGAAACTAACGTCTGTTCCCAGAATCCTCGAAATGGCAGACGATACGAAAGAAACGAATATGAGAATATGGGGCGTACTGTAAACAGCTTGTCTCTCGGCGCAACCAGAAGTTTATCCAGCAATTAACTACCTATATTTAGTTAGTCCATAATGCGTAGGTTACCATCGTTTCCGTTCTCTTCTGAAACCGCCTCAAGCTCTGACTTCTACTGGCCGCTCAGTGATATTCCATTGTTTCATTTTCTGCTTATTTTCCGTTTACATAATAGGTGCCCAGTAAGTAGAAAACAAGTTACTTTTTTGTTTGTTTTGTGATTATGGGACAAGCGTGGGTGCCTTCATTGCAATTTGCACCAGTTCTGTTTAAGATCAGACTCAGGCAATTGCGTCTCTATATGAGGGAAGCGTTGCATGTGTTAGGGTGAACGGTGGTTTTACGGGGTGGTTTGATATCACAAAAGGTGTTAAACAAGGCTGCGTAATGTCACCGCGGTTATTAAATCTATACATGGATAATTGTATGCAAAAATTGAAAGATGTGGGATTGGGCGCGAATTTGAGTAATCTGAAAGTATGTTGCCTGTTGTATGCTGATGATGCGGTGCTGATTGCTAATAGTATGGATGATCTGCAGTCTCTCGTGTCTAGGATGAACGAAGTATGCGTGAAGAATGAGTTAATGATGAATGTAAGTAAGTCTAAAGTAATGGTGTTTGAAAGAGAAAGTACGAAAACAGTGTGCAATATAGTTGTGAATGAGGAATACTTGGAGCAGGTGGATGAATTTGTGTATTTAGGAAGCATGTTTACGAGAGATGGGAAGGCTGACAGAGATATTGAAAGAAGAGTAAATGCAGGTAACTCCATTAATGGAGGACTGAACGCAGTTGGCGCTAACAAAAAATTGTCCAAAGAAGCGAAGTTAGCAGTCCACAATGGAGTGCTGGTACCTACCCTGATGTATGGAAGTGAGGCATGGAACTGGCAAAGAAAGGATGAAAGTAGATTGAATGCTGTTGAAATGAGATCCCTGAGGCGTATGTGTGGTAAAACCATGTATGATCGTGTGAGGAATGTGGATATCCGCAAAGAGTGCAAGGCTGATGTAAGCGTAATGAGTAAGATCAAGAAAGGGACGCTTAGATGGTTTGGGCATGTAGAGCGAATGAGCGAAGAAAGGAGTGTAAGGAGAATATACGATGCAAATGTGAATGGTAGCAGAAGTCGGGGACGCCCGAGGAAGACATGGCACGATCAAGTGAATCAGATACTTGAGTCGGGCCATGTCAAGAGTCAGAAGAATAGAAGAGTATGTATGAGACGATGTATGAATGTGAATGAGGCAAGGAGTGTGTGCCAAGACCGAGTTGTTTGGCGGTCCGTCCTCTCTGCCTACCCCTGCGGGGAAACGGCGTGATGGTTAGTTAGTTAGTTAGTCTGTTTAAGATAGCCCATGTTAATTAACGATTTCTGATATACGGGTTTGGTTGAAAGAATTGTGTCAATGTAATGTTCCCATACCCACTATTGAACCGCCCAACTCACAAAATTCTTAATCCTTTTCTAGAATCTGACAGTAGTTTGCTTTTATTCCTTGAAAATTTTTTTTTGTTAATTTCACCACCGGGAAAATGAGTACAAAGTCCAGTACTGATTAAGCCCGATATTGCATCATTTTAACTGTCGTGATCCAAAAGTCTGACCGATCGAGCCTTAAATTTAACATTCGAAATTCGAATTCAAAATCAAATTTATACCATCAAAATAATAGGAATACCGACAAAAGAAAATGCCATCAACAAAAATTATTCCGGCAGTCATCCCATACAGCAAAAACTAATTTTCATTTCACGTAATTAAAAATTATAATGCTAAAATTAAAAATTTCCCAAATGTTGTTAGATTCCTTTTATAGTAATTAAGGTAAATCAGAAGGTTTCATTTAAAAATATTTCGTATTATCCGTGTCCAGCGATTCCGAATATTTACCTATATTAATTTACCTTTACCCATTTAGGCATTCGGGAAAGGTAAAGTTTTACCCGAACAACTTTCATTCTTATTATGCCTAAATTGAACATTTTATTATTCATAAACTCCTTCCTGTTCCTTGTTTTTACAATATATACTCACCCTCTCTCTGTGAATGACCTAACATCTAAATATTAAATGTAACTGTTGTTAGTATCACTTACACCGGGCGAAGCCCAACCAAGTTCCGCCCGCAGGGCCTAGCAACAAAAAACCCGCGGAGCATTAACCGAGTAGGCATTAATATCGCTTGACAAACGGAGTTTAGAAACGTTCGATTTCAAGGAAAAAACTGGTTTTATTTATTTTGTAAATAATTTTATAAGGAAGCAAAAAAGTTAATCAAGTGAAACTGTCACAGATAATCTTAGCTATAATACTGTATTTTTTAAAAGTTGTTTCCTTTACGCGTTCACACATTTCTATTGAAACAATATAGTTTTTAGTAGTTTGCATTTATTTTTTGTGTAATTTATTTTTTTATTTGTATTCTACTCAAGCGAAGCGATAGAAAAACTTTCAATTTATGTAAAGCATATTTTTTTTGTAATAATAATGTACCCCAATTCGTTATAAAGATTAATCAAAATAGTGATTTGGCATTATGCTTCGCCTTAACCCTCTTCACAACGCTGCCTTAACACTAGAGTGTGGGGGGGGGGCGCTCTTGCGAGAGGTGTCACATGAAAAAAACGTAAGATTTGTGATTTTAGATTTTCACGTCCAAAAGTATTATCGTGATTACTTTTTAGGTTATTACACCGTTTTGCGCTTCCTCGCTCTTTAGCCAACGTTTCATCACAGGGCAGATGTAAGATGATGGACATTGTAACACTGTCAGAAATGTTGGCTAAAGGAAGAGGAAGTGCAACACGGCATAATACCCCAAAAATTAATCACAATAAGAATACGCAATGTTGAGTTCCCAGTGTCCCGTTCTAATTATCTAAAGTAAAAATGTACTGTCAATGGCGAAGTTTCCATTCAAATATACATAGGAAGGCATCGATATTTGAGGGATAATTGATTATATATTCAGGGTCTTACTAATAAACGATTTTTGTTGTTTATCAACTGTGTAAAAGTTAAAACACGCTTATTAGTAAAGGGGTCAGTGTTTTAAACATTAATAACGGTTCTTTTTTTATACTTCCCCATGAAGACATGTTAGGTGTGAGGACTGTAAGGTGTAATAAATGCCGGCGCCTGATTCTAGTTTGACATTTCCGTTCGTCGGGCGAGCTTATGGATAGTCTGTCACACAGAATCCTGTTCAATGTCACTTGAATGTGAGTGGGATGGACCATCAATGGAGCTATGGAGCCATGGAGATATGGAGCTATTGAGCTACAGGAGCGACAGTAAAGATGCAGCCGTGTTATCTGTAATGTCACACGACTCGCGTTCATCTCTGGTAAAGTAACGGTGCTTGGGTTTGGAAGAATGTCGAATGAAAGCAATTAAAATGTATATTAAAACTGTAATCTTCTACGTGAACATCTTGTGGGAACTTAACGGGACAATAACTAGCATACTAAAATTTCAACTTCCATCAATGTATTTGAAGTTAACGAGGCACTTTTCGTTAGTTTTTAACATTAGGCATTATTTTATCTTTCTAGGAAAACGTTTAAACTCAAGCCAGTTTGTGTGAATATTTAAATTCCTTTTAACGCACTTTACGTGTATGTAGTTGTAAGGTTTAAAACGATTTCTGTGAACCGCGACCCTAAACTTTAATCTTCTCGTTATAACTAACGGTTGAACTTTAATCCACGCCTCTTTCAACTTTTTATTGAAACTTCCATATTAAGCCAATGTGACTTTGATGATATAATCGACTTAATCGGTTTGCGATTTGACCTTACTGTATCCAACATGATCATAAAATAAACAGCCACAAGAGAAAAATGTCACATTAGCTTCATGAATGGTTTTGCGCCTGCACGTCGAATTACTACAACCATCGAATTGTATCCAATGACCTATTACTCTAGCTGCTAACTACTAGCTACCACTCTTTCTGTACAATCATAATAAGTTCATACATCCACACGCCGGTAGAAATAACGTTAACATTGATTTACAAAACATTGACAGGTTGGCTTTGGATAATTCGGTGGTGAAATGGAACACGCTATCGATAGTAGGTTATAGATCCAAATCATTTTTTAAACCTTGTTTTTTCTCCTTTCAAATTGTTTTAAAGGCATAATATAATAATAATAAAAGCAAAACATATCTGAATACTCCACTGTCCAACATAATCAACTTGCAAACATTATGAAGACAATGTAATGACATCTAGATAATCAATACAAAAACCAGTACATGTCGCCTCAGAACAGGAAACCCTAGCGAGAAGTACTGTGAAAAGTGAAAACTGTGACATTATTCTTATACATATTCCTTAGTAATCTGCTTTATGCAATATATAGCTCAGTGTTATTACCACATAAGTCATAATCAAGTACAAACTTTGCTTAAATAGAAACTAATACAAAAATATGACCTCTTGAAATCTCAGTACGAATTTCTGAGTAATCCCATTTACTTATTTGCATTTTTGGCATAACACTTACATTATTTATGAATTTTAATGTGTGGTTTTAAAAATACCACTTTCGACCCCAAAGGGCGGCTTAACCGGTAAAAATGTGTGCCATCGACTTAAACCAGGTTGGTGATATCCCTGTGGGCCCAGAACCAGAGCCAGGGCCGATCACACTCTTTGCTCAGCTCGCCGTGCGAACTTGTTTATTCGTTAGTTTCTCGCCGCTCGATGCATACTCGTAGTTAGTTACATCGGAACAGGTGTTACCGGAGCTCTCTATACTGTGCCAGGTAATTTGTATGGATTATGGATATGGTTATTAAACGTCAACGGAACACAAATTGCTGACAGGCTTAATCTGTGCTTTATCACAATCTGGCTGCCTGGTTATTAGATTTGTGGTTAATGTACTTTACGAGAATACTAGAGCGGTGTCGTATTCGAGCATATCATGTGCTTCCAATTTGCTCAGGCCAATGTAATCAAACGTTTTGTTTGTAGCTTTAAAGTTCCAAATATCTTCTGGAGCTAGTATATTGCCCAGCATCTCGCAGATGGTCCTCGTGTATGGTCTCTGTGATCTGATATTTTCTCCTGAAGCTGGTAGATTGCCCAGCATCTCCCAGATGGTCCTCGTGTGTGGTCTCCGTGATCTGGTATTATCTCCTGGAGCTGGTAGATTGCCAGGGTCTTGCAGATGGTTCTCGTGTGTGGTCTCCGTAATCTGGTATTCTGAAGCTGGTAGATTGCCAATCATCTCGCAGATCGTCCTCGTATGTGGTTTCCGTGATCTGGTATTATCTCCTGGAGCTGGTAGATTGCCCAGCATCTCGTAGATGGTCCTCGTGTGTGGTCTCTGTGATCTGGTATTTTCTCTTGGAGCTGGTAGATTGCCCAGCATCTCCAGATGGTCATTGTGTGGTCTCCGTGATCTGGTATTATCTCCTGAAGCTGGTAGATTGCCCAGGGTCTTGCAGATGGTCCTCGTGTGTGGTCTCCGTGATCTGATATTCTGAAGCTGGTAGATTGCCCAGCATCTCGCAGATGGTCCTCGTATGTGGTCTCCGTGATCTGGTATTATCTCCTGGAGCTGTTAGATTGCCCAGCGTCTTGCAGATGGTCCTCGTGTGTGGTCTCCGTGATCTGGTATTATCTCCTGGAGCTGGTAGATTGCCCAGCATCTCGTAGATGGTCCTCGTGTGTGGTCTCCGTGATCTGGTATTTTCTCCTGGAGCTGGTAGATTGCCCAGCGTCTTGCAGATGGTCCTGGTGTGTGGTCTCCGTGATCTGGTATTCTAAAGCTGGTAGATTGCCCAGCATCTCCCAGATGATCATCGTGTGTGGTCTCCGTGATCTGGTATTATCTCCTGGAGCTGGTAGATTGCCCAGGGTCTTGCAGATGGTCCTCGTGTGTGGTCTCCGTAATCTGGTATTCTGAAGCTGGTAGATTGCCAATCATCTCGCAAATAGTCCTCGTATGTGGTCTCCGTGATCTGGTATTATCTCCTGGAGCTGGTAGATTGCCCAGCATCTCGTAGATGGTCCTCGTGTGTGGTCTCTGTGATCTGGTATTTTCTCTTGGAGCTGGTAGATTGCCCAGCGTCTTGCAGATGGTCCTGGTGTGTGGTCTCCGTGATCTGGTATTCTAAAGCTGGTAGATTGCCCAGCATCTCCCAGATGATCATCGTGTGTGGTCTCCGTGATCTGGTATTATCTCCTGGAGCTGGTAGATTGCCCAGGGTCTTGCAGATGGTCCTCGTGTGTGGTCTCCGTAATCTGGTATTCTGAAGCTGGTAGATTGCCAATCATCTCGCAAATCGTCCTCGTATGTGGTCTCCGTGATCTGGTATTATCTCCTGGAGCTGGTAGATTGCCCAGCATCTCGTAGATGGTCCTCGTGTGTGGTCTCTGTGATCTGGTATTTTCTCTTGGAGCTGGTAGATTGCCCAGCATCTCCAAATGGTCATTGTGTGGTCTCCGTGATCTGGTATTATCTCCTGAAGCTGGTAGATTGCCCAGGGTCTTGCAGATGGTCCTCGTGTGTGGTCTCCGTGATCTGATATTCTGAAGCTGGTAGATTGCCCAGCATCTCGCAGATGGTCCTCGTATGTGGTATCCGTGTGTGGTCTCTGTGATCTGGTATTTTCTCTTGAAGCTGGTAGATTGCCCAGCATCTCCCAGATGGTCCTCGTATGTGGTCTCCGTGTGTGGTCTCTGTGATCTGGTATTTTCTCTTGGAGCTGGTAGATTGCCCAGCATCTCCAAATGGTCATTGTGTGGTCTCCGTGATCTGGTATTATCTCCTGAAGCTGGTAGATTGCCCAGGGTCTTGCAGATGGTCCTCGTGTGTGGTCTCCGTGATCTGATATTCTGAAGCTGGTAGATTGCCCAGCATCTCGCAGATGGTCCTCGTATGTGGTCTCCGTGTGTGGTCTCTGTGATCTGGTATTTTCTCTTGAAGCTGGTAGATTGCCCAGCATCTCCCAGATGGTCCTCGTATGTGGTCTCCGTGTGTGGTCTCTGTGATCTGGTATTTTCTCTTGAAGCTGGTAGATTGCCCAGCATCTCGTAGATGGTCCTCGTATGTGGTCTCCGTGTGTGGTCTCTGTGATCTGGTATTTTCTCTTGAAGCTGGTAGATTGCCCAGCATCTCCCAGATGGTCCTCGTGTGTGGTCTCCGTGATCTGGTATTATGAAATGTGTCCCTGTACTACGAATGTGATAATAGGTGTAGATAATGTGCGTGTGGTCAATATAAATGTAGGTATCCTCAAGAACGCTTTATTACCCAAAGAGCGACAGAAACTTTAAAAAACACGCAAGTGCTTAACCTACTTACAACAGTTAAATCTCTTGTTTGGTTTGTCAACAGTGATTCATACCAAAGCTCTCGCAAATACAATTACATTTAACATGGTGGATACTATCACTAATTACAGACGAACACAACATTGATGACATAATTGATAATATGCTTCACAGAATATTACAACAAGAACACTGTAAGTAAAGAATAATGTACATATATGCACCTACATACTTACATGTATACACACATACATGCACACATACGTACATACATACACTCACATATGCATTACATTCATACGTACACTTACATATACATTACATAACGGTAATAAGTTTTTAGAAAAAACACGATAGAGAGCTTTAAGTCTTGATAGAGAGCTTTGAGTCAGATGATTTGAAGGTGTCAAATCAATGGAATGACTTTTATACATCTCGTTAAAATTACGGCACATTATCGGTAAAGCTGAGTCATACCCCAGCTTAGTTCGATATTTTTTTAATATTCAACGGAATATAATTTATAAATCGGGAACCAATTCTAGGAACGTTGAACCTGATTTGATGGAGTAGAAAAGGGCAGTTAATTAAAGCATTAACAATTTTGAAAAGAAAATTTAGATCAATATTTAGTCTTCTCTGTTAAAGGGTGCGTACATTGCAGACAATTAGTCTATCGGTGTAATGAGGATGTGATCGAGCTCGCTTATCACAATACGCTAGGTGGTAAATAAAATGTTTTTGAACCCGCTCTATTCGCTGAATTTTGTAGATTGGACTCCATACAGAACTTGCGTACTCCAACACGTTGCGGGTTAAATTGTAAATACTAACCATACAGATAAATGTAGGTATATCGTGAAATAATGACCTCAAGAACGCTTTATTACCCAAAGAACGACAGAAACTTTAAAAACCACGAAAGTGCTTAGATCCAAACCTACTTTACAACCTCTTACAACTAATTACTTAAATTGTAACTACTAACCATATTAATTAACTTAGTTTGGTTGATTAACAGGTTTTATCCACAAATTGAACTATTGGCTTAGAATTTACGACTAATCAACGAATAAGCACAACATTATTATTTTTTGTACCTTACAAGTTTGGGTGAAATTATTTTTATAATAATTAAAATAAAATAACTTTGTTAGAATACCACTTTATCGTATATATTTAACCAACCGGTTTCAGTTCAACCCGAACCTTCATCAGGGTTACTAAAAACATATTAAATTAATTACAGAGGTGTATGGGTACTTATAGTTAAGCTGGAAGAGGGAGAGAGAACATCAACTTTGGTGGGGGTGGAAGACTTAGGTAATAGAGAGGGGGTAAACATAGGTGTAGGGAAGGTAAATATATTTAAAATGGGGTAGGGAAATATATTTGAAATGGGGAAGGGAAATACATTTAAAATGGGGAAGGGAAATATATTTAAAATGGAAATTACAACTGAGAAATTATTTTTGTTTATTTTTCTCTATTATCATTATGAATTAATTTTATTTATACCGTAAACAGCTGAACATTTAAAAAAGCGACTAAACTAATCATGATCGAGAGCATTACCATGTGAATACACACGAGGTTATTGTTAAATTTGTAGGTATCCTTCAGTAAGAATATTTGTTGTTGGAAGACACTGGTTTATTTTATAAATGTTACAATACATTCTCTTTGCGCATTTGTAATGTATTTACTACCCGGTTTAAATAGATTCCCCCAGATTATCACAGACCTTGCTGTTTTATTAAATTTGGCGCAATTACAAAAACATGCATTTATATAAAGGGCCAACTGACACAGACACAAGCAACAAAAATGACCCCCTCCTGACCATCCTCTCAGCGAATTTGGGTAACAAGGAATCTACTTCACCGACTGTCAGTGTTGCCAGAAAATAAAAACTAATTACCTCAGTAAATAAGTACTTGAAAAATAAACAGTTATACTAATCCGATTTAATTTAATGACAGTGTTTAATAAAGATGCATAATCGCCAAGAAGTTGTCACTTGGTACTTGTGCCGGATATTGTTTTAATAGGGCTACCACCTTGATCACTCTACTGCTCCTGTTACAGTAAATTACTAGTAATTACTACCCGGTTTCGCCCGATTCACTCTTTTTTCTAACTGAACAACTGAAAAATATCACACAAACAATATTACGGCGGCTTGTATTATTATTTTTTATGAAAATGGCGTTGCGAGCTAAATGGGATGTGTTGTGTCGACCAAGAAATGACATACTAGAATATGTTTGAAACAAATTTCCTGTCTCCAGAGAAACATAGATTTTTCATTCTTTTCAGTTCAATATTGATTACAACCAAATGAAACCGTGACCATTCAGTGGCTGAGATGACAAATGTGTCGGGTTACCACCCAGCCGTCGTGTGTTCTGTTCCTCTGCTGTCCAAGTCCCACATCATTACCCAAGTTACATCTTCTGCTTACAATGAGGGTAGTAGGATTTTTTCAACTATTGTCAGGTTATTCAAAACCCGGGAATGTTTATCTTTATTAAAGAAATATATTATATGTATATTTTATTATAAATGTGTATATTTTAAAAGGATTGGTTTTAGTACGAAAAAGTATGAAAGAAGCTCCCCTATGAGCTATAATTAAAAACTATACCCCATAACCTATATTCTACAACATGCCAAAAAGTGGTAGAACTCTACTCTAGTCTAATATTATTTCGCGGGAACCGTAAAACGGATGTGTAAATTAGGCATTTTAACTCGTCGGCGGGCAATTAGTCCATCGCACTAACCACTCTACAGCTACACTCCACACCTCAGTAGGTGTATACTGAATCAGTATACACTGATACTGACTGTCTGTGTCTGATACTATGGGAACGTATAACACGATAGGTAGCCCACATAGTTACCGACACCGGCATTTAGTCGACTATCTGTGGACGATCCGCCAGCGGATAATTTACATTTGACGGCTGGTAAAATACTTATTTTCGATTCGCCAAACAAACAAAACGTCACTTTGACACTCATTCTTCAATTCTGAAATCCGTTTTTCAAACATTCTGAAGTAAAGAATGATTGACAAACATTGTTGTACAAACCTTACTATTTCCGATTCACGATTATGCGATCTGATATAACCGGTGACCTTATGACGAGCAAACTAGAGCGAGTGCAAAACGGGTGTATTCGGTTCTGTTTTCCTATTATAGCCTTAACATTTCCTTACATATATAATATATGATTGGTTGGCAACTATCCTCACACTTTCCTCCACAGTGGAAGCATTATGCTTTTGGATTGAGCTGATCTCTCATAAGAGGCACCCTCCACTTGCAAGGCAGTAAAGCGATAGAATATTCATATTACCTTTACACTGTTACTTCACTACGCAGAGATTTAATTGATACATCACACTTCAGCCAAATACAAAAATGTCTTCTACAAAAATCAACTTACCTAAGCAACTTAGAAACAAGTACAACTTTCAACTAATGGTCATAATATAACATACAAGCAGATGCTTTCGAAATGCACACATGGTAATTCGATCATTAAAACGGTGTTCTCATCCGTCTTATTAGTTAACTTATTAAGTTATTAGTCACTAGGCTTAATGTAACGTGTATATTATATTCAAGTCATTATTTATTAGTTATAAAATGAAAAGTTGATCGGCCAATTTGAATGGTGGAATGCCTGACGATTAATATAAATTCGATACGTCAATTAAACTCATTGTACGTACTAATACATAGCCGAAACCGGAAGTTGCAATACTAAGGTTTTACTTGGACTGAAAGTGCCCACTCTTTCTTTGTATAATAAGCATTGACATAAGTCAATCAAGTGTTATCGTATTGTTTATTTTATTATCGTTTAGAGGCCGCGTCGGTTTGTGACAATGCTGTGGCTGCGCGGCCTTTTTCATACAAAACTTTTACATGGATTTGAGGCAAATACCTAACCTAACCAAACTAGGTATATCATTATTTTTTAATTAAAATGTGTAGCAAATATCGAGTACTGATATGTGCTACTTTATTTATTTATGTTTTGAATTATAAAATATAGAGCCTTAAAGAATTATATTTTTCATGTTTTAGAGGCTACTTTGGAAATTATTTGTTAGTTAATGGTAATTATTTGAAAATAATAAATTTATTTTATGTACATTGCAAATTACGACAAAATAAAATCATTTATTTTTTAAAAGCATTTTGATGGGCATAAATTCAAATTACAAACTACCGATTTACGTTGAAATAAAATAAATTTTTATTGTAAATATTTTGGTTTCTGAGTTTAATAACCGTTTGAATTCAGCTAATTTAACGTCATTTATTCCAAGTGATTCCTCAAAAAAAGTAATGCGAAGATACTCGAGATAAATATATATTTATTAGTCATCTGCAGCTGCATTTTATTACGTAAAAGAAAAACAAATATACAATAAATTTTAAAATATTATCCAGGAGGTTATTTTATCATCGTGAACCAATGAACTTAAATTCTACTGTGATAAACTGAAACGATATAACAGTTCTCGTAACTTTCTTTATAGGAATACAATAAAGTTCAAGATATCAATATTCTAATACCTAATTATAATATAATATTCTGGTAAGTGAGTAGTATTACTGGCAATTTAACAACACTCGTTGCGTTTTTGTAGGAAAGAAAAGTTTTATTTTTTACTGAAAAAATGTCCAGCCGCAAAGTAATCAATCCTGAAACAGATATTAAATGACATTTGCTTGCCAAGAGTTATGACTAAGAACATGTACCCAGAATGTTTTCCGAATCGAAGTGAATTGTGTTGTTACGCATCAGACCTTTGAACTTCGCTGTTATCGATTCCAGAATGTGACTTAACCATTATATGTATTTGTTTATTTACGACATTGATAGAATGCATTCAATATAATGGCTTTGTGTGAGACACTGTTTTCCCTAAACTTCTACGGAGCAATACTAATTCTCTTGAACAAGTCTTACACTAAGCAGTCTTCTAATGGGCGTATTTGCAAAATAAGCACTAGTTGGCATTCATCTTAGAGTTTTCTGAATTTCAGTGTTACTTCAGTCTTCTCTATTTGGTTATTTGATTTATAATATTCAAGAAGAGGCAAGAAGAAACAAGAAAAACCAAGACGGAGCTAGAATTGACAAACAGAAGTAATAAGAACCAAGAAAAAGCTAGAAGAGGTAAGAAGAAGCAAGAAGGTGCAAGAAAGATAGAAGACAAATCACGAAAAGGCAAGAAAAGTCAAGAAGAAGATGCCTGCAGCGACTAGGAGTTCCAAGAAGAACCAAGAAGAGCCCAGAAGATTTAAAAAGCGGCTAGGAGAGCTAAGACGAGCCAGGAAGAAGCAAAACAGGCTAGTGAAGCAAGAAGATGCAAGCAGAGACTAGGAGAGGCTGAAATAATCAAGGAAAAGCCAAACCAATATGGGGCGAGAAGAGGTAAGAAGTACAAGAGAAGACAAGAAGAGGCAATAAGATCCAAAAAGAGACAAGAAGAAGCCAGAAGAGCCAAGAAGAAACAATAAGATCCAAGAAGAGCCGAGAGGAGGCAAAAAGAAGGAAGATATAAAAAAAGAAGAAAAAATAACGCTCAATCAATTCCTTTATTCCAATATTGGCTTATTAGTTTGCTTAAACTCCAACCTCCTTCCCATCCTCAAAACACGTGTTCCAAGTCCTAACAAATCAGTGCCCCAATCATGCCGGTCACACCGGGACAGAAGTGCTCCTGGCTGGGGTGTATAGAATTTCAGTGCTACTTGTTGTTCATTTGTACCTTGTCACCTTGCTTGTGAATTAGCACTTGTTAGAAATTAAATGTTTTGTAATCAGTTAAAAAAGCATAAAATATTGATATAATTACGATTATTGTTCCAAGAGTGGATAGATAGTTTTATAATGAAGGCTCTAGGTGCCTTTAGATCTTAAATCCGCAGCCTTCGTATCTGTTTTGTATGGGGAAATCAAACAGGTGGCCATGGTTTTGTTTGAAATGCGTGTCTAGCTGGAGGGTCTAGGTCTAAGAGTTGGTTACTTCCTCCACTTGTGAATTCATTTGGTGTAAGTTCTTCAGTGTTAAGAGAGGAGAGCAGAGAGCAGAGAGCAGAGGAGACAAGAAGAGCGGAGTACCTTCTTACAAATAATGCTCTCGCCTTTTGTGAGAAGGTTTTGTTTTATAATATTTGACTGATTTATATAGCGCCGTGCGCCGTTTTCAACAAGACTTGTACATAAAGTGTGTGCGAGAAGCAACTCCACGAACTGGAGCATTATATTTTAAATTTTGATTTCGTATTTATCCCGTCATCAGTTCTAGTGATATATTATTATGACGACGCTTACGTAACAGTGCGACGAACAGTACGTATACGCGTATGCTAACGGTGTTTCTTATATCTCTGGACATGAACATCTGAGAAGTGAATTGCTTGACAACTTGTTTACTTCCTTCCAATAAAAAAAAAGATTGCATTCCATTAATCGGACTCTTATAACAGTAATGAGTAATTAGCATTCGCCAAATTCCCGATATTATAACGCTAGACAGTGACGCGTTGTCTTCGCCCTTCGGCAATCATCAAATCTAATCTAATTCGCTATTATTATTATTGATTAATAACCCGCATCCACGCGTCGTCTATGGACGTCATTGGACATGGGCACGTTGTGCGCTATATGCACTCTCGCAGTCTATGCAGCGTATGCAACCGTTACGACATATTGCGGTGTATGCACTATGCCTATGTGCTACGAACGGGGCGCCAATGTCGGCTCTTTGTCCGGGAGTGCCTTGTAGTTTAATATGACGCTTCCCATTGTTAAATTATATCACCCACCGCGCTGTAGATGGACCACGAATTGCGTGAATGGAACGAAGCAACTGCAAGCTGCGTTTCGCGGTGTTTGCGATTGCTTCCTTTCTTTCCCATAAGTTGAGGTTCAGTTCGGCAGTTCGGCTCGCGGAAGTATACGTAGCATAATATCGGAATAGTTCCCGATTTTTCAGAACCTAAGTGGAAAAAGCGTGCTTATCATTATCACAGTTAGTCGAATCTTTATCAAATGACGAGAAACACTACCCGCGTGGTTTAGAACAATGTCACGTCATTGTTTATAACTTAATTCTACTCGTATGTTTATAACAGTTCTCTGTGCTCTGTGGTCGACTGCCATTGTTGGCACGTGTTTGTGATAGATGTGATTGCTCTTTGTTGAAATATTTAAACATGAAAGTAATGATATTATGAGTATGGATGGACCTAGGGAATGCAATCCCGGTATACCGGGATCCCGAAATACCGAGATCCCGCAGACATTTAGCGGGACTTATCTGGGTCGAAAATTTTGCGGGATCCCGCTGGACTGGCGGGATTACAGAGAATTACCTTCAATTCACTTACAATGCGCTAATGACTATAATGCCAACCAGCGTGGAAGCTGAACGAGCTTTTTCAGCCACTGGCTACCTTGTGTCCAATATCAGAAGCCGTTTATCAGATGACACAATTAATACTTTAACTTTTTTACGAAGCTATTTCCAAAATAATGTTTAATTAAACTTATGATGCTCACTGTACAAGAATATTGTTTATCGTGTGAACGTTATTATTTAAATTTAAGTTTCAGTTCAGTTTCAGTTTCAGTGCCGGCAATCCGGGCGTTTATTTTATTTTCATTTGTGTACATAGATTTCTTTTACCCACCTCACTAGACAAAGTCTGTTCCGAGGCGGGTATGTTATGTAAATTTATGTATTATCTTATTCTTTGCCAATTTATGACTTAAACTTTACCTATGTCTAACTAAAGGTATACCTATTAATAAATCATTTAAAATGTCCCAAAGAACTTGTTTTATTATAGGTATAAATTTAAAAGCCTAAAAACAAGGTTGGTAGATCGAGGTATTAGGTCTTTATTATACTATTGATTAGATATCTAAGTCCACTCTGCTGGATCCCGCAAATACCTGGATCCAGCGGGACTAAGATTGTTCAGTCCCGCAAATACCAGTATTGACATTTTCTTGCGGGATTGCATTCCCTAGATGGACCTACCATGCACTTTTATAAAATACCTATCCAATCCAGGCCTACATTATTGTCCCTGCATTCAGAGTTCAGAATTAAATTACAATAATATTAAATTAGCCGTGTTTATATTCTAATTGGGAACCATAATATAATTGGGAACTTTTCTCGCTAACACTACTTAAGATACCTTTAATTTATAAAAAAATACTCTCTCCCCAGCCGCGGTCGGTCCCGTTATAAAGCTTGTTAAGAATATTGATGCATATTGGGTATTAGTACCTCCTGCTCCTATCCAACGCTGGATTATGTAAACGTCCGATGCATTAGCGTCCGCATTCTTGTACGGATCCGTACATTCTTTAGTTATTTAAATGAAGGCATTTATAAAACTGACATAATATATCTGATATTCCTAATTAAGGAATCACGATATTTCCTCCCATTGGACAATTCTTCCACCTTGACATTGAAACTTTCTACTTGATTACGCCCATTGACAGCATGACTCCGGTTCCAGTATTGCACGGCACGGCATATCACATCACAGGACAGCTAGTACAGATGCAGATGATACAAGTCGAGTTCAGTCAGGGTCCCTGCATCCTTCTAAGTGCAATGTATGCTACGCACACGGGCGCAAGAACCAAGAGGCGGGCTCTGGAACTCGTTTCTCTTCCCCTCCGCCACATGATTCGGCAAACTTTGTAACTTATTCATTATTTCAGATATATTTTACAAAAGACGTTCTAATCTACAGGTATATTTATACATATTATGTGATAAAGCTATACAGATCTTCCTCTCCTTCCATTCTTTGTGGGTGGAGTTGTCGACAGCCTCTCAAGGGAGCTCAGTTAAAGTAAGTAATATACTTTTGGTGTCAATATGGGTTGGAACTTTAAAAGCCGCTTAGCTTTGAAGTAGTGTAGATAGTAGGATCTTGTTTTGAGTAGGCGCCAATTGTATATGACTTGATTTTTATTCTGAAAAGAATGAAGGGCCGCAATAAAATTTAAAGAATTTTCAGTTTGGATTTGAATCAAATTCACAGTGAAGTTTCATTTCGTATGATACTATTTATGTTTCTAACTGAGGATGGCACCTTTTCGCAAACAGTTGGCGGTACCCAGTTACAGTCCATAAAGGCTGTCATAAGAAAAACGAATCGAAGAAAGAAATTAACAACAAAATAACTGAACTGAAAGTGTAAAGTCACACATCCCCTATCCCCTATCCCCTTACTCACTAATACTGTATTTAGTTACAATCTGACTTTTGGCATAACATCATTTGACTTCCTCATAACGGAATACATAACGCATAGTCTTTTATTTTATTAATTTGTGTAGCCAGGTACACCCCCACCTTTCTTGTCCCTATCTCCTCCCCCTTCCCACTACCTACCTTCTGATTCACGACATACCTCAATAAGGAATTTTAGTAAAAAAATATTTAGACTTTTAAAAAATATGATCATGTAGATCAAAAAACACCGATTCTGAATATGCTTATATATTTTTACTGTCAGAATTAATAAATCGTTCTTGAAAAATGATATAAAATCTCTAATGTGTATACGCTCCATGATTGGTCGAACGAAATTAGCGCATTACCCTTGCAAGCCACTGCTGTGTACGTATGTACTTGTACATTATGGGTGTACCTACCGATTACACACAGCCTACTCTAGCAAGCCACTGCTGTGTAGTTATGTACTTGTTAGGGGCGTACCTACCGATTACACACAGCCTACCTTAGCAAGCCACTGTTGTGTAGGTATGTACTTGTACATTATGGGTGTACCTACCGATTACACACAGCCTACCTTAGCAAGCCACTGCTGTGTAGGTATGTACTTGTACATTATGGGTGTACCTAGAGATTACACACAGCCTACCTTAGCACGCCACTGCTGTGTAGGTATGTACTTGTTATGGGTGTACCTAGAGATTACACACAGCCTACCTTAGCACGCCACTGCTGTGTAGGTATGTACTTGTTATGGGTGTACCTACCGATTACACACAGCCTACTCTAGCAAGCCACTGCTGTGTAGTTATGTACTTGTTATGGGTGTACCTACCGATTACAGACAGCCTACTCTAGCAAGCCACTGCTGTGTAGTTATGTACTTGTACATTATGGGTGTACCTACCGATTACACACAGCCTACCCTAGCAAGCCACTGCTGTGTAGGTATGTACTTGTACATTATGGGTGTACCTACCGATTACACACAGCCTACCCTAGCAAGCCACTGCTGTGTAGTTATGTACTTATACATTATGGGTGTACCTGCCGATTACTATTATTATTACGTACACTGTTTTTATTTATTTATTTTTATTTATTTATTCATAGATGTACATATATATTACAATACATTTCAAAATGATCCTTTGTCTGTCCAACTGGGAATGATACCCGTTTCAGGACAGCCAAATTGTATATTCAGTTCATAATATTTTTAACAAGGAAATAGTAAAAAGGTACAGTGAGATATGTTCTATCAAATATTTAAGATGAGAAAGAATACATACATAATTTAAAAATATATACAACAAAGAGAAAATAAAAAATAAGTAAGGTGATCATATGTTTCCAAAATTGCAATAATAACCTCAATAACACGAGTACGTTTAATCACAGTGCCCATAAATATACCAAACCACTCATACAGTGCCAAACTGCCGAAGCGCTGTGGTACGAGTCGAGTACCTATGTACATTAGGTACCTCTCGCTACCTTCCTGTAGTTGCAGGGGTTCGGAACTGTGGATTTTAATATTTTAGATAAGGAGTTAAGTCCTTTTTTTTTTTTCAAAGAATTACTACATTTAATTACATCGATAATTGCATTCAGAAGACGATCACAATTTTGAAATTCTTTTCAGGTCTTTTTGTAGAACATAACAATTGCATTTTAGAAATTACACAATTATTATTAACAATTGCATAATAGAGTTTCCACATTTTTAAATCAATATATGACATATTAGTTCACATTGTATTTATGACTATTTAATTTTTAGTAAGTACCATAAGTAAGTTATAGAGAAAAACCCATTTATAAACCAGTATAAAATTATGACATATGAATATCCAATGTATTTGTATAGAGCATTTAAAGGGAATTTCAAAATTTATATTTGAAATGGCTAGTCGTTAGTTTACAAGAATCAAAGAACACTCGTTATATCACAAGGATAATAAAAAACAGAGCAATATATATATATATATATATATATATATATATATATATATATATATATATATATATATATATATATATATATATATATTTATCCCCTCTCGTACTATGTTGATCTCGCGCGACGGTACGCCAGGTATATGTTGATCCGTTTGCATTTGTTGATCCACCCCGGATATGTTGATCCATTACCCAAGCTGGCATACATATGTAAATCCTTACAGATCAACTTGTGTCATCGAGATTTAGCTGTAAGCCACGCCCATTTTTCGGTCGCATATACATTTTACACGATTTATTTTGTTGATCTATATATTTCAGACAAACTTGACCGCTTGTATGTGTTGTAACTTGTAACCGCCAATTTCGCGCGCGTTGTGGTACTTTTTAGATTCCGTTAGAACATCCATATTCTATGAAAATGACTCTGTACTTAAAGAGGATAGACTGCCTCACGCGTATTTATATTGAAATGGAACTTTCGCAAACGTCAAATCCATGCTTAAAAAACCTTTTGAACTTGATTAAACAAAAATGTAACTTTAATGCATCATTTACTGCGTTTCGTGACTTAGCAGGGGTGCCCGGGTTCATGGGGTGAGATTTGTGTAAGTCATTTTATAAGAGAAGTTTTGAACATTGATTGAATCAAATTTTATCATAATGTATCTTTTACCATCTCTCCCGACGTAAGTTTCTTGTAATGATTAAGTTGAAACAAAGCGTAATATCCATAATATGTGCCTATTAAAATTGCGGCGATTAGATTGGTGAGAATTTAATCTTTCAAATTTTAAATTGAAATTGCTGAAAAATTAATTCCAATTTGTTTTTTACTAAACATGGCTAAAGTCATTTCAAGCACCGATTCCAACCAACGATGTTTTAGTATATGTTCGTCAATCAACAGGAGCCATAATGTCTGTACATCAGAGCCCTCGAGAACTATTACAATTATGTGTACCGCCGCCCCGGGAACCATTTATTAGATAACCAATACCCCTACCATTAGTCACCGCCAACGATTTAGCGAGAAAGTTGTTTATTTTTTGTATTTTTTTACATCGTCTCCACACAGGAGGCCCTAAGGAAAATCGTAACCCTCAAGGCCTATGTCATCTTTGTGAATGCTGTGTTGGGGGTATTTTGAAAGAAAGGAATGAGAGTGAGTTCTGGGAAGGAAATAGGTATGATGGGTGGGTAGTAATCTGGGGGTCAGTGTGTTCGAGTGATAAACATAAGAATCCAAGTCTCCTACTGCGTTGCAAGGCGATGCGTTGAAAGAGGATTAATCGATCCGGCCCACCACGCATTTGGTAGGCAAGCGCATCCGCCGCCAAGAACCGAACAAACCTCACCCCATAAACCCGGGCACTCCTGCTAAGTCACCAAACATATCAAACTACTTGAGGTGGCTCTCGACTAGCAATCCGAAGGTCGCGGGTTCAAATAAATTTTACTAAAATTAATTTGCACTATTTTACAATTAGTTTTTGGTTATATCTGAATAGCTAGGTACTCTCCCACCTTCCTCCTCGTCATCTCCTTTGAGGTCTCCTTTGAGGATGCCATAGTCTCACTGGCTCCAGACGGGAGCGGTTAGGACTGTATGACTCTGGTGCGGTATTCACACAAGTTTTTATTTGTAAAAAATGAAAAAAGAAATATTGACAATATTATAATCAGATATCATATTTCCTACAAAAAGCTACAGCTTGCTTCGAGAAGTTGAATAAAGTATTTTTAGCACAAACATGGCAGAAGATGAACTAACACGTGCAGTTTATAGTAATACCAACTAAAAGCACTTCAATATATTTTATTTAAATTTTGTAATTCCTTCATGCCTCATATTAGTGTTTCATAAAAAAATACAAATCATATCACACCACATCTTAACCAAAAAGCCGATATGTTTTTATACACAAAAAAGGGTTATTTGGATATTCTCTGTATGAAAACTAATTTCATACAGAGAATTTCATATATTTAATTGTTTTGTCTTTGATAATCAACGGCTATGGAATTCTACGTCTTGCCACCGCGTTTCCCGATACTATTGATTACTAAACACGGCGAAATATTTCAAAATGACTTATTAACGATTCCAGAATGTACTTTATTCATAATTGTTTTCAAAATTTATCTGTTTCTTTAGACATTTTTTTTTATAAAGTGCCTATAAACTTCGTTTTATTACTTATCCACTGGAGCGATTTCTGCCATATTTTGCCAATATTGTGCAATATCTTAGTTTTACCTCTAGGTACACAATAGAGTGGGTACTTATGGAATCTAGAAATATGGGATTATTGATTAAATCTAGGTGGATTCGTTAGCTTTAAACCGCATTTAGTAGTTTATATGGTTTCTGTGTTAATGTTTTTGGGGGATGATTATACCGGTACAATTGACCCCGTATTACAACTAAACTCCAGTTTCTGTGAGTACAGCTCCCAAGTTTTATAAACTCAAGTGCATGTCCGTCCGTAACACTTAGTCAATGTACTTATTTGTTCGTTGTCCTCTCTTTTCTAATGTGAAGTTGCTATTTTAATTTAAAGGAATATATATATACACATTGTTTGGGAATTAAATGACAAAATTGATTTAATATAATAGTATTTGTAACCACCTTGTAGCTGTTTTTTTAGTTCAGCTGATTTCCGGTCATATTGTTTTATAATATTAAATATGGGATGATTTTAAAAGAATCATCTTTAGAGCTATTCGAAACATTCGCAAAAATCAAATCCATAAAAAAATCATAACTTAGCAGGGGTACACTGTTGCGTTTGCTCAGCTACTACGTGGCGGGCCGGATCGAAAGAGACTGGTTGAGGGATACCTTTTGGCCATAAAAATCTAAAATGGCGGCAAAAGGAAATTATTCCATATTCAAATTCGGCGGTATGATTTTTTTATGTGACACCTCTCGATAGAGCGCCCCTATCTTTACACGTTAAATACAGAGAAACTATGTCGCCAACCGGTTGGGCAGCGTTATGAGGCGGGTTAAGGTAGGGGCTGTAGGAATGAATTTATTAATGCTGGTCTTAAATAGGCGCGAATTATATGGAGGAGGAAAAACAGATGCTGATAGCTCGTTCCACATGCGAGCCGACTTACGGTAAAACGAGTCGGAGAAACGACCCGTTCATATATGTATAGATAACATCAACTTAACTGTGAACGTGTATTCCGCTCGGACCGTCGAGTATCAAGCACGTGCACAGTGCAACGGGGATCAATGCTGCTAGCTCCTTTTAACAGGCTCTAATAAAATATCTGTAGAATAGACACAGCATACGCACATTTCGTCATACATGATTTTACTGCACATATGCCTCAGGGATTTCATTTCTACAGTATTCTGTCTACTTTCAGCCTTCTTCTGCCAATTCCATGCCTCATTTCCATATATTAGGGTATGTACCAGCACTACATTGTGGACTGCTAGCTTCGCTTCTTTGGACAGTTTTTAGTTAGCTCCATCCGCGTCCAATCATCCATTAATTACCCATTATAATCAAGAACCCGGCCTCCCCTACTAAGTCACGAAGCGTAATCAGGGGAGATGGTAAAAGATACAGGTTCAAAATTTCCTACATAACATTATTCCTTTTGCCGCCATTTCGGATTTTTATGGTCGAAAGGTATCCCTCAACCAGTTTCTTTCGATCCGGCCCGCCACGCAGTAGATGGGCAAACGCATCCGCCGCCAGGACCTAGACAAACCTCACCCTATGAACCCGTGTACCCCTGCTAAGTTATGATTTTTTTATGGATTTTGTTTTTGCGAAATTTTCGTTTCAATCGAAATACGCATACATTTCTTATAAACAATTGATCGAAGTTGACCTAATACGATAGTGTGGGCACGAACTTCGCTTCGCTTCGGGCATCTTCGCTTCGCGTCGCCCGACTTCCGATTGTTGTCGGTAAATGCGCCCGAGTCAAAGGACTCGAAGCGTCCGTCTCTAGCCGCCGGCCGGGATATAACGACACCCTGATTAGAATACATTTAATTGTTTTGTCTTTGATATCATAAATATTTTTAATAAATTAAAAACGGCTATGGAATTCCACGTTTTGCCACCGCGATACTATTGATTACTTAACACGGCTAAATATTTCATAACGACTTATTAACGATTCCAGAATGTATTTTATTTATTACTGTTTTAAAAAATTTTCTGTTTCTTTAGACGATTTTTTTTTATAAAGTGCCTATAAACTACATTTTATTATTTATCCACTGGAGGATTTCTGCCATATTTTAGACCGGTCGGTGGCCGAGTTGACATCGCGTTTGGGTCCCACCCAGGCATAGTGTGTTCAATTCCTGGGCTGGCTAAGTCCCCCATCACAACACAAGCAACATTTTCAGCTGACTGTGGTGGTAGTAGGAGATTTTCAAATATTGCCAGGTTATTCTTAACCCGGGAATGTTTGTCTTTCTTTTCAAAAATTAGTTTATATTGTTTATGTTTTTATGTTTTCGGGGGATACCAGAACAATTGACCCAGTACTACAACTAAACGTCAGTTATTTTTTTAAAGTTTCTGTGAATACAGCTCCCAAGTCTTGCTCAAGTGCATGTCCGTCCGTAACACTTAGTCAATGTACTTATTTGTTCGTTCCTAATGTGAAGTTGCTATTTTAATTTTAATTCATATTTATGAAATGAGATGAGATGAGATCCCTGAGGCGTATGTGTGGTTAAGATTAAGAAAGGGACGCTTAGATGGTTTGGGCATGTAGAGCGAAAGAGCGAAGATAGGAGTGTGTAAAGAGGATATATGATGCAAATGTGAATGGTAGCAGAAGTCGGGGAAGCCCGAGGAAGACATGGCACGATCAAGTGAATCAGATACTCGAGTCGGGTCATGTCAAGAGTCAGAATAATAGAAGAGTATGTATGAGACGATGTATGAATGTGAATGAGGCAAGAAGTGTGTGCCAAGACCGAGTTGTTTGGCGGTCCGTCCTCTCTGTCTACCCCTGCGGGGAAACGGCGTGATCGTTAATTAGTTAGTTTGTTAAATATACACGTTGTTTGGGGGAAAGTTTTATCTCATTCATAAAAAAAAAACTTTTTTCCTTCTTTTTTATTGAGATTAAAGCAAACTATGATATAAACATAATTTTATTTTTTTATTTTATTACACTAAATAGTTACGGTTCGTGACTAGACTGATTTTTTTGATGCCAGATAGTGTATTACGTTAAACATAATTGAAATTTTGAAAAATTATTATTCAACTAATTAAAAAACTTCTTTTCCTCGTCGAAGTTATTAAAATTGGACAACTTTGGTTGAATTGGTTCAATTGGCCACATATAGAATTCATTTGGCCCACTGTAAAAAAAACTTCATATAAAATATAATCGAACAAATTGATTAAATATAATTGCATTTGTAACCACCTTGTAGCTGTTTTTTAGTTTATGATTTATTTATTTCAAAGAAAGATGCCGACTTCCGGTCATATTGTTGTATAATATTAAATATGAGATGTTTCTTTTAAGAGCATTTCATTTTATTTAGAGAACTTTAAAATATAAACATTTCCGGTAAGGGTTCCATGATAACTCAACACAGTGACAATTCAACACACCTTTAAAAAGTGATGTAAAGTCATTAGAAACGATGAATAAAAAATTTAAACCTAACCGAACCTAACCTACTTAACCCAGTTAATAATGTTTTTGTTTCATCACTTTCCATGACTTTACATAACTTTTTAAAGATGTGATGAATTATCATTTTGATGATTTATCTGGTCATCTCCGGTAAGATGTAACAATCGTTTATACAGAATATTAATATTTGAAGTTGAGTTGAGTTCTGCGATTATTAAGCTTACGAGTTTTTTTAAATTCTAAAATAATGTGATAATCGATAAAAGATGGGTGGATTCATTGCTTATAATATAGATCATTTTGTATGTCTCTATATTCAAATTCGGAGGTATGACTTTTTTATGTGACACCTCTCACAAGAGTGCCCTTGTCTTTATACGTTAAATACATAGAAACTATGTCTCCACCCAGTTGGGCAGCGTTATGGGGCGGATTAAGATAGGGTCTGTAGGAATGAATTTATTAATGCGGGTCTTAAAGAGGCCCGGATTATATGGAGGAGGAAAAACAGATGCCGATAGCTCGTTCCACATACGAGCCGACTTACGATAAAACGAGTCGGAGAAACGACCCGTTCATATATGTATCGATAACATCAATCCGCTCGTGTCCGTCGAGTTGTCGAGTATCAAGCAGTTGTCGAGTATCAAGCACGTGCACGGTGCACTGGGGATCAATGCTGCTAGCTCCTTTTAACAGGCTCTAATAAAATATCTGTAGAATAGACACAGCATACGCACATTTCGTCATACATGATTTTACCGTACATATGCCTCAGGGATCTCATTTCTACAGTATTCAGTCTACTTTCAGCCTTCTTCTGCCAGTTCCATGCCTCACTTCCATATATTAGGGTAGGTACCAGCACTCCATTGTGGACTGCTAGCTTCGCTTCTTTGGACAGTTTTTTCTTAGCTCCAACCTCGTCCAATCATCCATTAATTACCCATTATAACCAAGAACCCGGCCACCCCTACTAAGTCACGAAGCGTAATCAGGAGAGATGGTAATAGATGCAAGTTCAATATTTCCCATATAACATTATGCCTTTTGCCGCCATTTTGGATTTTGATGGTCGAAAGGTATCCCTCAACCAGTCTCTTTCGATCCGGCCCGCCACGCAGTAGGTATTTTTTTAATGGATTTGATTTTTGCGAAAGTTTCGTTTCAATCTAAATACGCATACATTTCTTATAAACAATTCAAGCAACAAACAGTCGAATGAACACGTCATTTTGATTTGAAACGGTACCATCTCACAGTCATTTCATGCGATATCCGACTCTAGAGACTAATACTTTGAGTTCAATATCACAAAAGATTACGGAATCAGATAAAACCTTGTGATGAACAGTCCACCGATTGCTCTTGATTGGTTCATTTAGTAAAACCATATATAGGGACACAGATCAACTTTGTCCAATAACTTCTTACCTGGATCAACATACTACGGGAATAGATCAATATATATGAGATCAACATAAGTATGCCAATTTAGGTAGATCAACATAAATTATGCATCCGATTTCCATACAAATTTAGAAAATTTTATGAACAGTATATCAAATGGTTTTTCTGGCAAACTGGCAACATTGATAATTATTGTACCACTGTTGTCAATTCATTCAGATGTATTCCACAATAGCCAAGTTATATGGTGTTAAAGGTGGATCAACATAGTCTAACAACTTCTTACTGGATCAACATACTACGGGAAGAGGTCAATATATATATATATACATATATATACATATACATATATATACATATACACACACACACATGTGTGTGTGTACATACACACACACATATATGTGTGTGCACATGTAACACACACACACATACATATACACACACACACACATATACATACATATATATACTTACATACATATATATATATATTTTTTTTTTTTGCATAACTTAGACTTTTTAGTACATATTAGGTATGTGAGATTGCGTTAGCATATGTTCGCTCTTGACTCTCCCCATGTCTAGAAGCCAATTGCTAACCCATTTCCGTAAAGTGCTTGCACTTTTCAGTTTCCATGTATCGGGTATGATGTTGAACAATTTAGGCCCTAAGTAGGAGTATTGTCTTTGGGCATGTGATGTGTTTATAGTAGGTGGAACCACTGGATTCCTCCCTGCATGGCGGGTGTTGTGGAGATGATCAATGGATAGATATTGGTGTCGGTGTTTTTGTGTGTGTAAAATAATTTTTCTTATGTATAGTTGCCGTACATCAAGAACTCGCATCTCTCCAAATAATAAATCACTGGGATACCTGAAGGGTTTCTTAAGGATGACCCTTAGAAGTGATTTTTGTGCTTTTGCGAGAGGGTCCATTATTGTTTTGGAACAGCCGCCCCGTTTTGTAATGGGCATTGATTGAGCGGGTGCATCTTTAATCAGCGCTGCATTGTGGAGAATTATTATCCACTCTTTGAAAGGTTGGTCTGTCGGCCGCCATAATGCCACAATGCCACAATGCCAAACAAACATCCAATGCTGAGGCCCTTTACAATGGTCGCGTCGCTTTCCTGGGTGGTATTTGATTTCAAAGAGAGTTGAGAAAGTGTTGAATGCCAAGTTACCACTTGATACGCCTGTGGTCCCATCGCGCGATCGATTAATTCCCCGTTGCATAATGAGGCTCTCTTTAGTAAATCTGTCTTAATCGATTTACATTTTTCATCGAGTGTTCTTAGATCCGTTTACCGGTTAAGTAATTGAAGCGCATTTTATATTATCGTCTCATTTGACTTGTACTATTGATGAAAATAAATGATCGGCGTGTGTAATAAATATAAAGTTAAGGTCATTGTGGTCGAGGTCACTCTGACTCTTCTTGTCTCGTAATAGAAAGCAGTATTATGTTGGAGATTCATTGCTCATAATGTGTGTTGTCTTGTCTTGTTACAGAAGCAATGGCAACCTGCGCAACACGCTGAACAAGGCACGCACGCTGTGCGACCGGTGGCGCTCCGGGGGCGGGGGCGGGGGTGGGGGCGGAGGCCTGGGGCCCGCCGCGCCGCCCGCGCCGGATTGCGCCTCGCTGCCAGGGGACCTGAGCCCCGGGGGCCGCCTGAGTCGCTGGTTCAGCGTGCGCCGGGGCTCCGGACACCAGTACGACGTGGCTGCGGAGCCCTGCCCGGCCAAGATGCCGCAGCTGCCCGAGGCAAGTCCCTACACTTTTGCCGTTGGTCGGTTGTCGGCTCTAACTGTTCACACTACCTATTATTATTCATTCTTTTTTATACCACTTTATTGTATATATTTTTAAAATATAAAACCAACCGGTTCCGGATCACCCTGAACCTTCATCAGCGTTATATGAAAACATATTGATACTTTTATTGTTGGCCGGCTGTCACAATGCCAGTTGTGAGGTGGCCGGCAATATTCGACCCGATGGTAAAATCGTGACAAAACGTCTGGTAAATGTAAATTTGTCAGTCTGATCAAATCTGCTCTCACTCAACTTAATTTGTAATCTAAATTTCGAAAATTCCCCCCTTCCTCCCCCACAGAGGAGGTTTCCACCACTTTGAGCCTAATACTACCAAAATGCAGCCTCTGATAGATTTTGTAGCAGACTCTGCATTTTGGTAGTATTTTACCTGTACTTTATTGGGTTATATTGATTTACAGGTAGACGAGGATACGGTGTGCGGGCCCGGGCTGAGCGGGCTGGCGGGGCTGACAGCCCTGGGGCGCTGGGAGCGGCGCCAGGCGCCCCCTGCGCTGCCTGCGCCCCCGCCCGGCCTCAGCCCGCAGGACCTGAAGCGCCGGCACATTGTGGCCGCCATTGTGCACAGCGAGAACTCCTACGTAGCCACGCTGCAACGCCTGGTCAATGTGAGTACATATACATACCTACCCACACTTAGGCCAACATTATCTGTTAGTACTGTGTTTATTACTATTTGCTCGCTTGTCACCAGGACTACAAGAAGCCCCTGGAAGAGAGCAGCCCGGCCATCCTGAGTGGGGCCAAGATTGGCACTCTGTTCCACCGCCTGCCCGACATCCTGCAGTGCCATACTCTGTTTCGCATCGCGCTGGCCGACTGCGTGCGCGCCTGGGACCGCGACGAGAAGCTAGGTCAGTCCCTCCCCTCCTCCAATTAACTTCATCCATTCTTCATCCTTCAACTCTCCGCGAGGCGTTGTAGAGTACTTTCGCCATTACAAGATCCTCGAGTATAGGATGGTTCGTATTAACCTTGCTCAAAAGTACATTAATATATTTAAGGGTACCAATTTCGAACAATGAGTTAAGTCATAGCCGTCCATATGCAGGATGGCATAATAGCCGCCTTAGGGCGTTTGGATGTTTAGACATCCATCTTTATGTACGTTTCGTGATGCTACAAAACCTTTTATTTACGCCGAAGATATGGTGGCAACCTAAGCAGTAAGCACTGCTCAGAAATATAGAAATGCTATAAGTTGTTTGTACCGAAAATAACTACCACTAGGGTCGACATCCACATTACAGAACGGACTCTCTGGTCCAGCATAGCATGAAAAGAGGTATGGTGCTGCTAAATGAAATCTCCAGGTCTCTTGACATTTTCATCATTGGCCTTGAAGGTTTCAAGAGTCATTTCAGGCTCTCATTTCAGACTCTAAAATATATTATTGTTAAATATTTAAAGTCATCAAATTTATGCCATGTGTATTGTAATAGGATCATATAAATCTGTAATATACGTTACAATTTTATTAATCTTCAGGCGAGGTTTATGCAGAAACATTTTGAATCACATTGTAAATTTCTGGTCGAATTACAAATTTGTCAACATTAGTTTTCATACATAAACATTTCCACTTCTTTATGGAGGAATTCAAAATTTTTGTGCTTTCCCCGCTTCTAATGTTTTTATTGATATCGCCGATAGGCCGGTCTCCTCCGATACCTTCTTATAAATATATTTTTTAATCGGGATATGTTCCACCACATTAGTAATAACTTATTTGGCTTGTCGTTGCAAACGAATACCATGTCCATGTTTTGCAATGAAAACAATTAGCCAAAAACTACAAGTTTATGAACTTCCTGTAGTGTAGATTGAAATGTTGCCGTTTGGTTTGGACATGTGCACTGCCTAAACGCATCGTCCAGCCAATGATGTGCCTCCAACGAATACTCGAACACTTATGCATGCGTTGAAGACACGGCCCCCGTAAAAGTATTAGTAAAGGATCTTAGAATGGTGAAATTACTCTACGCTGCCTCGTACGCCTCCCTCGCGCCCTGTGATACTTTATCGATACGCCAAACGTCACAGTTAACATTGTTATGAAACTTGTACTTCTAACTACTCCATCGCCTCATTACTAGGACTAGGACTAGGAGTACCCAGGCTAAATTATATTGTATATAATTTGATGAGATGGATAGTAACTAATAATGGTATTCCCCGACCAAATTGCATTTTGATTCAATTATCTTCGCAACTTGCAATCGTTGAGGCAAATAATAATGCAGCATGTTATAATTTAATTACAGTTTCAGTAATATTATTATTCATACCTACCGCCATGGACGGTAACCGTCTCTTTAGAAACTGAATTGACTAAAAAATTACCTTTATATTCCTTTAATATTGAATAATTTTATGAACATGTTTTTATAAAAAAACAAATATCTTTTAATTAAATTTTATACCATGTTTTTAAAACTTTATTTTAAATAAATAATTATACATTTTTTATCAATGTTTCCTGCTTACTAAACTTTAATATAAATTGTGGCGAGATAACTTTTTTTGAAAAAAGGATTTAAAAATGTTCAGCCTGGCCAATTCATCTTTAGATATGTTATTTTAGAATTTTTTTTTTAAACTTTTTTTTATGGATTTTCCTATTGTTCCATGTTTAATCGCTTTTATTACTGAGTATTAACAGAATTACATAACTAGTTTGTTTTAAGAGTTTTTATAATAATTTGCTCATTCGCTTTTCTGCAAATTATTAAAATGAAGTATCTAACAAATTCGTCAATATCAAAAATTCTACTAATTTTTCCAAAGTTTGTTTGGCAAAGAAATACAAAAAAACTGACACTAATGGAGTATCTGCTTTTACTAATATTTAATAATATTTTGTAGGTGATGTCTTCGTGGCTTCGTTTTCCAAAGCCATTGTGTTAGACATTTACTCGGGCTTCATCAACAACTTCTCAGTGGCCATGGACCTGGCCAAGATGGAGGCCAAGCGCAAGTCGGCGCTGGCGGACTTCCTCAAGGTGAAGCAGATCAGCGCCCATGACCGCCTCTCTTTCTTCGGGCTCATGGTCAAGCCCGTGCAGAGGTTTCCCCAGTTCATTCTGTTCCTTCAGGACCTCCTGAAGCACACTCCGCAGGGCCACCACGACCGCATGTCTCTGCAGCTAGCCCTGACACAGCTGGAGAGCCTGGCGGAGATGCTGAACGAGAGGAAGCGCGAGGCGGAGCAGACGCAGGCCTTCCGCGAGATGCTGCGCCATGTCAGTGCTAAGTTCTCCTCGGCACGTCCTCTCACTGACGGCAACCGCCATCTGCTGCGCGAAGACAACGTTACCCAGCTTGTGAGCCATACATATTATACAGATATCTATCTTAGTAATTGCAGCACTGATTCCCACTGATTCAGTGTTTATAATATAATATTTATATTGAATTTCAGGAATTCAATCAAGCCGGTATGATAACAAAGAGCAAGTCTCGGCGGCTGCTACTACTGAACGATCTGGTAGTGTGTGTGTCAGTGGCGCCTCGCCAGTCCGAGGAGTTTGGAGCCAGCGAGCGCCTCAGCCTCAAGTGGATGCACCCCGTGGCCGACCTGGAGATAGTGGACAGCAGTGCTTCACCCACCCTCAGTAGGATACTCACGGCTGGTGAGTTCAATTCAACTGACCACCTATATGATATACAATACTCGAGTCGGGTTGAGATACTTACTCACACATCTAATTGTTTGTTTGCAGGGCTTCACCGCGGCGGCAGCCTCAAGTCCACTGGGTCGGGAGAAGGTGTGGGTGGGGGTGGGGGGGGCGGTGTGGTGGGAGCAGACTCGCTGTGCGGGGAAATGTCGGTGCTGATGCACGACTACGAGGTGGTGTCGCGCATCGCCGACCTGGCGGGCAGCCTGCGGGGACAGTACAGCGAACTTGGCCAGGACGTCACCCGCAGGATACTGCAGCAGATCCAGAAGAGTATCCAAGTGAGCCCAATGCCTGTTTTATTCTATCTAATAGTTGTTGATGCGTCTTCATTATGTATGTATGTATTTATACTTGCTTTTGTTATTATTTATTATAAAAGTTGGGCATTATCCTCCTAACCCCAGGGACCAAGGGAAAAAAGTGTTTCAAATTTAACATTTTATTGTAAATTTGTATTTTAAAAATATCACACATGATTTTAATAAAAATTAAAAGTTATTGTATGCATAGTTTTTTGAAAATCGTATTTCTCTTCTAGGAGAGAGACACTGTGTCTCTAGCATATAAAAAACAAAAATACATTTATACTGGATATAAATGTATTAAAATAATATGATAATGACTTTTTGCAAAACGTTTCATTAAAGTTTTGAGACATATTACATTTTTTATTTTTTTACTATAGAGACTATTTAAACATTGTACATACAAAATATGATAGTGAATATATGTATATCTAGTAAATTGTAACTGTTAGTCCTCCTCACTAGGGTGACCCGTGCTGAGGCGGACTAAAGTTATTCATTTCTGTTATACATATGTATTAGTTTGTTACATGTTTTATTACGGATCCGTAAAGGCAAACCAAATATGAAATCCAATGAAACAAAGCTTGTACATAATTATTTATTCTAATGAATACCTACCTACCTATGCGAAAGTTTGATAAATTTGATTGGTACAAACAGTATAACATTAAGTTCATGATATAGTTGGTAATGATCTCTTTTATCCCGCAAACATAAGAAAACTTTACATGTTGAGCACAGCACACGGGCTGCGTTAGAGCTACACCAGGGAAGCGACAACGATTTTTGGTTTGTGAATGCGAGATAATCGGCATGTGAAATACCTTTTTTCTTCCTGGCGAAAGAAAAAGAAAATCTGGGTGTGGGAAGTAACTTTGGTGCAGGTACAGGCTCACATTCGGAATCAGAGTTTGGATCAGGTACTTGGGAACGATTGTGTATTAGAAGTTCTTCGATTTGAACTTTGAAATCTAAGTTATCCAAAATATCCTTCTTGGCAGTTTTCAATGCTATCTGATCTTGTCTGTATTCTATCCGAGATGCAGCCATCGAAATGTCACCTGATCTCTTCCGTATTCTATCCAAGATGCAGCCATCAAAATGTCACCTGATCTCTTCCGTATTCTATCCAAGATGCAGCTATCGAAATGTCACCTGATCTCTTCTGTATTCTATCCAAGATGCAGCCATCGAAATGTCACTTGATCTCTTCTGTATTCTATCCAAGATGCAGCCATCGAAATGTCACCTGATCTCTTCTGTATTCTATCCAAGATGCAGCCATCGAAATGTCACCTGATCTCTTCTGTATTCTATCCAAGATGCAGCCATCGAAATGTCACCTGATCTCTTCCGTATTCTATCCAAGATGCAGCTATCGAAATGTCACCTGATCTCTTCTGTATTCTATCCAAGATGCAGCCATCGAAATGTCACTTGATCTCTTCTGTATTCTATCCAAGATGCAGCCATCGAAATGTCACCTGATCTCTTCTGTATTCTATCCAAGATGCAGCCATTGAAATGTCACCTGATCTCTTCTGTATTCTATCCGAGATGCAGCCATCGAAATGTCACCTGATCTCTTCTGTATTCTATCCGAGATGCAGCCATCGAAATGTCACCTGATCTCGTCTGCATTCTGTCAATTTTTTGATCCGTGCACTTATTATTCTGTAGGTGCTTATTATCCAATCTTACATATCAACACTGCCCACGGGGTGCTGGTCTATCAACCATTATATATCGACCACCGCTACTAGAAATCAATATAACTAGGCGATTGTCAAACCATTTTGTAATAGCTTATTGGCCATCATTTCTCACAGGCTGGTCAATGGACCTTGTCTTTGGGGATTCTGTTTACCTTGACATTGTGCTTTAGTGTGAAGTATATCCAAAAGCCTGATTCTCATCAGCACTGAGACTGATGTCGGTCACATTCAGATTTCCATTCACCTCCATATTGACAAAATTAAAAAATGCATCAGAATTTGGAAATAGAAAACCTATCAAATAAAGTTGCATACATTTGTTAATTTGTAAAAGTTATTAAATATTTATGAAAGAAAATCATGAACAAACTGAATATTAACATGGTTAAAGTGGGGAAATTTTTGACACTAAAACCCGATGTCTCCTGGAGGGAAACATACAACTTTTTTTCAAGATTTTTCGAATACATGAATGACAAAATATCAAAAATATATCATTTGGTGATATTTACGTAAAGAAAACCACTTAGGAGTGCTTTCCTTAAGTTTGAATTTGCCGCCTTACCGACAAGTTAGTTGGTGGCCCACTAGATGTCACTGCTGACAGCTTTGGCATTAGCGAATTAAAGCGAGATATAAAAGTAAAAGGGTCATCATTATTTCATTAAATACACCGAATACACCTGAATATAATATCTCACATTATTAAGAAACCTGAAATAAGGGCTTTAAATGTTGTTTCTTTTGTTTTTACAGGTGAATGAATCTTTTGTCAACAGATAATGTGATCTTTAAGAGTTGTAAATACGTATTGTTAATAAATCTTTTGTTTTTACAGAGAAACGCAATTACGCCTTTGTTTTAAAATTATAGTTTTAGAATATAAAAAAACTATTATATTTATATAAAATTTATAGTTTATTTTAATAAACATATTAGAATACTAAAAAGTACACATATTAACAGTTAAGCTAAAAATATAACAAACTTACCAATTTCTGAACCAGCGAAAAGTCCTTTCCAATTTAAACCTTCCATTTTGAAACTACCATAAACCATTATGTCAGCATTTATTTGAAAAACAAATAATTTCAAACATATAATTGACATCTATGATCCACAGTTCGAACTCAAATCTAGTTTGCTCTTAATTATAATCTTGGAATCACTCCATTTTTTATGTCGCCCACAGGAGACGGCGTTATATAACTGCCATTAAGGCAGCATTGTTAAACATTTTGTTGAAATAATGTTATTGTTTTCATGTTTATATTGGTTGGAAATGTAGTAGTTATCTTTTTAATGGATTACTCTCAAGAATAGCATATATGTAGAGAACGATTAGAGAGAGTTGATTAATGGTTAGAGCCAATTCAAAGAATGATTATTGACTGGTGTTGTTCTGTTGCAGAGGAAAGACGAGGAGATGGCGTGGGTGGACTCGTGCTGCCTGCAGATCGTGGCGCGCAAGGCGGGCAAGGAGGACACGTACACATTCCAGACGGAGAACCCCAGCGTAAAGAAGGACTGGGTGACGGAGCTGCGCCTGGCCCAGCTGGCTCTCGACCCCAATAATTCCCCAGCCTGGGAGGTGCTGGAGACGGAGCAGAGGCCATCCACCAAGATGCCGCTGTTTGTCAAGGCTCAACCTGTTTACAAATCACAGCATCAAACTGAAGTATGTTTTCCTACTTTTACAACTCGCTAATGATGAATTAAGTGATGTAATAATGATCGTGTGACTAATGTATGTGTGTTGTATGGTTTGCAGGTGCGCTGTGGCTGCTACTACAGTGTGAGCCCTCCGGCGTGCGTGGGAGGGGGGGCGGGGGCAGTTGGGGCAGCGGTTCGTGCACGCAGGCGAAAGGGCCCGCGAGGATACCTCTGGGTATGCACCACCGACGGAGCCAGCAGTCACATCGCCGTGCTGGCCCAGCACAACCAGCACGCTGCCCAGCTCAGGGATGTGGGGGCCTTCGATCTGGTGGAGACTCAGGTAATTACATTCTGACATTCTGACTAAAACAGTCTCCGGATTGTAACTGATGTTTATTATTGATATGTATTAAATACCATCATAAGGAGCATTTCTTAAATTTGTTGCAGGTGACTGCCATGGAATTTGTGAAAGGTGTTTCTGAGGAAAATTTATCAACTTGCGATTCCGTATGGCTCGGAACCGACACGAGAAAGATTTTTCTTTATGCAGCTGCTGAACCAGAGAAACAGGATCAAATCTCACAAACTACCGTACCGGGAGTAATCACGCAGATCAAATACCACTGCGACTGTGTCTTTGTCGCCCTGGGAAATGGCAACATCCTCATCTTCCACCGAGATATGAGCGGAGCGTGGTCTCTCAAGGAGCCCGTCATCATCAACCTTGGCACGGAGCCTGTGTCTTGTCTTCTCCCCATCAACATGAGTGTGTACGCGGCTTGCGGGAAGAAGGTGTGGGTTGTTAGCGGCCTCACGGGAGACATCCAGAAGAGTTTCAGCGTGCAACACGAACATGTAGGCAATGTTAACCTGATGGCACACTCCGGTGTTGGACTGTGGATCTCCCTGAAGAACTCTAGCACCATCTGCTTGTACCATACGGAGACATTCAAACACTTGCAAGATATCAACCTGGCCTCCAATGTTTTGCGCGTGATGGGCAACGGTAACTCCAGTGGGCGAGACTGTTCCACCAGCGGAGGACGCAGCGCCGTGACTGTGTCAGCACTTCTGGCTTGCCGTGGCCTTCTGTGGGTGGGCACCAGCGCTGGTATCAGTCTAACTATTCCGCTGCCCCGGTTGGAGGGAGTGCCCATCATCAGCGGCCGCGTTAACATTTCTTACCATTCTCACTTTGGCCCCATCACTTTCCTCCTGGCTCTACAACCCAAGACCTACAATGTCAATCCGTATTATAATATTCAACCGAACAAAGATGTTCCCGCTCTCGTGTCCAAAGACTCTGAACCTAAAGAACCCACAAGTACAGCGGAAAAGACTACTACTATCGAAGAAAAGGTTGCAGATTCGACCGATAAAAAAGAAACGGAGAAACAAAAACTGGAGAAGCAACATTCTGACAATACCATGCAAACAATTTCTGCAAAACTGAAACATCAGCTGACGAGCAGCCCTGTTGTTCTCAGGCGGCGTCGTTCCAAAGATAATGAAATGTCTCGTTTGTCTAAAACTCTCCCGAGGGGCCTGGGCGTGGGGGCCGGAGGTGCCCTGTTCTGTTCCACCACCTCCTCCCAAGGTTCGGGAGACACCTGCGATGTGTACGGCCTCTACGAGGAGCTGATGTACGTCAAGGACTGCGAGGGAGAGGCTGGTACACTGGGCGAACCAAACTACGAGACGTTGCGTCGCAGCGACCCTGAACTCGCCGCTATTCCCGCCAAGGTCAGCACGCTCGATCGCAAGTTGAGGATGAAAGTGTCCAGACCTCGCTCTCTGGATCTGTCCAACTGGTCTGTGGACTCGCGCTCTTCGAGCCTGTACACTTCTTCGGGAAGCGAGGAGAGCATGGCTCTGAGAGGAGGAATTGGCCGTAGTGTTTCCCGCAACAACAGCAACGCTAGTCGAACCATCCAGCTCAGTAATGGGAATGCGGATGTGGTGAATATTAGTGTGAATGTTGCTAATATAACGTCCTCCCTTCACAATGGAAACGCATTGAACGTCACCCCCAGCAGCAGGTCGGTGTCGAGGAGTAACTCGGTGGCCCAGGAGGTGGCTGACAAAGGCAACGCCAACAAGAACAAGAAGAGCATTAACGGCAAAGGGAACAACGCCAACAACAACGACAGCACTAAGAAGACGGTGATCACGTTGATGGGAGGAAGGGGCTATGTCAACTGGAGGCAGTCTAGCTGCTCTCTGGACAAGCAGAGGGGCTCCGTGCCGCAGCCTTCCAAGGATCCCAACAAGATGGATGCCCATGTCGTTGTCTGGGAAACCAAGTTATAAGGACTAAATTTTTTATGTGAATAATTCATATTTTTTGTAAATTTTGTATATTCATAGAATATTACTCGGTTAAATATTTAGTAGTGGCCTAGAAATGCAGCAGTTTTCTTTGAAATACCTGTATTTGCGTTGACTTGCTTAAGTAAGAGTGTAGAATCTTTGTATAAACCGCAACCCGTTTGCTTGAACTGAGAATTTAGGATGTTAACATGTAGATTGATTGCCTTGCTAATTGATTGGTCCTAATTATGAATTATACTATCTTTACAGATAACCCAATGTTTTGCACGTTGTAACAACTGCGTCATAGCTCTTAGTGTTTTATTTAATTTATTGTTGAAGAGATTGTGCATAACCTGCACATGTATTTTTATACATACATATTTAAATTTACTGTTGTAAATAACAAACATTTGTAAATAATAATATCAACAATGCAATGTTTTCAAATACTAAACATTCAAATGTATAAGTTTAACTTTTACTTATGTGAAGGAAGATACACATTTATTTATTATGTATTTCGTAATAAATATGCATGATAATGGTACTTAGCTAATATGAAAACATAAAAAAACTTGTTTTATTTAAATATTAGTTTTTTCGGTACCCTTAGACGACTTTTAGGTACCCTTAGACGACTTTTAGGTACCCCTTAGGCGACAATATTCTTGAAGAGTATTTATTACATACTTTCAAAAATCCTGTCTTCTTTCTTTGTTTCTTGGCATTTCCAACAAAGAAGTTAACAATGCTTTTTACATATTTCCCATATGTTCATATTAGTTTTTGGTTTTCCAAAGATATCCCTCCAATGTTTGTCTGCAGTGATTTACTACATTTATTTAGGAAGGGTTGTTTCACAGAATTTGAAAAATTTCAAGGATGATTTTCAAGTTCTGTGAAGGTTCTATTCAAGTTCTGTATTTAAGTTTTGTGAAACAACTGGCCAATAATGGTATTATAACAGAACATGAATAGAACCTTCAAAGAACTTGAAAATCGACTTTGAAATTTGATGAATTGTTCAAATTCTGTGAAACAACCCGTCCAAGATGTAGCAAATCCAGAAATTTAGTGTCTAAAATATGTAAAGTAGATGAACTGAACATATTTGCAATGTTTGTATTTAATGGTGCTTATGTAATGAATAAAATAGAGCTAGGTTCAGGTATTCAGTGAAAATGTAATGCCATTCTATTAAAGGCACCTTTAGACAATGGATATCTGTCTGTAATATTATGTATATTAGAAGTGTAAATTGTGTACCTATTTGCAAGATTTATCATATAAGTCATTGACAAAATATTTTATTAAATTAATTGAATTAATTTATAGTTGTGTTCCATAGACACTCACACTTAGTTTCCTCTGTAATATCTATCAACCATTTCTACTTGTCAACAAGTTATGTAATTCCACTTTGAAACTGTACCCCTTTCCTCACAACTTATTGTGACAGTACAATTCTTTTATGTTTGACACATGAGGGGGTATAAAAACAAAACTGCCACTATACACACTTTGTTCATTTTGACCTAATGATTGATTGATTGGTAACATTGATGTATTTAATTAGACGAGACATGAAGCGAAAAAATAGGTTCCGTTTTTTGACCACCAATTCTCTCAACGCTCTAACTGAAACTACCAATTCCGGTCTATATGCACTGCTTATCGCATTCTAATGGTATAACAAGTTGCAGTAGCGCCTCTAATTGTAGCTCTATGATTGGTAATCTATATCTCTCCCTACACTATACAATCTTCAAACCAATGCAAAAACGCCTCTAAGCCATTCAAAAACGACTTTTAAAATGGTGGTCAAATGCAAAATTGCCTCTTCCAATTTGGTGAGGTAATACACCAATCAGGCCAGAAAACAAAAAAGTACTTCGCAAATCCAATATGGCCACCAATTTAAAAATACATGCACGCAATAAAAAAATAAAACCACAAAATTTTTTTAAGGGTAATATGCAAATGGTATTTATATTTTTTAATGCAAGTCATATAATTGGTGGATAGTGGCAGTTTTGCTTCTTCACCCTTTCCTTATATATAATAAATTTTAATGCTAATTTATTATTTAAAATTCGCATTTAGTTTGAACACAATACACCCACAAAGCATTGTACTGTATATGAATATACATTCTTATTAAGTACGGAATGAATATTAGTGAACATCTTTGTTTACCTAAATCCCTAGCCACAAATACCATGTACGTATTTCTAACATTTTAATCTCTGATTCATGAAATTAATATGCTTGCCAAGTTTCTGACTGAAAAGAATCGTCTCCACCTTTAGAAGCAATCTGTGTGTGAACAAGCAAGTTGTGCCAGTTAAGTGATTATTGCGTAGGGACTAATAATATCTACTCGTATTCATAGATTAGCTTTATGTAATGTAGATTCTTACTGCTAAGTGTAAATTTACCTGAAATCTCTTGTCATTATCACTTCTACCTTGTATGGATGTTGTTGGAAGCTGTTCTTTGGCCATAGTAACTTTATTCATAGAAACCAGTGTATTGTAGTCAAAGCATTTAACTGTAAGTATAATATTTTATTTCGTACATTTTAAGTTGTATTCTTAAGTTATATTAAATAAACATTGTTTATAAATCGATTACTTTGTTTTATTTTTGAAAGTGCCTTCTTATTACTCAAGTTTTCCATGTTGTAATTTGCTTGAGACTGATTGTAATATTATGTGTACATTCCTTATTACAATGGAAGCTTTTTGATTCCATCAAGATTCAAGCAAGACTTGTCTGATAGGTTCATATATATATTTCCAATACTATTTATTTTCTATTTAAGTTGGCTGTTATCTTTTGCTTCTTCCATTTAATGGATTTAGTGCTATATTCTAGAGTTTCATTGTACCTACAAATGTTGATGACTTCCAATCCATTTGATTCTACCATTGTTTCTTCTTCTACATAATCCTTGTTGTAACTTATCTCTCCATGTTGGCCTTTTAACTCCAAAGAAGTGTATTCGTATGCGGAAGATGGTATTGGTTCATTTTCATTTACGTTTGCATCAAATTCAGCCAGACAGTCATTTTCTTTGAATCCTAAATGTCGAATGAGGGTTTCAGCTTTATAACTCTTAACTCTTGAGACACGGGACAAATCCGTGTTGATTCTTATCTCTTGGGATGAATCAACTGATTTGGTATTTGCTTTTCTCTTATTTGTTTTTAATGAATTGCGTATTCCTGCTACAATTTCCGCCTTTGGGCGACAATCTTTGTCAAAAATATGATCACACCCAGATAAATCAATATCTTCTAGGTTTATGTTGGGAGTAAATTTAAATGCTGGTGTTTTTTCCCTATACACTGTGTTCGAAACGATTATATTCATGGGCAAATGTTTCAGGAGTACATTATTATAATACGCACTAAGACCGCTTTGTTGATTTGTTTGTTTGTGTACCAAGCTAAGGGCATCAGAAGAAAAATGTTCTTTAATATTAGTTAAAACACTTCCATTCTTATCACGTTTTGCTACCACAGTGGTCATCATGGTTCAGGATGGATCTTTTAACACTAACGACACACTCTTTCATGCAAATTATATTCCTCCTGATACCTGATAAATATTTTAAATTTCAATAAACTGTAAATTATTGTTATAATATTATTTTTGCTCAATTTGGGGAAAAGTTTATGCAAGTTTAATAGCAGTTAAAGTTGAGTTAAGTTAAAGAAAAAAATGTTCTTTTGTTTTGTCTATAATTTAATATCATTCAAAGAAGTGTTGAAAGTACCTACTTGGTACCTACCATACTTAGTTAAATAATACATTTTTGATAGGGCAGAACCTAACCATGGAGTAAATAACTATAACCACAGTGACCGTTCAGCATTTAAAAAATATATTATATGTCTTGGCAACACAGCGAGTAATAATATTTTTTTTTACTTAAGTTGGTACATTTTTTTTGCATGGGTAGATTATTTTAAAAATTCATTAAAGGTAAATCTTGGTTATATTACCCACAAATGCTGCCTGCGGGTTGTTGATAGAAAATAGTATGTAATAGGATAAATAATTTATTATTATTTTAATAATAGCCATACTGATAAGAAATGTTTTATTATCTTTCTTTCTTTAAACATTTTGAAATAATGATATCCTCACTGCCAAATTCTCATGTTGAGGATTTCATTTTCATAAAATTTAATATCTAATTAATTATTTGAATAAAGTTGTGAAAGAATTGAGTTAAAAGAATATGGGTTTTAGAACGCCCGCAGACAGAGACTTTATTCGTGACGACTGTCGCATTGCAACAGTTGCGGACATAAAATCCATGGTATATGGAGGTGCGCACGTGAGCTACTTGGCAATAATTTGAATTTGTATGAATTTTGGAATATTTTCCAATTGTTACCGTGACTAAAGTCTCTTGCAGCGGCCGCCCATAATCTACCTATAAGTAGAGAGTAAGCTAGGCAAAAACATGTTCATAGTTTGACAACACAGCGGGAACTTTTTTTTTAACTCTATTTTTTTCTATTATATTTACACAGGTAAGTAAACACATACATTTTTTTTACGTAGGTACAAATAAAATATGAAAAAAAAACATGTAATGGGATCAATTATTATACTAGTTACAATAATAATAAATAATAATTTTCAAATAATGACATCCTCAGCACGGGAGATCCCAATGAGGATATCGTTTACATAAAATTAAAATTTAATTAATTATTTAATAAAGTTGCGAAAGAATTGAGTTGAAAAGAATTCTAGTATTAAAAATTAAATTAAATGAAAAGAATGACATCAACGTATTTTTACACCTCCAATGAATATTATCTACAAAAAGTGATGGACAAGCTTATTTTTTATTGCACCTTCTAAAATTCTGTTTTCTTTTAAGAGTCCACCTTTTTTCGTTTACGAGATAAACCCTCCGGTGTGTATCTTTTCAATTCTCTCTTCTTACGAGTGCTCTGCCGAGAAGTTATGTCACTCTTATTTATCTGAAGAGCCGATACATCCTCGCAGAATGAAGCGTCCAGGTCTGGATTATAGTCCTCAATGTCTTTCTGTGACAAAATGTTGGGGGTGTCATTCGGTTCCTGCAGGATGTTGTTATGGTCTTCCAATGACTTGGAATCCAGATATGCACGTTTACCTTGGGATTGGCGGAGGTTGCTGAAATACATTGGCAGGATATTTGTTTGCAAAACGGTGTGGTTTACTAGTCGGGGGTGAGTTATACTGAAAAAAATAGATACATAGTCAATTATTTATAGATAAATGTATACATTTTAATAAAACTATAGTAGATTGATAATGTGACTTACTCTTCTGGGTTAATACTCGTGGAATAGAACACATTGTACCCTTCCAGTTCATTGATAAAACTACAGTAGATTGATAATGTGACTTACTCTTCTGGGTTAATACTCGTGGAATAGAACACCTTGTACCCTTCCAGTTCATTGATAAAACTACAGTAGATTGATAATGTGACTACTTTTCTGGGTTAATACTCGTGCAATAGAACACATTGCACCCTTTCAGTTCATTGATAAAACTACAGTAGATTGATAATGTGACTTACTCTTGTGGGTTAATACTTGTGGAATAAAACACCTTGTACTCTTCCAGTTCATTGATAATGTGCACAGCAGTTGTTCTTGACACCCGTAGATTTTGCCGGAGTACGTCCAGAGATATGTAACGGTGCTTATTACAAACTGCCAAAGCATTTCGAAATAGGCACATATTCTAGAAATTGAAAAAAAATATTTTGCATTGAAATCTACCATTCAAGCAATCTGAACAAAGACTTGATCTATTCTAACCATTGAATGAAGAAATGATTCCAACAGTATGTACAAATTAGATTACCCCCAGATTCCTACCCACCCCTCATACCTTTTGCCTTTCCAGAACTTCCTCTACTTCCTTTCGATAAAAATATCCCCCCATACAACATCCCCAAAAATGACTTTAGCCCTGAGGTTTTCTGTGTGGAGAAAATGTTTTAAAAATAGTGATGGCATACCCCCATTGGCCCCAGGGACTTTTGTGCGGTTTTCATATTTATAAAAAAACAACTTATTATCAACAGTTTGCATGGTTTGACTTGCCAGCAGAAAAAATCACTTTTTCTGACCAAAAAGTTTTAGAAATGAACAAAGTCAAAGATGCAACGAGGTATTTTTCTTTGTGCATTTTCAAATGGGATACAGTAGATTTAGTGCCGTTCCTGTGCGAGCGCAATTGGAGCAGTTTACTCCGGCGCCGACATGTAAGGCGCTGATAATACGTACCACAGCGCCCTTAAGGTTTTTACTAATAAGAATGATAACAACATTATAATATGGAACGAAGAACGAGGACACTGGCTAATGTTCGCGTTAAGAAAAAATCTTCGCAAAACACTGAAGTATTATATCCTCTCAAACAATAATATTCATTATGACTGCAAGTAGGTAGGTTCATACTAAAAATGAATCTTCCCGAATGATCCCACTTACTAAAAATAATTCTAAAAGGAATTATTGATCTTGTGTATCCATTATTGCTGAAAAAACTAAAAAGCTTTTTTGTTTGCATCGTGGTAAATCTTTATAACCTAATTGATGGCACCCTTTTCAGAGAGATATTGATTATTGGTGACATTTTATTATTATTATCTTACTGTATCAACCTTTTCTCTGCATTCCAAAAATTAGGTACATTATGTTGTATTTCAGAGATGGATTGCACTCGACTTGTGTTTGCTTTAGTATGTTTTTGTAATCGCTGGTGAGCCTACCATTAAACTCATTTTGTTTCTTCTAATGACCGGTCGGTGGCTGAGTTGACATTGCGTTTGGGTCCCATCCAGGCGTAGTGTGTTCAATTCCTCGGCTGGCTAATCTTCTATCACAACACAAGCAACATTTTCTGCTTACTGTGGTGGTAGTAGGAGATTTTCAAATATTGTCAGGTTATTCGTAACCTAAATGTATTTTTAAAAAAAGGCTCTAGATTTTTCTAGTCAACATTTTAAATTTTATTTTCCTATAACATTTTCGAGCAGATATTATTATGCTTGCAGTAAAAAAATGCCGTGTATTTCGCGCGTCTCTGAATAAAACTCTACGCAGATCATCAGTCAAATTAGGTGATATTTCACAATATTGAATGAACCAGATAAAAAACAAAGAGGAGTAAAAATGACTTTAAACAACATTATTTCAACTCACTTCTGTTTTATGATATTAGTTCAACATTTTTGCGTTTTTGAGGAATTGTGTTAAAACTTCAAGATTAGGTACTCAATCGTCAATCTTAATAAATTACGAATATAAATTTTGAGAATAATAATTATTTCCAAATTTTAAATTTCCTTACAAGGGTGATACACATAAAATCCTGGTTGTAGGACAAATCGGTTTTGCTAGATTCGTGCTTATCTAAATGAATCTGTTCAGTGGTCAAAATCTGAAGAACTGAAAAAAACAATAGTAAACATTCTTGTAAAATTAAATTTTAAATTTAAATTTAAATTTTTAAAAGAAAGACAAACATTCCCGGGTTACGAATAACCCAACAATGTTGGAAAATCTCCTACTACCACCACAGAAAGCCGAAAATGTTGCTTGTGTTGTGATGGAGGACTTAGCCAGCCGAGGAATCGAACACGCGACGCTCGGGTGAGACCCAAGCGCTATGCCCACTCAACCACTGACCGGTCGTTTTTTTCTTAATTCTTATTATAACTTGATTCCCGTGAAAATTTATATAAAATGTATCTACGAAAGCGAACATCAAAGCGTTTGACAAGAAGGCGTTTAAACCAGCGTTTCTTTGCATCAGTTTACAGGTAGCCAATCATGGGCGCGTGGAAGCGTTTCAGCAACGGTTTACAGGGCGCCAATCGCGGACGGGATCGAGAAGGCGTTTAATAAATAAACATTTAATTGTATCACGTAACACTCATAACACGTTCTTATTATGACTGGTTGTGTAAATGGTTACTTAGGTAGGGGCCAGGGCCGGTCCTGTGCAGCTGCAATTGGAGCAGTCCGCTCAAGTTGCCGACTTGTCAAAGTGCATTGGCCAAGGAGCCAAACCAAAAAATAACCAAACACAGCGCCCCTGTGGATTTTACTACTGCCTGGCACTGTTTGGCTCAGGGAAGGCCCTGGTTAGGACCACTATGTCTCACAGCTGCTGCACATTCATATTAAATTAAATTAAACCACTTATATTCAGGGTAGCAAGTGATAAACTCTGGGTCAGTACAAGTCTTCGTGAACTCAGTGATGAACTTGGGGTCAGTGCAACTCAGGTGGCGCACTTGTCGCAGTAGTGCTCCGGAAGATCCACCGGCGCCAGGAGTCCAAAGAATGTGGAATGTTGAATTTACCTTCTTATTTACTGTGAGCTCATTGATGAACTTGGGGTCAGTGCAAGTCAGGCGGGGGTCCTCTGTGGCGCACTTGTCGCAGTAGTGCTCCGGGGGATCCACCGGCGCCAGGAGTCCAAAGCATGTGGAATGTTGAAATTTTTTACAGGATCTAAAGTACATTAATGCCACAAATGAAAATCATAAGAATAAATTCAAACATTGTAGGTACGTACAGTATAGAAAAACATATACAGTGGAACCTCTCATAATGAGTCTCATCGCGTCACTCAATTGTGAGCCACTCGTTCCGCTAGCACGTTAGTGTCGCATGTGATCACAATTGTGAGCCACTCGTTCCGCTAGCACGTTAGTGTCGCATGTGATCACAATTGTGAGCCACTCGTTCCGCTAGCACGTTAGTGTCGCATGTGATCACAATTGTGAGCCACTCGTTCCGCTAGCACGTTAGTGTCGCATGTGATCACATATATTTCCAAATTTGTGTCAAGACATTATTTGTACTTGTATTTGTATATCATGGGACTGGAGATGGATAACAAGGCTATTGAAGAGCACAGTCAAGGGCTGACCATTGAAGAGCTTATGGAGTTGCATTGTGTTTCACAGCAAGAAGTTATGGAAGAGTTTGTTGGTGGAGTAGGAGGAAGTAGCAGAGCAACAATCTTCTGGCGCAAAAAGAGAAATGCTGAAAGCAATAGCCACAATGAAAATTATTCTGAAAGTCCCTGTAAGAACCTAGCATTGACGAAATCTTCAACAAACTTAATATCATAATATCTCTTAAAGAACTCTATTCTAAAACAATACTCCTTTAGATTCATAATTACAAAACACAAGCAAAAACAACTAACACAAATATTAGAAACACTAGATCTCAGGGTCAAAAACATAATAATAATAATAATAAGGGATGAGGTTTATAAGTATTTAGGATACCCACAATCAAATAGATTAAACCATACTAGTATTAAAAATGATATTAGGATTAAATTTCAAACTAGGATCAGGAAAATTTTAAAATGCAATCTATCTGCTAAAAATTTAGTAAAAGCAATAAATACTTGGGCAATACCTCTATTAACCTTTTAAACGCGTTAATTTGCTCCGTTTTATCTATACCCGTACGCGGTACATATTTTCAAATACCTATCCATGCAATTAAATGTCAAATTATAGCATTCTGGCATGATTTATTGGACTATATAGACAGAACAGATTATTCTCCACAATATGAAAACAAATCCTCGTGTGTCAACACTCTTAGATGTTTATAAAAACAAAAACATAAAATTTCATACAAAGACGTACCGTATCTTTTGAATGTGGTCCCGCCATTCACTCGGCGTCATAAATAAACCACTCTCGGTGTGTGTGTACTTAGGCCACTGTGTTTATAGACACAAGTGGGACACCATGATCACTTATCATCCTTAGTTATGAAAAGTTGTGAATGACAAACTAGTACTAACGCCATCCGTTGGCAAAAATGTAAACTAAAGGACTAAAAGGCGCGAAGAGGCGCACTTGGTTATCGATCTTTTTTTATGAAATACAATTTTATTTTTGAGAAATTCTTGTAGATGTCAGCATCGTGATAGTTCTACAAATGTCCAAGTGAGCAAGAAATACATTTATGACGAAAGAGAGCGGGAATATCGGCCGTCAAAGTTGCCGTATCAACTGTTGATACAGCCGCGTGTGAGTATAGACTTTTTGCCGTAACAACAGTTGATACGGCCGCGTGCAAAGAGTTAACGTACTCATTTGGCATAATTAAATGGTCTAATACAGATTAAGATAACTCAGAAAGATTAATTAGAACTACTCTAACTAACTAACCATCACGCCGTTTCCCCGCAGGGGTAGGCAGAGAGGACGGACCGCCAAACAACTCGGTCTTGGCACACACTCTTGCCTCATTCACATTCATACATCGTCTCATACATACTCTTCTATTGTTCTGACTCTTGACATGGCCCGACTCAAGTAACTGATTCACTTGGTCGTGCCATGTCTTCCTCGGGCGTCCCCGACTTCTGCTACCATTCACATTTGCATCGTATATTCTCCTTACACTCCTTTCTTCGCTCATTCGCTCTACATGCCCAAACCATCTAAGCGTCCCTTTCTTGATCTTACTCATTACGCTTACATCAGCCTTGCACTCTTCATGGTTTTACCACACATACGCCTCAGGGATCTCATTTCAACAGCATTCAATCTACTTTCATCCTTTCTTTGCCAGTTCCATGCCTCACTTCCATACATCAGGGTAGGTACCAGCACTCCATTGTGGACTGCTAACTTCGCTTCTTTGGACAATTTTTTGTTAGTGCCAACTGCGTTCAGTCCTCCATTAATGGAGTTACCTGCATTTACTCTTCTTTCAATATCTCTGTCAGCCTTCCCATCTCTTGTAAACATGCTTCCTAAATACACAAATTCATCCACCTGCTCCAAGTATTCCTCATTCACAGCTATATTGCACACTGTTTTCGTACTTTCTCTTTCAAACACCATTACTTTAGACTTACTTACATTCATCATTAACTCATTCTTCACGCATAATTCGTTCATCCTAGACATGAGAGACTGCAGATCATCCATATTATTAGCAATCAGCACCGCATCATCAGCATACAACAGGCAACATACTTTCAGATTACTCAAATTCGCGCCCAATCCCACCTCTTTCAATTCTTGCATACAATTATCCATGTATAGATTGAATAACCATGGTGACATTACGCAGCCTTGTTTAACACCTTTTGTGATATCAAACCACCCCGTAAAACCACTGTTTACCCTAACACATGCAACGCTTCCCTCATATAGAGATGCAATTGCCTGAGTCAGATTCGCATTCACTCCATACTTGGACAACACCTTCCATAGCTTTTTCCTGTCGACTCGGTCATATGCTTTTTGTAGATCTACAAAGGCACAGAAAAGTTTCTGGTTTTTTGCCAGAAACTTCTCGGTGAGCATGCGCAATGAGAAGATCTGGTCCATGCACCCCCTTCTACTCATAAAAGCATCTTGCACATCCCATATTTTATCCTTTGTTTCCTTTCTTACCCTTTCAATCAAAATTCTACCATACAGCTTGCCAACTGAACTTAGCAGGCTAATAGCCCTATGATTCCCACATTCCATACGTGACCCTTTACCTTTGTATAATGGCATGATCACTGCCCTTCTCCAATCTAAAGGCGTGTAACCTTCCTTTAAACATTGGTTAAAAAGATTGCACAACCATGTGAGAATTATACGGCTACCTCCTTTAAAATATTCAGCAGCAATATTGTCGAAACCGACAGCCTTACCATTCTTCATACACTTAATTGATCTTTCTATCTCATCCATGCTAATTTTGGTAACATTCAGTCCATCATCATTCATATCTGATTCGCCGCTAGAATCACTGTCACTCACTTCACTTTCAAAGACTTCCTCGAAATACTTTATCCATCTCTCTTTTATTTTTTCCTCATTCGTCAACATTTTTCCATTTTTCTATTTTATTACTTTCATGCTTCCGGTTTCAGGGCCACACCGGGACCTTTTGACTTCCTTCCAAAACAACTTAATGTTTTCTTGGAAATGGTTTGTCATTTTCATTCCTTCTTCCTCTTCCAGGCGTTTCTTTCGTTCTTTCACTCCAACTCTTACTTTTTCCTTACATTCCTTATATACTTCTTTCGCTCGATCCTTCTCTTCGCTGGAAGCACTGCCAGCCGCAATCAGACATAACCATGCTTTCTTCTTCTCTGAGACCAGTGCTTTAATCTCATCATCCCACCATGCATCACCTTTCTTCCTACCTTGCGTACTTATTCCACAAACCTCTCTAGCAGATTCACAAAGACTCACTTTTATGTGGTTCCATGTTTCGTCTATGCTTAGACTGTCCATTTTTTTCTCATTCAATCTCATCTCTGCACAATTCACTTACTTACTTCTCTCATTATCGTTTTGTAGTTTTTCTATTTTGATTCTTGTTGGAGTTAGTACCGTTTTCACTTTAGAGCGCCAACCGCGAAAGAGGTTTACTCTCGACACCACCAGAAAGTGGTCAGTTTCAACCTCTGCCCCTCTGAAAACTCTCGTGTCCTCGGTAACGGCTCTCAACCTAGAGTCAATTACTACAAAATCGATAATTGACCTCTCATTTCCTCTTTCCCACGTATATTGGTGGATACCTTTATGATCGAAAAAAGTATTGGACACAAACAGGTTCCACTCTAAACATACTTCAAGTATTCTGTTACCGTTGTTATTCGTTCTTTTATCCCCAAACATACCTAAGGCCGATCCAAATCCGTCACGTCTAATTCCTACCCACCCATTCAAATCGCCTGCCATTATAATCCTTTCATTAATATTTTTCAGTCTCATTACATCATTCACACAAGTTTAATTGCCATCATCCAAATTCAGCTATAGAACGAATTAATTTACCTAGAAATTTAGGAGGTAGAGGTATAGTCAAAATAACTTCTTTGAAACATAATCAGGTAGAAATGCTAAGAACTTTTTTCCATAGGAAAGCTCATAGCTCAGAAATGCACAAAATAATTTGCAAGGCAGATAGAAATATTACACCTTTTAATTTATACGGTGAGAATGCCAACATTTGTTTGACGAAAATTTGTCAACATACGTTTGGTTGACATAATTGAAGTGTTTTGCATGTAAAATTTTATTTGACCAGGAATCTAATAATTCCTGGTTGGGATTTATAAAAATGTGATGTTACAAAAAATACACTTATTATTATTATATGGGAAACTGTTAAATCATACATTGAGAAACATCACCGTAATAAGGAGGTGGCTAAGCGTTCTACAAATTTATTCAATGATAATGGCTGTCTAACTAGTTATTTCGATTTTTTAATTGTTTTTTGCAAATTGTAATCGCGTTTCAGGTTGTTACATTATGTATGTAATTTTATTTGAAAATAATAAAAAAAAAAAAATCTCTTATTTTTTTGGAATGGAACGCATTATCGTATTTTACATTGATTTAAATGGGAAAAATTGTTTCGCTTAACGAGTATTTCACATAACAAGTAAGATTCTGGAACGAATTATGCTCATTTTGAGAGGTTCCACTGTAATATGAATTTGTTAAATGTTTCGTCATTTTTTTGAATTTTGAGAGTGGGTATGTAAAATTAAAAATATAAAGAAGTCTAGAGATTCAAATGCACATAGCGAAAGGCATAAATTGAAACAGATTTTTTATCATTTCAATATTTTCATGTCCGATGTTAATTATCCTCTCCTTGAACAACTCCAATGTGGCAAAATAAATATAAAATAACAACATGCTAAAATGAGTGCATAACAGTGTTTTGTCAATAAGTTTTTTGTGGCATTGGTATACGAACTGGCATTGAATGTTATCTTCGAAGAAGCCCTTTCCCCAGGGACACTGCCGTTTCACGTCTCCCGCCTCGTGCATTGTCTGCCCGCTTACTTAAATGATTGCCGAGTGAGTGCTAGATGTAATAATGAGTATGTATACGAACTGGCATTGAATGGTATCTTCCAAGAAGCCCTTTCCGCAGGGACACTGCCGTTCCACGTCTCCCGCCTCGTGCATCGTCTGCCCGGGTACTGAAATGATTGCATCACATCACATCAATTACTATTTGTTAATCTTACCATTAAACATTTATTAACTTTAGATGATTATTTAGTATGATATTATTGAAAATATTAACAAAAGTTTCTCTTACATACCCCGATGTATGGAAGTGAGGCATGGAACTGGCAGAGAAAGGATGAAAGTAGACTGAATGCTGTAGGAATGAGATCCCTGAGGTGTACGTGTGGTAAAACCATGTATGATTGTGTGAGAAATGTGGAGATCCACAAAGAGTGCAAGGCTGACATAAGCGTGATAAGTAAGATTAAGAAAGGGATGCTTAGATGGCTTGGGCATGTAGAGCGAATGAGCGAAGAAAGGAGTGTAAGGAGAATATATGATGTGAATGCAAATGGCAGCAAGCAAGTCGGGGACGCCCGAGGAACACATGGCACGATCAAGTGAATCAGATACTCGAGTAGGGCCATCTCAAGAGTAAGAATAATAGAAGAGTATGTATGAGACGAATGTGAATGAGGCAAGGAGTGTGTGCCAAGACTGAGTTTTTTGGCAGTCCACCCTCTCTGCTTACCCCTGGAGAGTGGCGTGATGGTTAGTTACTTAGTTACCAAAACTTTCTGGTATCTTGTTTAATGGCCCTTTTTACCTAGGGCAACATAAATATCATAAATGTGAATTATTGCTAAGACAATGTTTTTTTAAGTTAGTAGGTATAACTGTTAGATTTTGACATTCAGCATCACAGATAGACATACAGATCTGATATAACGGATACATTACATATTGTAATTTGTTTCTCAAATATTTCCTTAAATTGTTATTGAATATCCCTGAACTCACCTTTGCTGCTTTTGGTTGTGTTTTCTCCAATGTCACCCTGGAACCATAATATATAATAAATACCTACACTATAATAATCTCAAAATTAAATCATTTGAAAGCAAACGAGAATAGGAATAGGGAATTACATGAAGATTTATCATAATATAAAAAAAATAAAAATATATTTAAACATTTCAACACATGTTTACTACACAAAAAAGGGCATGCATCAGCAATTTACCAGCAATCCCTTCTTAGTCTAATTCTCATTCTTTATTTACACACATGTGTTATTTACATTTATAGAGATTTACTCTTTCTTATTAACACACTTTAATCGGGAAGAGTAGTTCTACCCGTTCGGTCGATTGATGCTTAACGTCGGGAAGGGTAGTTCTACCTTCTGCGCCCGCCTCATTTCAATGGCAGAAAAGAAGAAATTATCTGATGTTTTTTTATGAATATTATATACCAATCTCTTTATAAAGGTCCCAACTATATGTACATAATTATCAAATTGCAATGCAAGTCTTTTTTTTGTATTTATCTTGGAGTCTTTTGTGTACATCGATATTTCAACTAAAATGGCCATTATTAATGAACACCTGACACTTGATAGGTATTGCGTTTGAAGATCAACAAAATAAGTAATTTAGATAACATATTCTGTTATTCTAATAATTCAATTCCTGGAACCAGGGTTTTTATGACCATGAAACCCGAAAAAAATCTTTCTATCTCTGTTCCGCACCCACTCAACTTCTAGGTGCGAGCGAGAGGAGAGTGTCGAGCATTTAAAAACAGCAGGTATCGGCAAACACAGTTAGGCGGACCATAATAAATATTTACAAGTGCGTGCCAGTTTTTAAAAAGCAAATTGTCCTACGGTTGTGTTCCGAGGAGATAATATTTATATTTGCTTTTTCAAACCTTTCAAAATGGATTCTGAAAATTACGAAAGTGATAACGAAATCGTCGCAGATAATTTATCTGCCTGTTCTAGTAATTATTTGCCTGAATTCCATAGTGAAAGAGAAGAATCTAGTGGAAGTGAAGAAATTCCTTGTAGGAGAAGAATGTCAGTGATGCCATTACAGTTCAGTGATTCTGAAGAAAGTGATATGGAGGAAGAACAAGGAAATATTAGATGAACAATTTTTAGACGTAAACTGTAACTGATTATATAAAGGTGATTAAAAACTTAAACCTAATAGTGTATGGTGAAAAAAATAAACAATATTATGTGAGCAATACGAGAAGCATTCTACGCTAAGTGATTATTTTAAATTTCATTTGAAAAAATAACCAATATTATTAGCACGTTCCGATGGTTTTGGTCCGCTGTATCGTGCGAGAGGCAATTGCACACGTGGTATTTCAATGAGTAATAATGTGTTACTCTGACGATACTTGAGAAGTGGCAATTGTTTTTGTTTTTATAATGATTTGGGCTTGGTGAAAATATAATAATTTGTAATTTTATAAAATTGAAACCTAGTTTATACTTAAAAAATTGAATACTAATTACTCAACAATGACTTTGTTTTCGATTTATTATGTTGCATTAGAAATAATACTTGGTTTTCAGCTACAAATTATATAGCTTGGGTATGCTGAGTTAGTATGTAGAAAATTTTATTGAAATATTTCCATTATTTACGAAGATATAGCGATTTAAAACAAATTAAACAAATTCGCGCGGGACCTTTATTTTCGCCCGTTTTCAGCGGTCAGCCGGCGAAAAAATAACCCGATCAAAGTGTGTTAAAACTGCTTATGTTTTACGCATGCCTAGTTTATCAATACCTAATGTTTAAACTATTTTTTGATGTATTATTATTACGAGATTTAGACGCTAGCATTTTTGAAAATTTAAAGTTCCTACGAAATTCCTGTTTTTATGTAACTATATATGGAATGTTCCATGTATATATTGATATTGTAACGTTAAAAAATTATGCAAATTTAAATTGTCAAAGTAGTGCCCGACTATTGTTTTGTTGAAAGTTTTTCGGGTGGCTGCCCTGCGATCGGTTGTACGGAGCGGGCGAGATATCGCGTGCAGAAAGGACCGGTGACAATACGGGGGAAAAACGAACGGACACGCTGTTTATTTGGAGGACGATTCCGCGGCGCTGAGATTGGCTTGACTATTTTATTAATTAAAAAGTAGACTAGTTGAGACGAGTTCCAAACGCGCCATTGGGGCGATTGAGTATGTACGTTGCGTTTTGCCAGACAAATTTATATCAAAAAATGTAAAAGAGCACGCGGATACCATCAACCGATCCTTCGGAGAATGAAGGATACAGACTTTCCGTGTAAACTAACCAAACATAAAACAAATGTTTTGACTCCTGGGCGAGATCAACCTGTTCTTTGTTCGAGTGTTGTTGTTCGGTGAGATTAAAATATACAATCAGTTATTTGGATTATAAAATAGTTTTATTTGTGAGTGTTTATGAAGCATAATTCCTTGGAGACTACACTGGATTACCAAGCATGCTGTCGGGGTGACACAAAGATGAATCCTCGTTGTCCCCGCGCAGCCTGCCAAACGTTCAATGGATGCTGGTTCCTTCCCACGAATCTCTACCTGGAGCTAACTCATTCGGATTTCGCGGGGACCTGTCGCCTTGCTCACCGCTGGCGGACTCTCCAGACACCCTCAGACAGGACAACATGATCAAGGTTCTTCAATGCTTTCACACATTCTGCCCTCCTTGCCCTAAGGCTAACCCCATCATAGCCCTGGTGATTGACAAGGGTCCATGCTCATCAGACATGACAATATATATTTGTATATATGTATGTGTATGTGTATGCATATATATGTACCCGCCTCAGAACAGAAATCTTCTAGTGAGGCGGGTTACTTTCATGTTTGTGATTATGATGATGTTATTGCAATAAACGCCCGGGTTGCCGGCAATTAAAAAAAAATATATATATATAAATGTATGAAGCAAAACTTACTTGGAAATTGAATAGATTATCACCAGCAAAAAGATTTTCCATGCCCTTGTCGAATAATGTCATTGGGGGTTCAAGAATATCATACTGAAATTAATAAAGAAAACATTATAGGTAGGTTCGGGTTGTGGGCCACACAGGGTCGACTGGCCGACTTGGCAAGGCACTAATAATACCTAATAGTGCGCCCTTTAGGTTTATACTAGCGCCAGGCGCTGTTTGGTTAGGGCCAGCTCTCCGCCCACATCTATCTCCCTATTATAACAACAATCCTCTCGCCACTTTTGTATGTTTGTAAAAGACACAAATATACCACAATTAATTTACATATCATTAGAAGAATTAATTATTATTTTATTTGAGTATATTTAGGAAACATACAGTTAGACATGTGAATTAATTTTGCATTTAAGATGTTGAGTATAAAATAAACCAGTTAATTTCAATTTACAATCTTTTTTATGGTTACAGGTTAGGAAGAAAGTACATAGATATTTAAAGTAATTAGTAAAGAGTTTTGGGCGTATTTTGATTTGAATTGTTGTGTGTAAAATCTGGTATTTCGTTCAGGTCAACAAAATACAATCTTTTCTAATAGAGCTGGTGAGTCAATAAGGCAAGTTCACAATCTTTTATAGAAAACAGTATGTCAAAACTTTTTCTTCGTTTTTTTTAACCACTACCCCAAAATATTTTTGCGTAAGTCGATATTATCCCTTCCCCCCATTTTGAAAAGAAGACAATCAATGTTTATTTAAATAAACATTATTTATTGAATTTATTTACACGGAATAAAAAGTTACATGAAAATAGAAGTATGTAACAGACAAACAAAATAAAATTCTCAAATTGGATTAAACAAAAATTCAGATTTTCAGGTTTCCTTTTCAGTTTTTGGAGAAATGATTTTGCTTCATGTTTGATACAATTACTTCAAAATTGGAACTTTTGTTCACAAAGATAGGTTGTTGCAAATGGCAGCAACTTTATTACCGCCTCCTCATGTGCAATTTTGAAAGCCTTCGTAGCTTTTGACATCAAAAAAGACGATAGATTGGCTTTGCTCTCAAATTGAATACGTGCTTCAGTATTAGATCGAAGTTCAAGTATTGTTTCTGCCAAACCCGGAGGTTCTTCTGGTGTGTTAGCAATTTCACATTTAGGGATCTACAACCCAATTGAAAGTCTGTGTATCAAGATCTGGAAAGTAGTCAGAGAACCGCTCTCTGAGTTTGGTAAGATGTTTTATAACTGTATCCCTGATGTCATCAAAAGTAATATTTTCACAGTCTTCCAAAAACAAAGCTAACTTTGAAAAAGAAGCTATCTTGTTCTGTTCTGCTTTCTGTCTCCAATATTGAAGATTTAATCTAAACGCTGACAGTATTTCGCTGGCTGAAATGATATTAATATTTTTTTCCTTGCATTTATTTGTTCTATATATTTATATTCTCAAATATGTGAGTTAAATATGCAAGATGTGCAACCCACAAGGGGTTTTTAAACTTATCTGCGAGAATATTCTTTTGATTAAACATAAAAATTTCGAGTTTGCTTTTGAGAGCCCATATTCGATTGAGAACATTTTCGCGAGAGAGCCACCTTACTTCTGTATAATAAAGTAGGCTCGTATATTTAGTTTCACCGTCCTGACATAATTCACCAAAAAGCCGCGTCTCTTACTTTTCTCGCACACACCTGAATTGATTAAGTTTGTAAAAATACTAACACGTTTATGAATTAGCAACCTAGAAAAATTTCCTTATTACCCCAAAAAAAACATTTTTACCCCATTTGGGGTAATTTACCCCGGTTCCCCGACCGCTGGTATAGAGTGATAGGCTTACATTGATGATTTTCAAAGCGATACGACATTTTCAATTCGGTTAATATAAGTTTGGTATTGAGTATTTCAAATGACAGATGCAAATTCGAGATGAGATCTTACTTATGCCATATATAGTAGTTTAAGGTTTATTGAATGGTTTTATGATCCGTAGAATGAAACCCATTTGTTTGTAGGCTTTTCTAACATGTGTTCAACATGATCTTTAAATAACAATTTAGAGTTAAGTAACACTCTAAGGCAGTGGTTCTTAACCTTGTTGGAGGTACTGACCCCCACCAGTTTCATATGCGCATTCACCGAACCCTAAGAAATCAAGAATTTGGAAAAATGAATATAATTCTTTTTAATTCAAAACATATGTTTATATTTAGAGATATGTGTACACAATGAATAAAACCAATAAAGAACAAAACCATTAAGAACAAAGAACAAAACCACAAAAATTATATATGTTTTACATGTGAATCCAGGGTTAGTTAGGGTAGTAATTTTGACATTTCGAGTAGAGTGAGTGAACTAGTTAGGAAGGTGAGTATTACGGTGATATATAAGATGGGGCAAAAGTAATCACCCGATGTTCTTTTGCTGTAATTTTTTTTTTATGATAAACTTTGGTACTGCTTGTGAAATTTGTTTATTTAATCCATAATCGATTCATGTCTTGTTGATTTGTATTCTGCGTTTGTTTACTTCACAAATGTCAAAACCGAATTGACATTTGGCGCCATTTGCAAAAGTTATAGCGTATTCCAATAGGGTGATTACTTTTGCTCCACCCTGTACATATTCGTCCGACCACTTTCTTTTTTTTTTCGACATAGTTAGCATGATGTGATTAAAATATTAAGAAAGGTATCACACGACTAACAATCACGATAGTTACAATATGACTACTGGGCGCACCAAATTCCATGCCGCACAGATCCATCCACAGGCCAAGCGATGTAGCGTCATCACCTGCAGCCAATGATGAACAAGCGTGTCGTGTCATCACGAATCATATGAGTCAGTGGTATGTCTTGAGCTCCGCCGAACCCGCGAGACTGACTCACCGAACCCCTGGGGTTCGATCGAACCCGGGTTGAGAACCACTGCTCTAAGGTCTCTGATTTTTTCAACTCGTTGAAGAGAAATGTGGTTCAGGTTGTAAGTACGGATGATTGGGTGATTTTTAAGTGAAAATGTTATCACATTACATTTGTTTATGTTTAGAAATAATTGATTTTGTATGCAATATTCATTAATTTTATTAATATCTTCTTGTAATTTTTTACAATCAACTACTGAGCTTATGTATTTGTATATTTTTATATCGTCTGCATAAATAATAAAACCAGAATGACTGAAGACATTTTTGATGTCATTGAAGTACCGGAAAATAAATACCACCATAAAAAAAAGTTTTCACTATCTCATTAATTTTATAAATTTTTTATATCACTAAATACAAAAGTGACAATGTGACCGTAAACAGGTATATTTCTAGATAAGTACGTACCATGATTAACCTGTGTTAAAGTGCCAATGTGACCGTAAACAAGTACATTTCTAGATAAGTACGTACCATGATTAACCTGTGTTAAAGTGACAATGTGACCGTAAACAGGTACATTTCTAGATAAGTACTTACCATGATTAATCTGTGTTAAAGTGACAATGTGACTGTAAACAGGTACATTTCTAGATAAGTATGTACCATGATTAACCTGTGTTAAAGACAAAATAATAATTTTGGATGTATTTTAATCTTACTTTTAACATTTTTATTTCTAAAATGGTTTCTATAATATGTATTTTTTTAATTTATTGTTTTACCATAACATGTCCTTTTCCCTTATGTTTTATTGTTTGTTCTGCAAAATATTATTTTGTTATTCTTCATAAATTATATTGTCATGAGCCTAGTGTGGTACATAGTTGAGAAAATCACCAAAATGTTACTTTTACTGAATACATTGAGTTCACACAAGTATCGCCCTGCTGAAAGGTCACATTCAGAATCGAAACACTGTTAGAAATGGCTTTAACCATATTTAGTGACCAGATCTGAGGAGCCAGGAACTTCCCAACCTTCCTCACCCCCATCTCCTTCCCCTCCCTTTTGCCTTCAGCTTCACAACACGCCCCAATTGTGGATGCCTTGTCCCCAACTGAATTAGATAAATGTAACACAGATTGATTGGACTGGGAATAAGTATAAAATAAAATAAATATATTTTCATACGACTCACTGTTGGAGAAATGATGGCCTCTTGATTTAAAATTGGTTCATTTTCAATGGGCGTTGATTCACCATTTTCTTCATCTGAATTCTGAAAATAATCAAAAAATCTTTTAGCGAGATAAGAGTCCGGAACAACAAAAGAACGGTTAGGAAGCAAGCACTCTTACCTTTGGGGCCGGGGAAGGGTTCTGACAGGGCGAGGGCGGAGGCACGAGCTTGGAGGTGACCAAGCGTATTGCGTGGCACGGGGTGGTCAAGTCCCCGATGAGGATGCGCTGCCAGTCGCTGGGCTCATTCGGCTCATTGGCTCGACCCACCACAGTATACCCAGGGGGCTCGTAGTCAGGCGGAGTCACTGCATACAGTACTTGGTTATAACTCTGTCATATTGCTACACATGTATTGCAACTTTATCTAAATCACAACTTACCGTCATAGTAGTATAATTTCATTGACATTTGGTAATTTTTAGGAAATTTGCCTAAGCCTTTGGCCACGGCGGTGCTGGCCTTAAGGAAGTTCAGGGTATCATCCATAATACTGGAAGCTCTGCAAGTATTTATATAAAAACATCCTCAATGAAGAACAGAGTACAAAGTACCAACAAAATTTAAACCCTCTGATAGGCAATGTGGCCTAATCAGGCCATTTTGATTTTTCAAAAGCGATTTCCGTTGACTTTTTGGCAAGCGGTATCAATATACTATACAACTCCGATAGGCAATGTGGCCAGGCCATTTTGATTTATAAAGCGATTTCCATTGACTTTTGGGCAAGCGGTTTCAATATACTGTACAACTCGGCGTCGAATTGCCGATGTGTGTGCGTTTAGTTAGTAGAAGAAAAAAAAATTAAAACAAAAACTTCAAGGGCTTTACCACATTGCCTGGACAGGCCATCGAATATGTATCAAGGTCAAGGTAGGTCTACGATTCGGAAACCAACTACCCGAGCAGAGGTTAAATTCACACCAGAAAACTTCCAGATGCTGATCATGAAGATGCACTGGTGGTATTAAAACATATTAACACGTTCATACACACTATTTTCACACCTGCCTTTATATAAAACTAGTTTGATAGCCCACACTTCTTATATAGTCTTGCCAGGCCACATTGCCCATCGAAAGGGGTAAAAGTACTCATACTCCTCTCGGAGGGTTAAAGATTTGTTTGACTTACTCGTCTGGCATTTCAAAAGTGATATTTTCACGGTTGTATTTAATACTTAATTTGGTTTCTTCTATTGGTACCTCTGGCCGTTTCGAATCAAAAAGGCTAAGCACGACAGTTTTGAGCTGAAATTTAAAAAAAAATATACCTAGATGTTATTTATAAATATAATAGGGAAAATTCTCACAGAACTTGAACAATTTATCAAATTTCAAAGTTAATATTCAAGTCCTGTGAAAGTTCTATTCAAGTTTCCTGAAACTACTGACACTTAGGACGGGTTGTTTCGGAGGATTTGAGCAATTCTTAAAATTTCAAAGTTAATTTTCAAGTTCGCAAAACGCAAAATATTTAATTAATCTTGTCCAATTCCGCTGCAAGGTTAATACGCAAAAAATAAAATAAACAACTACAAGAAGTAACTATTTGTGTGATGGGAGATGGTAGAAGATGCATAGTTCCATTTTTTCTCAAAGTTAAGTTTGAAGGTTAGGAAATACGAACAAATTATTAAAATAACTCAAACTAAACCCTAAAAACCTATATTGCGCATATTTACTTAAACCCCCTACTTCGATTCGATATTTATGTTCAAATCGAGTGTTGTTTTTTTAAAGAGCCTTTGCATGCAGCAGAATTCGACAAGTTTACCAAAACTTACATATTTCTTATCAATAGCATCTTGGAAACCCGTTATCCAAGAATGGAATATATTAGCTTCGTGGCAACCAGATTTTTGTTTCAGCATCGGAATAATTTGTCCATTCACTTTTTCTAAACAGTATGCATTTTTCGGGAATATCCCTCTATTGTATATAACTGAACTCAGCGTAACATTGGTAAGAGTTTTCAAATACTCCAAAGATCCAGTATAACTTTTATTAGCTGTTAAGTGAAACTCATCCAACCATTTTCTCAACTGGAAAAAAGGTAAATATTAGAAAATAGAGGCACGCTTAATACTTACATTTTATTTTTAAAACACTTTTTAACAGAAGTATTTCAGTTCCCAGAAATGGTAAGAAATACATTTTAGTTGTTTTAATTGCGAAAAGTCAAAAATATTAATTTATTTTACCATTATTGTCGTTTCATATCAACACATCTTGGGAAACTATTTTTTAAAAGTAACAATTTTTTACACTAAGTATTTATATAACATGTATTTTCAATAGTTTTTTTTCTCTGGGGGTTTAGATTAAACGCACAATTGTATTACAATTGAAAATTTACATCAATGTGTCTGTAAATATAAATGAAATTAATATAATCTCACCTCAGTCTGCATACAAAGCGCCATTTTTCACTAAAAGAAAATCTGTTTTGCCGCTTTTGTCGACAGCGTTTTTTTGTGGCTTCTCAACATTGATAGAAGTGGCCATACATAAACCACCATCAGATCACTAGGTATGGATGATTTCTCTATATCTATGGTCTCCGTGAGTTATGGACATAATGTTCCATTCAGACTCTTAAACCCCGTTCACACAGAGCAATTTTAGTTGATCAAGTCGGAGTTGAATCACACTTGAAAGCTAATCGATAAGTGTGAACAGCCTTTCAAGAGAGTTGACCAAGTTTTTAGTTGAACGACGAAAGTTGAAAGCCCGTCTACTTTTGTTGTTCAAGTATGAGTCATCGTTCGATTTTCCCGCCGAATCGAAAAGTATAAACGTGTTTCACGTCACTTGCGATTTTTAGTTCCCTGCGGTCGAAAGTAGACGTTAGATATCTCTCCTGAGTGATTTATTTAGGCGTACCTAGTTCCTACCATCATGAGATCTACTTCAATGAAAAAATGTATTAAGTGGTCGGATATGATGTTTAAATTTATGGATCTATACCAAATCCATCCTTATCTTTGGGATCAGAAGCAAGAAGTTTACAAAAATAAGAATGCCCGTGATACTGCAGTTAATAATATTATCTTTGAAATGTTTATTGTAACTTAGTAGTTATTATTATTAAATAACACGTCTCTGAATGTTTCAAAAATAATATTTTTTTATCTTCATAACAAATTTTAAGGCATCATCTATTGCAACAAACACTTATTTTATAAACAATGATATCGTATTTTTTTAGGAACTCTGTGCATACAAGCCAGACTTGAAAACGAGTCCCCCTTTGCCAGGTATCTTAGCGTGATTTGTAACTTAGTTATTGCCGGGACAGCCGCGAACCAAACTGTGTCCTGTTTTTGGATTTTTTCTTGAATCTTAGACAGTATATCAAATTGTTCTTCCAAAATTTGCAAGTGATTGTGATCGCCTTCGGTATCTTCTAACGCCTTATAAGTATATTCTTATAATCCATATTTTAGCCCACATACGAAGTTTTTTGTGCTTTTTCAAATTCTAAAGTTCGTTCCGTAAAAGGTCCGAAATCATAGCGACGCACGCAGCGATAACTTCACTTTACGCCATCTTGATTAACAAAATCGGTTTGAGTTAAATTAAAACGTCTGAACGACAACTTGTTCAATTTTTGTCGTTAATAAAAGTCGTTCAACTAAAATCGCTCTGTCAGAACGGGGCATTATTTATGCTCGGTAGACAAGAGAGTGGTTTATTTATGGTAGAGAATAAACATGCGATAGACAAACTACTGTTGTTTTCGTTTGATTTAGGCAGTAATTTGTCATAATTTGATTATGATTTGACTTATTTTTATTTCATGATAAGTGCATAAGTGGTTTATTTATGCAAAGTGCCGAAGCGGCAAGTGAGTGGTTTATTTATGCGCAAATAATGCTAAATTTGTCGATTGTAATACCGATATTTATTTAAATCATCGTATCACTGATTATATGTTTACCGATGTGACATTTCCTATTTGCTATCGAAATAATACAGGTGTATTTGAGAAATATAATAATGAACGACCCGAGAGACGAAGGCTTATTGGATGGTGATGCTTCGCAGGAAGAACCAGTAATTAGGTATCCAATAAGGTAAAATCCAAAAGATGCGTTTACATAACCTAACTTTATTCAGACATTTACCTGTTGTCACATAATTTTTTTTTACAGCTGTAATAATGTACCAGAATCCCTTTTCGATGATAACGGCTCAGCTGCCAAACATTTTGGAAAGTTTGGGCCTATCAGTAAAATACTGCTTCGACCACTGAAGAAGTCTTGCATTGTTGAATATGAAAGGCGGGATAGTGCCGAGAGAGCCATTCTAAATGCTGGAGCCTATGACGGTTTTATGTTTCACGTTACATGGAGTAAGCAAAGGTACCCAACTTTCCATTCTAAAGACATAAATAAATATTGTCTTGTGGGTAAAATACATCTTTTGCCGTTATTAAAGAGTTGATTTTATGCCTGTAACAGACCCCGCCATAAGTTCATACATTCCCATTGAAATACGCCAAGCCCTGATGCGTATCGCCTAATGTGCCGCCACCCTTAATTATAATAATATTAATATTTGGCTAAATTATATAGCGCCGTTTTCGTGAAAAATCACCTCAAGGGGACTTTACAAATATATGAGTGCTATTAATTTAGAACTCCTAATTTTAGACAACCTTTCCATTTACATTATCTATATTTATCTTTGCAAAGGCACTAGTAAGCAGTTGGACATTTGAGTTTATCCACTTAGTGAGTGGGTTTTGATAATGTAACATGGCTTATCCCAGGAAGCGAGCTGCGGTGAGCGATGACCCGGAATGGATCCCGGACGCAGACGTGGCGGCGGAGCTGGCTGCCATGTCGGGGGCGCAGCGCCTGGAACCACGCTTGCAGCGGCAACAGAGTATGTATGCTTATGGCTTCAATTGCTTTTGCCACAAATACATGCTAATAAAGCTGCTAACTGCTGATACAATTATCTTTCAGAAATGGAAGTTGAGAAGTCGCCTATTCTGGTGTCCAAACGACTTCCTGTCAAGAAGCTTCCCATGAAGAAAAAAGTCACACCAGTGGAAGTTGTTCAAAGGTAAGCTTCCTATTGATTTTAATCAAATGAGCGGGTCAATCACGATCTACCCAGGACTACGAACGCATTTTGAGTGAGTTTTGGCAAATGCATTTTGTACATTTCTTAGTTTTCACCTCAATATTAAAAAGCAAAAAGTGTTTTATTTAACAAAATTTAAAGTAACACCCTCTATTGGTGTGAAGTTTCTAAATATATTTAACTAATAATTTTTGCTATATATATTTTGTATATATATATCACACCACCTATTTGACGACCATTTGGGCAAATATGCATCTAAAGTGGCAACCACCCGACATTTGGCGACCGATATTTGTGGCCACTTTATGTTTTACACAGTTCAATAGTAGATATCGCTACAAGCATCTTGGCCAAATTGGCCTGGATGACAGTGACAGTGGATGTATCTGAATATGTATGTATAGTTCTTGAGTCTGTCACTGTCAACCGTATTCTGCATTTCATTCCTAGCCTTTAGTGCCGACCGTATATAACGAATTGTGCATTTAATTCTTGGCGTTTAGTGCTTACCGAGAATGACGTATTTTGCATTTCATAACCAGAAACTTACTTTCCATACAATGAAGCGGAGCAAATTAGATGAAAGAATAAATGAAACAATTATAAATGAATCTTGAGTGCATAATTTAATTCAAATATTAATATAATAAAAATAAACAATCTTTAAAAATGCCCAATTATGCAAACATTAAAATTGCAATAGAGGAATTGTGAGTGCAAGGCGGATATAATGAGTAAGATTAAGAAAGGGACGCTCAGATGGTTTGGGCATGTAGAGCGAATGAGCGAAGAAAGGAGTGTAAGGAGACTATATGATGTGAATGCAAATGGCAGCAGAAGTCGGGGACGCCCGAGGAAGACATGGCACGATCAAGTGAATTAGATACTCGAGTAGGGCCATGTCAAGAGTAAGAATAATAGAAGAGTATGTATGAGACGATGTATGAATGAGAATGAAGCACCGAGTTGTTTGGCGGTCCATCCTCTCTGCCTGCCCCTGCGGAGAAACGGCATAATGGTTGGTTAGTTTTAATTAGTTAGCGCCCTTGAGGTGATTTTTCACGAAAACGGCTAAATATAAATTAGCAAATATTATTATTAGTTAAAGTTAGTTAGTTAGTAAGAACAGGCTGTTTTTGGACTCAACAGCTCTTCAAAATCCAGGTGCAGTTCTTCCTTCCCCTATAATGGCCCTTCACACAGCATCCCCAGAGAAGATACATTGGAAAATTCAGTGTTTCTTTTGACGATGTATGAATGTGAATGAGGCATGGAGTGTGTGCCAAGACCGAGTTGTTTGGCGATACGTCCTCTCTGCCTACTCCTGCGGAGAAACGGCGTGATGGTTAGTAGTTAGTAAGTGTAAAATTTTAATTCAAAACAGTCTCGAAAGACTTTATATATAATTGTGCCTGCAGCGTTGCCACGCAACTCTCTCCGCAACTAAAATCTCTGTCTGCGGGGACTCTGACACTATTAGGAACATGAAATGAAAACAATTGCAATAATGCAGGGCCGTCAATAAGGAATATAATAAATTTGAATACGAAGCGGATAGTTGTGTGATAAATATCTAAGCGGTGTTATGACTTTTGGAATACCACTGACTAAGGGATTTTTCATGCAGTTGTCGACTTTACCCATAGGTTGCCAGTTCGAAATTTTGAATTTTAACAAATCTAACTCATTTTTACAAAAAATGTGACTTTTCGCTCCACTGTTATGTATGAAACATATTGTAAACGTATTGACATGACAAAGTTTAAATATACCTCAGAAACATATCTGTTGCAAGATAAAGTTTATGTTGAAAATATCAATAACTCCAGAGATGCTATTGAGTACCACCGTAACTTGTGTGGTGCTATGCCGAGCCAACACATCCTTTCTGTCATGTGAAATAGGGACAGTAGTAGCTTATAGCACTCCTAGAGGTCACTCTCATAGACTTTCTATCAAATTGCTAGTAGTTTTATATGCCTGTATGCCATATAGCAGTGCCCCGTTGCCTGGAGTGGCGCGCTCCAGTGGAGGAGGAGAGAGGAGCGGCGAAGAGCTGCGGCAGCTAGTGGGGCGGTCGTGGGGTGGGACGGAGGAGCGGCTGCGCGCCTTGGAGCTACGCGACCGCCTGCTACGTGCCGGCCTGCCCCAGCGCCTGCATGCCATCCAGGGCTGCTGCCCTGATATGTGCCCTGAGAGGGAGCGCTTGGCCAGGGACTTTCAGAGACAGGTAAAAAACAACACACTACTACTTTCTTGTAGCTCAGAAGGGATTGGTACGCCTACTTAATATGTATTATCTTTACCATAAGTCCTGTTTTGATTGCAATCGTCCCATTTTTCGGTACTCTGTCTGTTTATCCCCAAGGAAAGTTTTGAGATCCAATTTAGATAATTCTGCAATTTTCTAGAGCGTAAGTGACTACCAAAGAGAGTGTCTGATTTATCTTGCTGCCTGTAAGATGAACCATGTCAATAGTTGTGCTAGTGGTTGTATTGTAGCTAGTTTCTTAGAGCATTACCTACCTACTTACTCTCTAATGTCATTTCACAATCAAATGCCACATATATTTGTAATTCTTTTTTTTAAATATTTTAACTGTGACATGTTATCATTGTTTATGGTATATTTATACCGTTGATATTAAATAAATTAGTGACTACCAAAGAGAGTGTCTGATTTATCTTGCTGCCTGTAAGATGAACATTGTCAATAGTTGTGCTAGTGGTTGTAGCTAGTTTTCTAGAGCATTAGTGACTACCAAAGAGAGTGTCTGATTTATCTTGCTGCCTGTAAGATGAACCGTGTCAATAGTTGTGCTAGTGGCGAGGGATATGTTTTTGCTAAATGTGATGTCGATGAGGTGAGATTTTCGTTTTGGTCTCAAAAAGAATCTCACTACACAAATTATTTACACAACCTTGTCCGCTGTCTGCACAGCTTTGTGTGATGTATATATAAATCATTTGAAAGAATCTCACCTCATTTACACAACATTGTCCGCTGTCTGCACAGCTTTGTATGATGTATATATAAATCATTTGAAAGAATCTCACCTCATTTACACAACCTTGTCCGCTGTCTGCACAGCTTTGTGTGATGTATATATAAATCATTTGAAAGAATTTCACTTCATTTACACAACCTTGTCCGCTGTCTGCACAGCTTTGTGTGATGTATATATAAATCATTTGAAAGAATCTCACCTCATTTACACAACCTTGTCCGCTGTCTGCACAGCTTTGTGTGATGTATATATAAATCATTTGAAAGAATCTCACTTCATTTACACAACCTTGTCCGCTGTCTGCACAGCTTTGTGTGATGTATATATATATAAATCATTTGAAAGAATCACACTTCATTTACACAACCTTGTCCGCTGTCTACACAGCTTCGTGTGATGTACATTTAATCCGCAGCTTCACAATGTACCACTAAATTCCAATGTGAAACTTACCCTGTTAGTTCTTTAATCCCCGAGTTTTTGTGATGTACTGACTAAATTCCAATGTGAAACTTACCCTGTTAGTTCTTTAATCCCCGAGTTTTTGTAATGTACTGACTAAAGTCCAATTTGAAACTTACCCTGTTAGTTCTTTAATCCCCGAGTTTTTGTAATGTACTGACTAAATTCCAATGTGAAACTTACCCTGTTATTCTTTAATCCCCGAGTTGTTGACTCCCCCTGTTTTCGGGGCCCTCCCCCAGAAAATATGCACATTGCCGAAACTTGACGTGTCCCCCTCAATGTTTTACAGACTACCTGCTGTGGGCGACACCGACTCAATAAAGGGTTCCACGGTGAACATGGTTGGTTTAGAAAATACGATGCCGGTTGGTAAAGACTTAAACAAGACTGGTTTAGAATATAGGGAACGGTGGACTGAATTGTGAAGGGTTTAACGGTGAACGGAGCTAGCTTAGATTGCTGGAGGTCGGTTGGTAAAGAATTGAATAAATTGTGTACTTGAGTATTGATGACAGGTGAAAATAATTATTTAAAATTTAATTTAATTATTATGTATTTAACCCTTCAGGCTAATTTGCTCGCTGTATCTCCCTTACTGTCATGGTAAGAAATATGATCTAAATGGTGTTAGAATGAAAAAACACCATGCTTTACATTCAAATCTAGAAATTAATCACAGAAGAATTAAAATGTGCACCTTTATGAAACCAAAGGTTCCGACAGCAATCTGAAAAAAATATTATGAAACAGTGATTTTTTATTAATTATTTTTATATGAAATGTCAAAAAATTATCATCAGCTTTCAAAAGCAATTTTCGGTTTTAAGGTACGTTCAGACTATTCCATTGATTTGGATTTTATTGCAAAGCGAAAATCTCCCACCTTATGTCAAAATATGGCAGAGGCCGGAGGAGATAATAAATATAATATGTTATTGATAACTGTCTCTACGCACCTAGTATCTTTGGACATTTGCGGGATAAGAAGGGACTTCGGGCGTGTTCCAAACTAGTTTGAAACATTTGATACTATCGATGTGCACAAATGTGTACATTCAAAGTGTCATGTTAAAAATGATTTGCCTGTTTATATGTGTGAGTGTGTGTTGCAGGTGGCAGTTTACGAGATGGGAGAGGACGGACGCACACCGGACCCGCGGCGCACCGTAAAGCAGTACAGCCGCAGTTCAGCCGACCAGGAGGAGCCGCTGGCGCATGACCTGAGGCCCGTGCCAGTGTTGCAGGGCACCCTACTCTACCTGCTGCACCACATCGTGGATTTGTGCCAAAATCCTCAGGTATGTATCTTGTTGTACCCTAATTAGGGTAAAGTTGTTTCTGACTTGTTACAAATTCTGAGAACTGACTCGCAACCACAGTTATAATCTAGTTTGTGCTATCCCCTGCCCCTGCTGCAGTGTACAGTCCATCCTTGTTCAACAGTTCTCCCCCAACTCAGAAAGTGCTGTATTTAATGAGATTCTACACTATTTTTATTTTATTTTTAAAGCGGAGACGGTTTACACGTAGTTCCCGTGAGCACTTAGGCCATAGGCCCATTGTGCTATCTCCCATTTATATACCTCAACCCTTTAACAACAACCCAGTCCCTTTAATAAAGTTCACCAGGGTTGTCATTGGGTATGTGGCTATGTATTCTGGTTCTACTGTATGTCTCCCCAGGTATCTGAGCCTAGTTCCCACCAGGGCAGGACATTGGCACCATAGGTGAATTGGAGTCTCTTCATCCTCTTCACATTTCCTGCATCTATTGGTGTTTTCTACTCCCAATAATTGCATGTGTCTCCTGAGATGGCAGTGTCCCGTTAGTAGTTCTACCAGTTCCCTCAGCGAGTTTCTGTCCATATTGAGTAGTTTCTTGGTTCGTCTAGGGTCTGGTCCTTTTATGAGTACTTTGGATTGTCTCATTCCAGGTACCCTCTCCCATTCTTTGCAGTGCTGGGATTCTACACTATTATTATTATTATTATGTAATGAGCAGGCAGCATTCTGCTGATGCGCTCATATCTGATTTCACAGCAAGTTTGACAGTAATTGAGTTGTTTTAAGTTTGAACTAAGTACTTTCTTCTCTTCAAATGTGAATCCAATAGAGCTTTGAATTGATTTATATTTGTTGCATCGATGACATGTTGTGGGAGTTTGTTCCAAGTATCCACTACTCTATTTGCAAGGAAGTGTTTTCTAGGATTAGATGCAAAAGGCGTTTTGGTAATTTTTTTTGAGTGTCCACGGAGATTTATATTTTTATTAGTAGTGAAGATTTCTTGGATGCTAGGGCAACTGTAATGTCCAGATAAAATTTTGAAAGTCTCGATCAAGTCACCCCTTTCTCTTCTTTCTTGTAAGGTTGGTAATCTTAGTTCCTTGAGTCTATCTTCGTATCGTAGATCTTTCAGAGCTCTTGGTATTTTAGTGAAACGTCTCTGTACTCTCTCTAACAGATTTATATCCTTTGCAAAGTAAGGACTCCATATTTGGAAAGCATATTCCAGGAGAGGTCGCACATATGTTTTATGTATTTTTAACATCATGTCCGGTGTTAGGTCAAGGAAGGTTTTCCTGATTAGATATGTTAGTGAATTTGCTCTTTTCACAATTCCAGCGATGTGTGGTTCCCATTTCAAGTCCTGTGATATGGTAACTCCTAAGTCTTGTTGTAATGTCACTGCTTTTAGAGGTGTTCCATTAAGTTTGTAGGCGAGTGTAGGGTTAGTTTTTCCAACATGTAGGACAGTGCATTTTTCGACATTGAGTTTTAGAAGCCAATCATTTTATTTCGTTTAAATCAGTTGGTTATGATGAGTGTGTGGGTTGGCAAAGAATTTTGTATCATCTGCAAGGCAGCTGGAGTCTGATTTTATTATAGTATGCAGGTCCGTGATGTACAAAATAAACAGAACTGGACCGAGAACTGATCCTTGAGGGACACCACTGGTCACATTTGGCTCAGATGACAGTTGGTTGCCAATTCGAACATGTAATTTTCTCTCAGTGAGGAAGGATTTGATCCATTCGAGAAGTCTTCCTCTTATGCCTAGGAATTTAAGTTTAGCCAACAGTCTATTGGTTGGAACAGTATCGAAGGCTTTCTCGAAGTCGAGATAAATTACGTCAGTGGGAATCCGTTTGTCCCACTCGTTTGTCCAGTAATCTATGTTAAGAATGAGATTGGTAATCGTGGATCTTTTTGGCACAAATCCATGTTGTTTGTTTGAGATTATGTCAAGTTTGATCAGGAATGAGCGTATCTCGTCCACTATTATTCTTTCCATGGTTTTGCAGATAATACTAGTCAACCTTATAGGTCTGTAATTTGCTGGTTTGAGTTTATCACCTTTTTTGTAGATGTGTGTAATTATAGCTCTCTTTTTTTTTTTTTTTTTTTTTTACAGTATTACCGCACAAGAGTCCCAACTGCTCCCGTCTGGAGCCAGTGAGACTATGGCATCCCCAATTGGGGTATGTTGTGAGTTGTGAGGCTGAGGGTATTGGGGAGGGGAGGGAGATGGGGAAGAGGAAGGTGGGGAAGTACCTGGCTATTCAGATCTGGTCACCAAACACGGCTAAAGCCATTTCAAGCAACGTTTCAATTCTGAATGGTGGTCTTACACCAGGGCGATACTGAGAGTATCTTCCACTCTGGAACGTGCCGCAAATATACTATATATTATTTTTAAATTAATTAATTGTGAAATAACACAAATTAATCAAATAATCTCTTCCAATCTTTAGGGAGTTTCCCATCTAAAAAGGATTGTTGCATAACCAGAGCTATGGGATGACTGAGAGTTGCTGCACACTTTTTGAGAACAATAGCAGGAATATTATCAGGGCCAGTAGCGCTATCTTCTCGCAACCCCTTCAAAATATTCTCAACTGCTGATGGAGTGAATTTTATTTCGCATAGTGAACTATCTACATACACATCTTGACTAATAGTTGGTATACTGGTGTCTGGTTCATTGACATAGGTTTTTTCGTTCGCTATGTCTATCTCGCTGGTAACTGTTTCGTTAGAGAAGTTATATAGTATGGTTGGAGTAGACACTTTCGAGGCAATCTGTTTCCTTATATAACTGTAAAATGGTTTCTGTCCGCTGTCTATCAATTTTTGCTCAAAGTTTTTTCTGGTATTTCTTAGTTGCGACAAAAGGTAGTTATTTTTCAGTTTATATTCTCTGTAATACTCATTTTCAATCTCATTTACATTCCCCATGTGTTTTCTGGATAATCTATAACCATCCCAGGCTTTCTTTTTCTCTTTAATCAATGCTAGTATGTGTTTGTTGATCCAAGGTTTGTTCTTATTGTGGTTTTTATGCCTTTGAATAGTGGTATTTTTGATACAATCTTCCCTTCAAACATGTTTGTAAAAAAGTTCCACTTTTCTTCAGTTGTAGTGGTTTCCACGAGAGACCACATTATATCACGAGTGCTTAAGGTTTAATTTATTTTAACATAATCTGCTATGTGATAGTTGGGTGTCGGCTTCTTGCCTCTCGGGCCGGAGGATCCGTTGTTATGGCTGGTACTTACTTGTAGAGTTGACAACAAACATATATGGTCACTTTTGCCTATAGGTGCTAGATATTTTGTATCAGTAATGAGATGTTCATCATTGCACAGGACTAAGTCCAATAGAGATGGGGTATTGTTGTCTCTGTATCTTGTAGGTTTATCTACCAATTGCCAATAGTTACTGTTCAAGTACACTATGTTTTTATTTTATTTTTACAGACTTCATTAGAAGACTGGTTCCATTTTCTATGGGATAGACTCCGAGCCATAAGAAAGGATATCACACAACAAGCTCTCTGTTGCGAAGGTAAAGAAGTTTATTTTAAATAATGTTTTAGTTGATAATAATAAAGTATGTAGTATTATTTCAAATGTATAATGATATGTAGGTTCCGTTTCCCTGGTGGAGGCATGTGCCCGCTTCCACGCCCACTGCGCCGCGCGCCTTGTGGAGGAGCCCCCGTCCGCCTTCGACCAGCGCCTCAACACGGAGAACCTATCCAAGTGTCTGCAGAGCCTCAAGTACATGTATGGGGACCTGCGCGCTCGGGGCCAGCCGCACGGCTGCCGGCGCGAGCCAGAGTTCCGCGCCTACGTCGTACTGCTCAACATGCACGACTCCAACTTCATGTGGGAGGTACATCTATACATGCTATTTCACCTCCGTCCTTTGAAGGTTACTTTGGACTTGCATTATATGTATACTGATGCCCTACTTGTTTGCAGGTTCAACAACTTGACCCGGCGGTCCAAACCTCTTCTGAGATACGTTTTGCTATCAAGGTGTTCACTGCTTTAGATAATAGCAATTATGTGAAGTTTTTCAAACTGGTCAAAGAGACAACATATTTAAATGCCTGCATTCTAGTCCGCTACTTCAACGATGTCAGAGCCCGAGCGCTCACCCGGATGATCAAGTCTTATTCCACACGAGGCATCTCTCAGTTCCCCGCCAGCGAGCTGATGGACATATTGGCCTTCGAGAGCTCGGCCAGCATGGAGCTGTTTCTGGAACATTATGGCCTCCAAACCACCTCTGATCAGGATAACACCTATGTCCTATTGGACAAGAATGCTTTCCAAGACAACAGTGCGGCGTATGCCCAAGAAAGAGCTATCCGTCTTGTGGAATCTAAACTTACAACTTCTCTAGGTGAAGTTGTTTACGGAGAGGTTCTTCCTCCAAGCACCTTTGAAAGTTATACACCCCATTCTAGCTTTGAGCCTTCGGGTTTCCTGAAGAAAAGTGCTATCTTAGCCGAAGACCAAGGCTATAAACCACCTAAAGATAGAGCTCTCCAAATAGCTAATTTACTAAAGAATACAACAGCACCCGTCAGAAGCGTTTCCGAGGCCAGACCTCAGGAGGCTAACAATTCTAGTCAACTTCCACCACCATACCCAATCCGAACCAAAAATACAGATTTCACCTTTGCGAAACCTGAAATTCCTAAAGGAGTTTTCTCGCAAAACATTTTCCATACAAATTCTTCAGATCCATCAAAGAAATCCAATGTGCAGGATGGCAATTTATTCAAAAAAGCGACTGATGATGCAGAGAATAATCTACATAAAAAACAACCCACCAACAATTTGTTTGCCAGCGGAGATAGTAAGTTTGTTTTTTCGAAACCTGTTGAAACAGAACCTCCCAAGAATGTGTGGCAGAATCAAATAGCGGCTAACTTGTTTGGTAAAGCATTTACAGAAGTCAATTCATTGGAGAAGCCGCTTCTGTTTGGAGGGCAGACCGCAGTAGCAAACAGCAGCAAACTGCACCCACCAGTGGGATCTGATATCTTTACATCTAGCCAGTTGGCTGGATCTATCTTTGGAAATAAACCTATCACAGGTGAAGCCCATAATGATCCCACTAATATTTTCAAATTAGCACCCAATGTTATTCCTGTTCCTGCCCAGACAAATATTTTTAATACTGCAGCATCTTCCTTATTTGGCAACGCGGTTGCAAATATCACTGGCCAGATGGATAATAGTAAGGCTATTGAAGAAGAAAAAAGGAGAATAAATGTCCTGGAAACAGCTAGAAAGAAAAAAGAAGAAGAAGATAGGAGATTACAGGAGAGAATTAGAGAAGAAATTCGTAAACAGGAGGAACTGAAACAAAAAAAGGAGGAAGAAAGGAAAACAATGGAATTAATGCAACGAAAAGCTGAACTAGAAAAACAAAAAATCGAATTAATGAAGCAAAAGGCAGAATACGAAAGAAAAGAAAAAGAAAAGAAAAGCAAAGAGTTGGAAATTCGTATTGAAAAACAATTGCAAGAAATAATACCAGAAGTAAGTAATGAAGTGGTACAGGAGCTATGTGTGGAGATTATGCAGGAAGAAGTGGACAGATTACGAGGGCTAATCAATTACGCAAACAAAGTGTCGGAGGAGCTGATGACGGAAGTTTGTGAGGAAGAATGTACCAATGGAATACAAGTGGCGGTTCGGTTAGATGAAATACGAGTGAGGATGATTTGCAGGTCCATAGCGCGGCAGTGGAGGAAGCAGGTGAGGAGGTCCCACCGGCGCCGCTGTTTGCTGCACAGCACCCCCACCTGGCTTCCCACACGCCCCCCACCATCCCCGGCAGCCTCACAGGCCTCCGACATACAGCGCATGAAGGCCTTCCACCGCCAGAAACTGCCGCTTTTCAGAATGCCCACTGCCTTCAAACATCACACCATCAACCTCTTTGAATCTGTCAAGAAATCCCTCCTCAAAAGATCTCAGGAATTGCAGCTCAAGTCTATATCTCTGAATGTTTATTGGAAGGTTGTAGTTTCAGTACCTCACGATAGTGAATCTAAAAAGTGTTCCTCATTCTTTACCAATTGGTTCAAGGATCTTTTCACAGACAGTCAAATGGATCCTCACAATCATCAAATCTATCTCAGTGAAAATTACTGGTACAAGAAATTTGCTATCTCGGTTTGTAGTGTTCAAGGTGGAAACCTCAACAAGACTGATCCTAAAGTTCTAAATGCCATGAGTGGTTTGAATGGTTTGCTTTTTTACTATAATTCTAATCTTGAAACTGTAGAGAGTTTTATGAAGAGAATCAATGCTACATTGCTTTCCAAATGTGATTTGGAATGCATACCCTTGGCTGTTGTGTTGATTCCCAATGCCGAGAACCTAGTGGCTGAGATTGGCTGTCACTTGAATGGACATAAAGGTAGCAAGTTAATATCGGAATATATAATATTGACTTGCTCCAAGTTTGACAGTGAACACATTTCACTTTCCACCAAGGAAGCGTTGAAATGGTTGGCAAAAAGGTTTTCTAAAAGCCCTTCCATCGAGTCCCAACTTTTATCTAACTATTTGGATCATTGCATCGGCAGTGAGTTATGGTATAGATTCAAATTATCCTTAAATTCCTCTTATCGAAAAGTCTTCCACAATATTAAAACCTTAACGGAACTTTACAATGAAGCTGTGGGCAAAAGCGCGGAGATCGCTACTGACCCGGAATTACTCAAGTACCCGGTGTCTCCCAACGAGTTTCAGGAGTTTTTAACGTTCACCCATGTTTACCCCAAGGAGTATGAATACATCGCTAGCAATTGGAAATCCAATATTCCAGCTTTGAAAAAGATCATCAGCTCCTTTCAAATGCCGCAATATTCAGGAGAGTGGCCTCCTCCCAGTTTTGGTGACTTTCAAGATTCAATCAGAAAGTTTATTTGCCAACTGAATTGGTTTTCTAATCCGGAGAGAGTAGTTTTAAGAATAATTAGCATTATCAAAGATGATCCTTCGGATGAAGAATATAGTTTTAACAATGATGATGAAAACAGATATTCTTGGATAGAAATCATGAATATTCTAGTATCGGAAAAGATCACGGAAACTATGAATTCTCTAAGAGAGGATTTGCCGAGCTCGTGGTACCAACCTGATGCATATTCTAAAGACTTGACGGTGGTTTACCGACCGAGAGACTTGACCCATTACCGTACGACTCCGTGGTGGTATACATCCCAGTGTACGCGACATGTCTGTCCTGTGGTGGAAGATTTTCCTGATGACATGAGTGAGTTGGACGCTAGTTGCACCTCCCCTAAGAGAAGGAAGCTGGACTTGTCGGATGAGAGCGACATGCCAGATGAAGCGTGGATCAACAGTGTTCTCCAAGATATGGAAGAAACCATGAAAAAAACGAGTCAGTGCCATAAAATGTTCACAGACTTAGAAAAAACGCTTGAAATTGAAAAGCAAAAAAATATTGAATTTGAAAAATTATTACAATCGGCCTTGAACAATGGCTGAAACCACATTGGACCACTTTGCGTTTTATGATTTAAATTTCCATTGAGCCATTGCATCCACCCACCTATTTATTGCTGTTTTTAACTTTTATTGTGTGCCCAATATGTTTACAATGTTATTTTATTATTATTATACTTAATCATTTTCCAAGATTGTTAAATTTCTGAGCATTTACACTTTTTCATAACAATAAATATTTTTAAAGAATATTATTTTTATTGAAAAACAGATAGTTACCGTTTACCGTAGAGCTAAATGACTGAAGATTTCACAAGTTCACAAACGACAACGATAACCGATGAATCGTCTAATCGACAATGATAACTAATCATTGACAAGAGTACATTTTCAGGATGAGCATAGTAATTCCCTGTATCACAGGATCAATTATTATTTTTAACTAGCTGTACCCCGCCACGCAGTGCTGCGGCTAAGTCCGTCTTTGCATATAGAGAAACAATAGTGTTGATTTTACGTCTAACAGATGGCGCCGTTTTACAAAAACAGCTTGTTTGTCCACCAGATGGTGCAGTGTTTACCTGTCACATGTGACATTTATATAATATAGGTACATAAAAACACATGCGTATTCTAATGCAACGTTGTGTCAAAATTTCAAAGTAATCGGTGAAACACTTTGGGAGATTTAAGATTTTGAACCTTTTGAAAAAACGAACATTTACATTTTTATTTATATAAATTAGTGCAGAAGATAATGCAAATAGTTTATCATATTCAAAATGTGACTCGCACCATCTTTGCACGACTCATAGTAACATGTGCCCTCATGGTAAATGTGCTTAATATGGCGTTACACAAGTCAAAGGATACCACTCGCTGTGTAGTGTAGTGTAGTGTACCATCGTGCGTGTGACGTCACTCCTGGGTTTCTTTTGGCAACATCAGGATAACAAAGGATACCACTCGCTGTGTAGTGTAGTGTACCATCGTGCGTGTGACGTCACTCCTGGGTTTCTTTTGGCAACATCAGGATAACAAAGTTGGCTGTTTTGAAAATATCAAGTAAGCACTTTTGATTGGTGCTTAAATCAGAATACAGGATGTTGGTTGAGTACATCTGTTTTTGAAGAAGATTCTACTGGAAAATTATGAGTTATGAGAGCAAACTACCATTGAGAGGTACAACTCTCATACAAATTAATAATCAAATGCAAAAGATCAGCCACTGTACTAGACATCGTTCGAATCACACCACCAGTTAGTTGTTTCTGTGTTAACATTTGTACCGTCACAACCAATTGCGTAAATGTTCAAGTGAAATGTTTTGACAAGCAAAATATAATATAATTGCCTTGGTTATGTTAGCGGCAGTGGCTGACGTAACGTGCCTCAAGAATGAGAATAATATGTTTTTCAACCACCGTGCTCTGATAGTATTTGTGTCCTTTTTTCCACTTTATCCCAAGTCTTTGCTTTCATGACTTTAGATCTGGTACAAAGACGAAGACGTGCGCTACGCACTCTATTTTCAAATACATCTATTTGGATTTCACTTTTGTTTTCATGAATTAAGGTGGAAATTAACCCACTTCCCAACATCCGAACGAGCTGAAACTCGGCTTACAGACTCATCGATGACAATGCATTCTATCAGCTTTTGGTGGCACTCGCGCATTTCTCTGAAGTTGGATGACATAATAAACATTTATAGCATTATAATGAAATAAATCTCAGTACCATCCAATCAGGATTTAGCGTATTTATTAATCTTAACACAATGTTTGCGGGGGGTTTTTTAATCAATCTACGCCGTAAAGCGGGCAATTTTTATCATGTTCGCGCGTAAAATTACGTTTCATGTAAAATAGCTAGAACTTCTGAACTATTGATCAAATTTAAATAAAATTTTCAGTGTTTTACCTTATTTGAAATCTTTCATTATGATCTGGTCACAAATTTTTATATTTTTGGATAAACAATTATGATATTTAAGTTTAAAAATTTTGAAAAAACTGTACTATTGTCGATTTAGTCATTTTATGCACATTCAACATAGTATATATATTTTGTAAAATACACACCACTAAACACTAATATTGTTTGAAAGTATGAAATCGTTGGAAACAATTCCTTTTGTGTAAAGGTACATCACAGAATTTACACATGCACCGGGTTTCGCTACGTATTTATGTGTACCGCGCACACACGACATCGCCTTCGTAGATTCTTATTTTTACCAGGGCCTTCAATCTTTTCCAATATATGTTTTCGCATATCCATCGATAGTCTTCCTGGAGGATCAGATTTTGAAGATTTTTTTCAGATACCAGATGTTGATGGTGTTGGTTCCGGATCTTGACTATTATCTGACGAAATCTGATGAGCCACCCAGTGCTCTGCGATTTTCTTAAAAAATTGTTTTTCCTTTCTTTTACGGAGTTGTACACAGTTGAGTTGAACACAGAGTTGAATAATGCACAATTTATTATGTACATCGCTAGCCTTTTTGTCCATTTAGTGGTTTTTCGTAAAGTAGAATAATACGATAGTTATTGGTCTGCTCGGTCAACGCCTTTCATATATTTATTGTAATCGATTATGGCATTAGGTTTCACTATGTTCTGTCGAGTTTTCCAGTCTATGTTGTGACTTTCTCGCATTTCTGCCGAATGTATGGTAGAAATTAAAGTCACTTTTCTTTTCGATTGCCAAACTTGTAAGAGAACGTCTTTTTTCCTTCGAAAAATTGCTTGGCCCTTATTCAATTTAGTTACTTTTAGGCAATCAGGTAATCCCCTATTTTTTCGAATCTTGCCACAAATTCGAATTTTATGTTGTAAAAGTATTCAACTATTTTCCACACTGTTGTAGTAGTTATCCATGTACAGATGATGCCATAAACCGGTATAAGGTGATACAACAGTTTTTATGGTTTCCAATAATTTTCGTCCTTGAGTACAATAAATTTCGAAATTGCATAATGTAGCCTGTAGTGCTTTCGCCCATAAGAAGAATAATTCCCAAAAATTTCTTCATGTCTTGTATTGTAATGTCTTTGCATTTGAGAGATTTCTTGTACACTTTAAATTTGTGTATATTTTGATAATAATATCTGTTAGATTCTTGTACAAGAAATCCAAAATAATCCTCTCCTATGAATAAATTTGTTGCTTCCACTACACTATTCGGGACATTATCGGTATTTATACCTGGGCGACCTAAAAACTCTTCCAGGACTGGTGGATTATCTGCTGATGACCATTTTTCTTCATCTTCGTCTGAGTCTGAATCTGAATCGCTTGAAATTGTTCTTTGGAAAAAAGTCCGGGAACGCGCTGTAACTTCGTCATGACTAAAATCAAATTCATCGTCTGTATGTTTCTCTGTCACATCACTATCACAAGAATAATTCATCGTCTGTATGTTTCTCTGTCACATCACTATCACAAGAATAATTCATCGTCTGTATGTTTCTCTGTCACATCACTATCACAAGAATAATTTAACAAATTATCAGCACACGATTCTCCGTCACTCTCATCATTACCGTGGTCCATTTTAATAGGGTATTTTTTATGAAAAAATATCCCTTTATTATCTAACAAATAACTTTTCGAGCACAGCACACAAATACTTTGTACGAAATTTTTAAAACGGAATGTAGGCAGAAAATAAAATAGAGAACGTCTTGAACGAAACAATATCGCTTTAACACTGAAGAAATGTAAAGATTTAAAAAAAAAACGAAACGTTTATCTTATTTCAAGTGCATGTTTTATGACCACAGTCGGCCGGCCACCCTATAACGGAGGTTATTGCCACATTGGGCGGTGTTGAAACAAAATTATAATAGGTGTAGGGCATGAGTGCCTCAGGAATGTATGTAACAACAGTGTATTAAATAAAAGATAAGGGAAATGAATTCCATGACACAACATTTATTTCTACAACACTTCATTAACCTTTAACCTTTTGAACGCGTTAATTTGCTCCGTTTTATCTATACCCGTACGCGGTACACATTTTCAAGTACCTATGCACGCAATTAAATGTCAAATTATAGCATTCTGGCATTATTTATTGGACTATATAGACAGAACAGATTATTCTCCACAATATGAAAACAAATCCTCGTGTGTCAACACTCTTAGATGTTTATAAAAACAAAAACATAAAATTTCATACAAAGACGTACCGTATCTTTTGAATGTGGTCCCGCCATTCACTCGCCGTGTGTGTACTTAGGCCACTGCGTTGATAGACATAAGTGGGACACCATGATCACTTATCATTTTTAGTTCTGAAAACTTTTTCTCAAACTCTTTTCTAAACTCAACACTTAAAAATAACACATAAATTTTATATCACTTAATAAATATTGTTTTTTAAGCACTTTAGAGGAATCTCTGTCTGTCACATTTTTTTGGAACTATGGTAAACTTTAAAACAGGGTTCGATACATAAAGACACACCACATTCTTTACATACGTATCTCGTTAACTGCATTTTTTTATTTTTCAATCGGCATACACGACATCGTCTACGCGGTTTTTTTATTTTGCCAGTTGATGGAATCAATTCGGCCATATGCTTAGCGGCATATTTAGGCAAAACCCGAAACGGGTTGAGGTGGGCTGATGTATTAGGCTCTGGTATTTGAGAAATCTCTGGTTTATATTTCTCAACTAGTTGCATAATAACCGCCAATTGAAAATCTGCTAGAGATTTTTTTATACCTGTCACTTGGGTGTACAAAATAAATGAATTCAATAAATATAGGTCAAGTATGTGAAAAAATACTTTTTTATACCATTTTATGGTCTTCCTCATACAGGATAAACTGCTCAGCATCATGTCGCTTTTGTCAACAGCTCCCATAGATTTATTGTAATCAATGACACAGGCGGGCTTGCGAATGGGTTGTTTAGTTTGATGATTTATTTTACTGGTTTCCTTAAATGAGTTATCGTGCAAGGTAGTTAGCATGTGTACATCCCTTTTATCACACCATTTTAATGCTAAAAGGGGACCGCGGCTTTTTGACTCAAATTCGCCTTTTTTCAGTTTAATAAATTTTGGCATTTCCTTCCGGTTCTTTTTTACCGTCCCACAGGCATTTGTTTTTTTCAAATGCAAAAAATTGAATAAATTTGGACTTGAGTACCAATTGTCACACCATAAATTGTGCCCTTTGCCAAAATAATCAGTTAGGAGTGTAGTAACAACAGCGCCGGTTATTCCCAAGTTTTGTTCATCTGTAATTTCCGTGCCTTCTCCGCAGTAAATTATGAAATCTAGAATGTATCCAGTTTTCACATCACACAAAACAAACATTTTGATTCCAAAGCGATGTCGTTTTGATGGAATATATTGCTTAAAAATTAGCCTACCCTTGAAAACAATGATACTTTCATCTATACATAGGTCTTCATAAGGTATCACAGACTCCTTAAATAGTGTTCGGGTGTGATTTAAAATTAACCTTATTTTATAAAGACGATCTATGAATTCGTGACTTCGCACCAAATTCCTTTGAAATGAGAAGAAAAGTATGGTAGTCGTTTGTTTCTCGAACAATTTCATTCATAATCGAGCGATTTAAAAAATGTTCAAAAAAATCACTTTCTGTTGAATTTTCGTTAAATTGTACAGAAACGCCGGATTGAAAATCATCAAATTCGTGTACTATTGGAATATGAGGTCCAGACACCCAGGAGTGTAGCACTTCTTCACTTACAGACTCATTCGCTTGAGTTTCTGTATCTGAAAGTTCCGAAGGTTCAAATTCATCTTCGGACATTTCATAATCAGAATCCAAAACGTTCAATATATTTTCAATTTCATCATCTTCCAAACTATGGGCCATTTTTTATCCGAAAAATCAAATGAATTAAAAAAACTAAAAACTTGTGAACGTTTCCTAATAAATTTTGAAATAGTATATAAAACACGAAAATAACACGCACTTTAGTAATATATAACTAATACATGTATAAAACAAAACATATTTAAATTAATAAAGTATATAGTAAAGTCAATAACTCAGTTTTGTAACACAGTAAAATGTTAAAAAATACGCGCAATCGGCACAATATGGTCACTCGTGGATACAGTAAAATTGAATTTGCTAGACGAAACACAAGAAATCAAAAAAAAAAATGATTTCTGAAGTGAACAAATTAATTTGAATTTTTCGTAATAATTCAATATTACAGCAGAACACAGAATGTTATCGGCGCAGATTCCACAAATCAACTCGGCGCGCGCAAGCGCAGATAACATACTAGTACTAACGCCATCCGTTGACAAAATTGTGAACTAAAGCACTCAAAGGCGCGAAGAGGCGCACTTGATTATGGATCTTTTTTTATGAAATACAATTTTATTTTTGAGAAATACTTGTAGATGTCAGCATCGTGATAGTTCTACGAATGTCCAAGCGAGCAAGAAATACATTTATGACGAAAGAGCGCTGGAATATCGGCCGTCAAAGTTTCCGTATCAACTGTTGATACGGCCGCGTGTGAGTATAGACTTTTTGCCGTAACAACAGTTGATACGGCCGCGTGCAAAAGATTAAATAACATGAGAACTCTTTATTTAGTGACATTTATCTCAGGCGTGTGCTACATCCGAAGGATGAAAGCACGATTGCTAATTTTAAATATTGCATTGAAAGCGACAAGTGGGTGGCATTTATAATTAAACTAACCTGATGAATGTAATAACGGGCGCCAAGCGATGCGGTTATGCATAGCTGTTATTTAAATGAAGAGACCAGGATGACCAAAGGTAAAACCACAAAACGGTGTCGTCATCCTTGTTCGTAATCGTGTTTGCTCATGGAGTGGTTCTTGTCTTCCCCGAGTTCACGACGTCCCGGAACCGCGGCCAGATAAATACTAAATTGTCGAGGTGCGCGTCTAGATCGCGAGCCCCGTTCCTCGTTGTCCAGAGTTGCCAGAGTTGCCATAGTTGCGGAGTTGTAAATCAGAGATGGGCACTGAATAATGCTAATGCTCTGTAGTGGGCAGGAAATGACTGCTACAATGCCCCCTCAGCCAAAGGACTTATGGCTATAAGTCTGAGGTTCGCCTGACACCTCCTGACAAGTTTGATGCACCCTCCAGCAGCAGAAATGTATGGTGCGGATTAGGCGGGTTGTAGTAGCTTCGGCATTGAAGAGTTCCGAATCCAAATATTCCCTGAAGTTCGGTAAGGTCTGGAGCGGTTGAAACCCCGCATGGAGATGACGAGAGAAGAGAGCGGTCCGGATGTCTTTGGTTGACGTATTCTGGAGATGATGAGAGAAGAGTGTAGTCCAGATGTCTTCAGTTGACGTAGTATGGCGAAGTTCCTTGAAGATAAATAAAGTGCCTGGAAAACAAATTGTCGGAAGTAGATCAAAGACCACAAGGTGCCTGGAATACGGTTGCTGCTACCCACTCTCAGTCAAGTAGCCAATTTCCCCGCTTGCCACCTATAACAAGGAACAATGCTCCTCCTGGCCCTGCTAGACCTTCAGTTTTAGTTTTTCCAGCTGAAAATTCACAGTCCACCTCTGAAGCTACCCTAAAAACACTGAAAACTGCCATAAATCCTGCCACCCTGGGCATTCAAGTGACGGGGTTGCGTGAGTTAAAAAGTGGTGGGGTGTTAATCCACCCTAGCACTTCAGCCGAAGCGAAAAAATTGGCAAATGCTCCAGCGCTATCTGAAGCGGGCCTAAAAGCAACCATCGCCCCAAACCGCCTCCCTCGCATTGCTATCCACGACCTTCCTCAAAATATTTCGCCTGATGAAATTATAAGTGCCGTCCATCATCAATCCACCAACGATACAGGTCTATCTTTAGAACGTTTAAAGGAGAATATGACCTTTTCTCATAAATCTGGCCCCCGCACAGGAAATTGCATCCACATTTTCAGAGTTCCTCCATCTGTGCGCCACTCGTTGATATCTCGCACTAAACTTGCCATTGACTGGCAGCTACACCGGGTAAGAGACTGGGTAGATAGTTTGAAGTGTGGCCACTGTCAACTGTATGGTCACATTGCGTCGAAGTGCCAAGCAGACTTACCCACCTGTCCTCACTGTGCCAAAGTTGGCCACAATCGAGATGCCTGCCCCAAAAAGGAGAAATCTCCTGTATGTGCCACCTGTACTTTCTTTAGAAAACCGGCTTCCCACAACACTGGAGCTCAAGACTGCCCCGCCCGCCAAGCTGCAGAGAGACGTGAACTTTCTAGGACAAATTTTTTAGGTTGAACCTAAACAATCATTCCGTGAAAAATTCTTTCTCGACGTACTACCAAAATGTCCGTGGCCTAAATACAAAACTAAACACTATTCGCTGTAACGTCAATGTATGTCATTATGACTTCTTATTCTTTACCGAAACATGGCTCTCTGATAATGTCGCATCTGCTGAACTTGGACTGTTTGATTATAATATTTTTCGCAGTGACCGTTCAACTACTTCTGGGAAGTCAAAAGGAGGTGGAGTGATGATATGTGTAAACAAAAAATACCCTTGCCATATTCTAGAATCATCCAACAATGTTTGTGATCAATTATTCTTATGTGTTCTATTTGGCACCAAAAAGCTTGTACTTGGTTGTGTTTACATTCCCCCGTCTTCCTCGTTAGAAGTCTACAAGTCACATACTGCTTTAGTTGAGCATGTATCTAGAAACGCTGGTTCATTGTTTATTTGTGGTGATTATAATTTGCCTAAAATATTGTGGCTAAATGACAATAAAGGTGTCAACACTCTAACTAGTAATCTTTCCTCACAAGCTATTGAAATTGTTAATTGTTTTGCCTATTTGAATATGTTTCAAGTAAATGCTGTCACTAACTGTTTGGGTTCTTGCCTGGATTTAATTTTCACTAGTATACAAAATGTCATAGTAAGTGAAGCTGATATCTCCTTATTACCAATTGATAGATATCATCCACCTCTCTCGATTAACATCTCAAATTTTTTCAAACTCGCTTCATTGAAACCAAATGTCTCATATCACTACAAATTTCTCGATGGTGACTATTCAAATTTTAACAATTATCTTTCTCAGATTAACTGGTCAACACTATTTTTAAATTCTGATATTAATGACGCTGTATATAAATTTAATGAATGTTTATCACGTGCTATTGATCTGTTTATTCCTAAGGGATTATACTGTCAACCCAAGTTTCCAAATTGGTTTAGCTCGACACTTAAACAATTAATAATTGAAAAAAAGAAAACCCATAAGTTATTTAAAGTGACTGGAAACTTAAACTTTTATCAAAAATTCTCTCAGCTAAGGGAATTGTCCAAAATTGAATCAGCCAAGTGCTATAAATCCTTTGTTGAAGATACAGAGTCAAAACTACTCAAAAATCCTAAACAATTTTGGCAATTTGTTGCGCAAAAGCGTGCTGATAATGATCTCCCCTCAAGTATGTATTTTAATGAAACTCATGCTACTAATGGAAATGACATCGCCAACCTTTTTGCTAAACATTTCTCCTCTGTATATTCTGATGCGTCATGCACCATCCCTCCACTTAACTATGACCAAAATATTGACTTGAATGATTGCCAAATATCACTTGTAGAGGTATACCAAGCCTTAAATAATCTTTCTCATAAAAAAACTTCCGGACCTGATGGCATTCCAGAAATCTTACTAAAAGAATGTAAATATACTTTAGCTAACCCAATTTGTATGTTGTACAACTTATCACTATCATCTGGAACTTTTGCAGACTCATGGAAAATTTCGTATATTCGACCCATTTTCAAGTCTGGGAACAAATCAAATATTGGAAATTACAGACCAATATCAATTATATCTAATATTCCGAAAATATTTGAATCAATAATTACAAAGAAAATCACTCCTATTTTCAAAAATGTTCTTATTGAGGAACAGCATGGATTTAGATCAGCGAAATCTACAACAACTAATTTACTGTCTTTTACAAACATCATTGTTAAAGCTTTAGAAGACAACTCTCAGGCTGATGTCCTTTACACCGACTTCTCTAAAGCCTTTGACAAAGTAAATCACTCAATACTCATGGCCAAACTTTATGCTTTAGGTATTAGAAACCCTATGTTATCATTTTTTCAATCTTACTTGAGTGACAGAAAACAAAGAGTTAAAATAAATAACTTTGAATCCTTTAACATTGATGTAACGTCCGGTGTTCCCCAAGGAGCCCATTTGGCACCGCTTCTTTTTAACCTTTTTATTAACGACTTAACTAAAGTTTTTTCGCACACACGCTTCTGGCTTTTTGCTGATGATAATAAGATCCTTAAGATAATTAAATCCTTTCATGACTGTTTACTATTTCAACTTGATATTGATTCATTTAACGATTGGTGCAAACTAAACTGCTTGGAACTCAATGTTGATAAATGTAAAGTTTTGTCCTTTTACAGAGCCAATAAACCTATTCAGTTTGAGTATAAACTAAATGGTGCTTGTCTATCAACTGTCACATCCATCAAGGACCTTGGGGTCACTCTTGATTGCAATCTCTCTTTTCGAAATCATATAAATAACATCGTAAATAAATCACTTAAGCTACTCGGGTTCATTCATAGAATTACCTCAGACTTTAAACATATAAGAACACTTAAAACTCTATATTGTTCGTTGGTTCGTCCTCACCTTGAATATGCCAGTGTCATTTGGTCTCCTTTCTATGCTGTCCACATTAGTCACATCGAATCTGTCCAACATCGCTTCCTACGGCGAATTGCTTGGAGGTTAGGACTTGAAAGAGGCGATTACTCATATGAGGAAATTGAACAGACTTTAAACCTATCTTCATTAGAAAAACGTAGAAAAGACTCCGATCTAATTTGCATATTTAAAATAATCAACAGTATAACCGACTCACCTGAACTGCTACAACTCATTCAATTCAACACCCCATCCCGTAGACTCCGAAATAATGAATTGTTGTTCCTCAATCACCATTCAACTAACTATGGGTACCATTCTTCTTTGTCTAGAATGTCGAGACTTGTAAACTCAAGTCAGAGCATTGAATTTTTTGGTGTAAGTCTAAATGACTTCCAAAAAGCGATACGTAATGTGTAATTTTTCACAACTTAATCGTTATTGATGCTATGACTTGTAGTTATTTTCTATATGAACATTTTCTATTTTACATTGTCTTTGCCCTTCACATTCATGTACTCTCCATTCACTGTCATCTATGTTTTCTTATTCGTGTCAATATTATGGTTTTAATGGACATATTATCCGTAAATTAATAAATAAATAAATAAATAAAAGATTGAAGAAGTCTACACCTAACCAACCCTTGGTCACCGTTGAAATAAATAAAAAGAAATATTGAGTAAAATGGCAGGCCCTTATCGAAGAAATAATGTATATAAAAGAATCATTGTTCTAAACACAAAGATTTGATAGTAATAGCTTAAAACAATCTTAAAAAAGGTTGAGCAAAATTTGCAACAGAGTTGTGAATAGCTTAAATGAACAATGCCTAACTATATGACAAGTCAAAACCACCCAAAGTGTCTACGTGACAGCTAGAAATTATTTTAAAATTCCCTATGAAGTAATTTTATTTGTAATTAAATCTCCACGAAAAATGACAGAACAACATTCCAGTGAAAAATTGATAAAAGCATCCAGAAATTAAACCAAACTGAAGATCAGTAGGTAATAGTTAGCTCATCTCGACACAGATGGCAGTAATGTATTTGATGAAAAATAATAAATCTTTTTGAAATTATTATTGAACAGTCTACCGATAGTTTGTAGAAATTATTTCGAAAATTAATTTAAATAATTCCATTTTCATACACATATTCTTCCGTCACCAAGTGAACCAGTGGGTGGCTGAAGAATACCGATGAACAATTGACAGAACACCTGATTCATTCCATACTTTTCCGAGCTCTAGAAAAGCAGGGAAGGAATCAAATTACGAAGAAAAATGTAAGGACATGCACTATGATTAAATATGTAAAACATAAAACCCATTACAGAACCAACCACCATAAACCTGTGAATGTGATAATGGCTTACCGACTATTGATATTGAAATTTTCATAAAAAAATCAACAAAAATATCTTAATTGTAAGCCTGATGAGGGCTATCATGTGCTAAAGAGCCTAAGCCATTATAACCCCACAACAACTCTCCCAAATAAGTGCTGAAATGACAGCATCTAGATAGAAGGTATATTTCCTTCAACATACTGAAACACAACAGAGGAGCTAGTATGCTAATGTGTGAAAACAAAAGCACGAAGCTCATAAGCTTATGATAAGGTCATTCAACAAGACATGACAACTTAATAAGTAAGGTAGAGCGCAAAATAAGCACATCTTAATCAATGATACTGAGAAAACAGCGGTAAACAATAATCATAACGAAGAGAGCGGATCCTCTTAAGAGAAATAGATGTGTATGACAATTTCCAGACAAAACACAATTAACAATAGATAATAATCATTAGAAATGACGACATAGAAACATACAAAGCAGGTTGAAAAAGAGGAATGGAATTCTTCAGGGAAAAGAGAACCATTACTCCCAATCAACAAGGTAACAAAAAGGAAATAAGTTTCCTATACCCACGTGATCAGTGTAGGTACCAGAAACCCGTTCACTTTTTTTTTTTTTTTGTAAATAATAATAAAAACAATTAATTTTCTGCCCTAATTAAATCTTTAATATGGAATGTTCCAATAGGCTTTCCCTTCATATCTGCCAGTTTGTAAACGACGGCCGAGACCTTATCAATAATTTTGCTTCTTAAAAATTTTGGAGCAAGTTTGGCGGAGAAATGCTTAGAAGCATCGGACAACACGAAAGAGCGTCTCCAAACAATGTCACCAACTTTGAATTCCACATTCCTTCTACGAAGGTCATAGTGAACTTTATTCCGTTCGTAAGATTGACGTAAACACGTCCTAACTTGGCAGAAAATGTCATTAAGCTCAGAAACATCTTGAGCCCATGTGTCACGTTTCGAGAATGTTAAATCTTCCGAAGCAAAATCAGGTGATTTGTAATCTTTGCCTGAAATAATGGCTTCCCTGCCAAAATTTAAAAAGAAAGGGGTGTAACCCGTTACCTCATGTACAGCAGTGTTGATAGCAAGCTCTATTTCAGGCAAATGATTTGCCCAAGTTCGATGATCCGTTCCCACGTACGAACTTAAGGCTGTAACTAAAACTCTGTTAATTCTCTCTACAGGATTATTCTGTGGATGATATCTACAGTTAAAAAACATGTGACGTACATGATATCTGTCAACTAAATGTTTCAATTCTTTCGAAATGTATTGGGGACCATTGTCTGCGATGATGCAATCCGGAACGCCAAATTTTAGGAAAATTTCATCCTCTATAATAGCAGAGACATTTTTCCCATTCGCACTTCTCAGCGGAAATTTTTTTGTAAATTTAGTGAAGAAATCAGCGACAACTAATAGATATTTATAACCTTTCTTGTAGGAGCTGGGAAGAGGTCCCAATAAATCTGTCGAGATAACCTGCCAAGGACGCTGGACCAACTTAGGATCTCCCATAAGACCGGGTGCAGCCTGATTTGAACTTTTCTGTCCTAAACAAGTGTGACATTTAGATACAAATTTCCTTACGTCTGAGGACATTCTAGGCCAGTAAAATTTCAAACAAATCCTATTCAGAGTTTTCATAATCCCAAAATGGGCAGATGTAGGAGGTACGTGATGTAACGCAATCAACTCTTGTCTTTGATCCTTAGGAACAACTTCCTTCCAATCATTAGGCTTATGCAGGGCTTCCATACTCTGCACATGCTTATATAAAACTCCCTCTACAAGTTTCCACTTCGAAAATAACTCAGGTTTAGCTAAAACGTCACGACACATTTTATTGTACCACCGATCAGTACTAATAATGGGAGATTGAACAATTGATGAAATAACTAAAGGATCGCGAGATAAAGCATCTGGCACAACATTTTCCTTCCCTTTCCTGTGTTCAATAATAAAGTTAAATTGCTGCAATCTGACAGCCCACCGAGCTAATCTTCCAGAAGGTGATTTTAAGTTTACTAGCCACTTCAGACTATAATGATCCGTAATTACTTTTACAGGGATGGGTGACCCTTCAATGTAACCCCTGAATTTCTCCAAAGCAAAAATTAACGCATTAAGTTCTTTCTCAGTAGTAGAGTGGTTCCTTTCCTGAGCCGATAACGATCTACTAATGAAGGAAATAGGGTGTTCCCTGTTTTGTTCATCTAATTGAGAGAGTACTGCGCCTAAACCTTCGTTTGATGCATCACAAGAAATTGTAAACGGTTTATTAAAATCTGGGCATGCTAAGACCGGAGCCGCGACTAGAGTTTCCTTTAATTTAGAGAACGCCGCCTGCGCTTGATTATTCCAAGAAAATTTTTTACCAATGAACTCTTTTTTAGTTAAGTTGTGTAACGGAGCAGCAATAATAGAAAAATTCAAAATAAAACGCTTGTACCATGATATAATACCAATGAAACGTCTCAGACTCTTTTGTGAGGTAGGTACCGGAAAATCAACCACAGCCTTAACTTTGTCTGGGTCAGTTCTCAGACCATTACTATCTATGACATAACCGAGATATTTAAGCGATTCTCTACAGAATACTGACTTTTCAATGTTAATCGTGAGACCCGCCTCGAACAGTTTACGTTTTACAAGTTTAAGTAATGCTAAATGCTCTTCAAAAGTACTGGAAATTACAATAATATCGTCTAAATAAAAGAAAACTTTACCATCAAATTCTGGGCCAAAGATTTTACTCATGAGCCGCATCATTCTCAAACTGGCTCCATGAAGACCGAAAGGCATAGAAGTAAATTGAAAAAGACCCCTTTTAGGAATAGTAAAAGCCGTTTTTTCCCTTGAACTACGTTCTAGTGGAATTTGATAAAATGCATCTTTTAGATCAATAGTGGACAGAAAGCGAGCTCCCCCCAAGCTGTCTAAAATATTTGAAATGTATGGTAACGGAAAAGCGTCCCTCTTAGAGATCGAATTAATTCTTCTGGAATCCAAGCAAAGGCGGTAAGTGCCATTTTTCTTTGGTACAAGTAAGATGGGACTGTTCCAAGCACTACTGCTTGGTTCAACGACGCCCATCTCCAACATTCTATCAAGTTCCTTGTGTACAACCGGGAGCAGGTGAGGTGAAATCGGATAGTAACGCTGTTTTACAGGTATACTATTACCAGTGTCTATGACATGTTCCTCTAAATGCGTACGACCAAGTTTGTCCCCAGAAATTGAAATATAATCTTTAACTACATTATCAAGTAAATTTTGTTGATATTTGGATAAGAGATGTTTGTCCACAATACCTCTGACTTCAGAAGTAACCCGAGGAGCAGATTTTACAACCTTCGTATTCATAAACTTAGAAATATCCGGACAAATGTTAAAAGATTTCCAAAAATCAATACCGAGAATAACATCCGTCTTTATATCTGGCATGACAACAAAAATAAACTCTTTTACAACATTATTACATGTTATAGGAAGCGAGATTTTCAAGTTACAGCAAACGGAATGACCCGTCGCAGAGGTTAAAGAAAATGAATTATTGAGCTTAGCCAACCTGGCACCAAGTTTTAAAAGAAAATTGTTACCGAGAATAGAAACATGTGAGCCTGAGTCCAACAGGCCAGAAAAAACAGTTCCGAGTGTAGAAAAGGATACGAAAGGACGGCCGTCCCTGTCAGCCTTCCCTCCGTAACCTGATGCTCCTAAATTTCTGTAAAAATTCCTGACTACCAAAAGCCATTCTTGCCACGCCGGATCGAGAGCAGTGATACTGGTGGAGACGTCTTCCGCCAGCGGCACAGCTAACGTCCGGCTCTCGCGTTTTTTGACCTAACGCAAGTGCAGTCAGGAGTCTTAACGCCTGGACATCCACAGCGGAAGCAATGAATCTCCTCCCTGGAATTCACGTTATAACGTTTGAAAGACATGTTTTTATGAGAAGAATTCGCATTGAACTTAAATAAAAATAAACTTAATAATAATTATTAGAACTTTATAATATGTGATTTGAGTGCAGTGTTTTAAAGTGAATATTCTGAAATTTGCTCAAAAATATCGGACTTTCGAAACGAACGGCGACCGGTAAATGCACTCCAGATGTTTTCAACAAAATTCTCGGAAACTGGGCAAACTTGGACACTGGTAAGTTTTTTACTAAGCCCAGGGCAATTTATTACCCAACCGTCTTTTTATTGCGGACAGAATGCACCACTTCAACAATTACCAGGAACAGGATTACATGGAGATAAATGATGGACTTGACAAACGTCACAGCGGTGCTGCCAGGGTCTCTTATCTATGTGAGGTGTCAGCGCTTTATTAGCTGCAGATACATACCTGGACGCTGTTGTTGGACGCGGTGGACTCTCTTACTGCAGCAGCTGGTCCAGTTCTTTCACCACTTAGGATTCTTGCTGCAGAGTCTCCATCTTCTATCTTCGTAGAACGTCACAGCGGTGCTGCCAAGGTCTGGTATCTGTGAGAGGATAGTGTGTCAGCGCTTTATTAGCAGCAGACACATACCTGGACGGATGACGAACCTCGTGCTGGCACTGTTGGTGGACGCGGTGGACTCTTTCGCTGCAGCAGCTGGACCAGTTTCTTCACCACCTGGGATTCTTGCTGCAGAGTCTCCATCTTCTATCTTCGTGTCACCTGTTCCTTTACTTCATTTTACTTAACTTAACTTCACTCTATTTTTGTAATATTTATATTTTCTGTAATACCTGCATCAACTGTAAAGCGCCCCTGAGGTGATATCTCACAAAAGCGGCGCTATACAAATTATCCAATAATAAATAAATAAATGCCTGAAAGAATTAGGTTTAGAAGGAGCATTTGTATTTGGTGGCGCCTTTACGCTAGCAGTTGAAGGGGTTTGAGGGGACTTTGAACCTTTCCTCTGGTCAGAACGACTGTCTGCCAATTCAATTAGTTTGCCCAATCTTTTTAGGGTAGTTATGTCCGGAATGGAGTTTAATGCAAGTTTCTGAATATATCTGGGAAGCATATTGCACTGGAGAATTTCCAAAATTTCTACATCAGGCAATTTCTTGTTTAATCTTTTATTTTTAGGATGAGAACATTAGTGATAAAGGTACCAAGTGAATCATTAGGTGCTTGCATAGTTGACCTCAACTGTGCAAGGAGTCTACGGTCATAATCGAGAATTTCATATTCCTCCTTGAGGCCTACCACAAGGTCATCCCAGGATTCGAAAAGGGAGCGATTGACCCTCAGCCAATCAAGGGCAATCCCATCAAAAAGTTCAAACGCGCCTAAAAAAAGATTGTGCTTACTTACAGAGCGAGACAGGGCGAGTTCTTCAACACGTTCAAGAAACTTCCTAATGCAAGTAGTGCCATCGTACTTGATATTCCATAAATGCAGTGGAACCAACGGAGATGTGGGAACAATAATGTCTGAGTCCTTGACGGAAGACATGGCGGATTCTTTTACTTGACTCCTTGTATCAGGCATTGTGACTAGATGTACCTAAAGATTAATTGGAAAAAAAAAGAACAATAAGGCAACATTAATCACGTCCGAAGACGGCAATAATAAAAAGTAAAATTCCCAAAAGAGGAAGAATGGGTGTAAAATTATTTGTACCTACACATCTAAAGGACAAAAGTTCAGAAATGGACATACACCAATACTATAATTTCAGATGTGGGAATCTGGAACAACATTACAACAATAATAAAATAAAATATACGGGACACCCACCAGTCCCGCAGAGTATTCACGGCCAAAAATTAATTTTAAAATAATTATCGTATAATTATGGTTATATCAAAATATTATAAGAAATGCATAGCAAATATTATAAGAAATGCGGCCGGAACGTCGCGAAACAGAGAGACCCCCATGAGCCGACATAAGAATAACCTTCATCAAGCTAGTTAAAAAAAATGCCACCTGCAAAAATTATTGTCAACTCTCAATGCCAACGAGACCGAAAAAAGTAAAATTAAATGCCAATCGGGTTAAACCACGTGGTGCGCCATTATAACGGAGGTTATTGCCACATTGGGCGGTGTTGAAACAAAATTATAATAGGTGTAGGGCATGAGTGCCTCAGGAATGTATGTAACAACAGTGTATTAAATAAAAGATAAGGGAAATGAATTCCATGACACAACATTTATTTCTACAACACTTCATTAACCTTTAAATAACATGAGAACTCTTTATTTAGTGACATTTATCTCAGGCGTGTGCTACATCCGAAGGATGAAAGCACGATTGCTAATTTTAAATATTGCATTGAAAGCGACAAGTGGGTGGCATTTATAATTAAACTAACCTGATGAATGTAATAACGGGCGCCAAGCGATGGGGTTATGCATAGCTGTTATTTAAATGAAGAGACCAGGATGACCAAAGGTAAAACCACAAAACGGTGTCGTCATCCTTGTTCGTAATCGTGTTTGCTCATGGAGTGGTTCTTGTCTTCCCCGAGTTCACGACGTCCCGGAACCGCGGCCAGATAAATACTAAATTGTCGAGGTGCGCGTCTAGATCGCGAGCCCCGTTCCTCGTTGTCCAGAGTTGCCAGAGTTGCCATAGTTGCGGAGTTGTAAATCAGAGATGGGCACTGAATAATGCTAATGCTCTGTAGTGGGCAGGAAATGACTGCTACAACCCGACCCTAATTCCACGAATTGCCAGGTACCTGGTACACGTCTCACTATAGCTGACGCATAATCTTTACTTCACAGAGTAACCAACATCATACGTCTCGTAATATATTGTTACTCTAAGTGTACAACGCATTTTCGCATCTCCCGCTCTTTACCAATAGAGTAAAAATACGAAAAACGCTTTTAAGCGTCTCCCTCTCTCTACCAACAGTACGCAAAAGACGCGTTTAAGCGTCTCCCGCAAACAATGTGTTAAGTTAGTTCACATCGTCGTGTGTGCTTTAAATTTATAGAAACATCTAAAAAAAATTACATTAATTGGCAAACAGTGGATCTTTAAATATTTAAATATAAGTACATATTATGTCACAAAAAAAAAAACAATATTTGAAGAAAATACGTTTTATTTCATATAGAGCCTGGTCACTGAGATTCTACTGTATTTGAATTGCGTGTTTTATCCTACTAAGTTTTTTTTTAATTTGTACCAACTAAATAATCTTTGGTAATTTTTTACCTACAACGTGGTAACGATAACGCGGTTGACTCTAGTCCCTGGAGAGAAAGGTTCAATCCTCAGTCGAAACAAAAAGAAATTGGCTACTAGCCAACTCAAGAGATGGCACAACTAGGTCGAAATTGAAGAAAGCTTGAAGTTTGTGAATAGTTTTATCTATACATAATACTTTTCTATTATTTCTAATTAAAACTAAAAGAGACTGGAAATATTGAATATTTCCACAAACTTCAAGCTTTCTTTTCTTCCGGAACCTAAACATAAGTTTTGGTTTTTAAAAACATTATTTTGATGTTTTGGACACAAACACACCTTTTCATTACCAGCACTAAATGGATTTCTGAAGAAAAAAATCGGCCCACACAAGCCGACTTGCATAAACCGACGTGTTGGGTATTATTCCCTTTTTGGGGTTGTTGGAATAATGATAATTTCATTTCATTGGACATGTCAGGTTCTGCAAGTCAGATCGTGGGGAGGGCCTGTTAATATGTTCATCATGTCGGGAAGAAACAGAAATAGGAGCAGAAAACAAGTCAATAAAACCAACAACGAACAATGAATCATTTTATTAAGTCTAATACGATCAATACACTGATTGAATTTTCATCATTTTGACAATGGTAAATTTGAAATTGCAAATATATTTTTTGTTTAGAATCTACGCTAAGCTTCCGAAATAAAAAATACAATTTAACTTGAGGTGAAATATCACTAAATTGCGCTATATAAATTATTATAGTTACTAAATCACAGCACTACAATGTTTTAATTTTTTTTAATAACTAATGGAATTAATAATTCCGATTTAAATATCTGAAACAAAAAGAGAAAATAATATTTATGAAACAAATTAAAATAATAAGAAATGATGATATTGATGAAAACAAAATGACCACTGTTCAGATTGGCATTTTATATTTTAACTAAATAGTTACCAATATTACGAATAAATAAGTTTAGAAACAAAATATATTTATTTTCTTGCAGAAGATAAATATTGATATGAAAAGGTATTATTTATATTATAATGTAATATAATGTACAAATTGTAAAGGTATTAAATTAACAATGCAAAATAATCTATTATCCCAAAATAATGCCACTATTATTATTTATCTCAAAATAAACATGACTCTTGGCTGTTTGGCTTGCACATTGATTAAAGTATGTAGTTGTGAAATCATTGAAAAACAATTTCAAATAATCTCATGAGGAATACTTTTAGGACGGGTTGTTTCGGAAAATTTGAACAATTCATCAAATTTCAACGCTCATTTTCAGGTTCTGTGAAAGTCCTATTCAAGTTCTGTTATTATATCTTTATAGGCTGGTTGCTTGACAGAACTGAAATAAAAACAGAACTTAAAAAAAACTTTCACAGAACTTGAAAATGATCGTTGAAATTTGATGAATTGTTCAAATTCTCCGAAACAACCCGTCCTTAGAAATTCACATATTTGAAGAATTTAAAAAAGCATTTTTTACTACTTATTTGATTTGTTCTGTGCTGTCACATCACAAGTACCAGCTTGAAAGAATGAAATATTAATACATCGCAGGCTGTTTTGATGCAACCGAGTGGGCAGATTCATAATAAGTCTGATCCATCCTTAGTTATCTTTTTATAATGCATACACTTGTCAGTTGGTAGGTAATATCACAATACACTGAATATACTTGATAAAATGGCATTTTAATGCTAATTACAGTAATTGCTAAATATTTATTAACAGAGTTTAACTGCAAAAATGGGTGCAGATGAATCAGCATTTTAACCAAATACAGGAATTTTTTGCAACACTGGTTAGTTCTATGAATTCAGTAACCTAGCACTGATGTAATGTAATGTAATGTAAATGAAGTCCTTATTTAAAACACATCATGCATCCAGTTTCAGGTTAGAATATTATCATATATATAATAGCAAACAACCAACAGTAGAAGCCCGCACTGTTGCAAGCCACGCCGCGTCTGCGATGTAAACTGACACAAGTATGATAGGAACATGTGTAAATGAAATGATGACCAGTATATTTACTAGGTATCCATTCAGAACGTACGATTAGATGTTTTGCACTGTCGTAGCGCCTCGTTGAATCCCTCGCAGAGGGTGAGGTCGGCCTGGCCCTGCGCGCACTGCAGGAACTGCTTGATCTCCCAAGCGCAGGGGCCCGAGGGCTCGGTGGAGCCGGGGGGCGCCTGGTACTGCTGCTGCGGGGCCCCGCCCTGCTGCTGAACCTGCCCCTCCTCCTTGGAGCCTCCACTGAACATGCCGGTCAAAGCGTGGCCAGCGACGTGACCCTGGAAATGAAGGAACACATCATTAATTTATTACTATGAAAGATTCAGTAAACTTTTACCTCCAACTACCATTTCCGAATTTGCTTGCGTTGATTAGCTTTTGCGGTAGTTGTAGGTAAAAAATTACCAAAGATTCTTTAGTTGGTACAAGTTGAAAATACTTAGGATAAAACCAGAGATGTGCAAAATGGGTACCCAAAACCATTTGAAATGCAAAATGGAAATGGGTCAAAACTTTTCCATTTGAAAATGCAAAATGCAAAATGGTTTTTAGAAAAGCATTTCAAATGCAAAATGCAAAATACCTATTTTCAAAATGCATTGAAAATGCAAAATGGTTTCTCAGGTCAGACAATTAAAATAATTATAGAATTTTTAAATAGTTTTGTCATTTAATAATGTACATCAATGTAGAACAAACATATTACATGATGGTAAATCAAAAAATGCCACGACTACGGATTATGAACCACAAAAAATTTGCGCGGGACAAATGTTGCCAACGTAAAAACATAGAAACTGCTATCTAACATTTAATATTACAGCGTCATGGCCCCATGTTCAGTATTTGAATCAGTATTTTTTGTAATGGTATCACTCAATTGCCAGGGCTTCTACCAGGGAGTAACTTGACAAATGTAAATTATCTCTCATAGCAAGGTTGAGGATCGACTGATATTTGGGGCTTATGAAAAAAAGATGAGTGGAGATAGTAGGAAGAATGTTGCAAAAAAGCATTTAAAATGGAAAATGCATTGAGAAAAGCATATAAAATGCAAAATGGTTTTTAGAAAAGCATTTAAAATGCAAAATACCCATTTTGCATTTCCATTTGAAATGGATTTATTTGAAATAAAGCACATCTCTGGATAAAACACACAATTCAAATACGGTAGAATCTCAGTGACCAGGCACTATATGAAATAAAACGTATTTTCCTAAATATTGATGTTTTTTTTTGTGACATAATATGTAGGTACTTACATTTAAAAATTTATAGATCCATTGTTTGCCAATAACTGTAATTTTTTTTTATGTTTCTAAAACTATTAGCACACACGACGATGTGAGCTAACTTAAGATTAACTCTATGCACGCGGCCGTATCAACTGTTGTTACGGCAAAAAGTCCATACTCACACGCGGCCGTATCAACAGTTGATACGGAAACTTTGAATGCCGATATTCCAGCGGTCTTTTGACATAAATTTATTTCCCGCTCGCTTGAACATTTGTAGAACTATCACGATGCTGACATCTACAAGAATTTCTCGAAAATAAAATTGTGTTTCATTTAAAAACATCGATAATCAAGTGAGTCTCTTTGCGCCTTCGAGTGCCATAGTTTACAATTTTGTCAACGGATGGCGTTAGTTCAATTTTGTTATTATTTTGTGACATAAAATTTACGTCTCCAGTTTTAGAAAAAGTTTTCATAACAAAAAATGATAAGTGCTCATGGTGTTCCACTTGTGTCTATCAACGCAGTGGCCTAATTACACACACGCCGAGCGAATGGCGGGACCACATTCAAAAGATACGGTACGTCTTTGTATGAAATTTTATGATTTTGTTTTTATAAACATCCAAGAGTGTTGACACACGAGGATTTGTTATCATATTGTGGAGAATAATTTGTTCTGTCTATATAGTCCAATAAATCATGCCAGAATGCTATAATTTGACATTTAATTGCGTGCATAGGTATTTGAAAATATGTACCGCGTACGGGTATAGATAAAACGGAGCAAATTAACGCGTTCAAAAGGTTAATAAATCTGTCGGATTACTGAAATTATGGAAGACTGGATGTAATATGTATTCCCTACATACGATTTTTAAAATAGTCTTTTCTCTCTTTTATCAAAATAATTAGATCGTTTTATCACAGCCAAACCATGCTTATACCAAGGTAGTGCCAGTAAGATTCTACTGTACTTATAATAATTATAAACACAATCATAGGTATTGCTCAGCGGATCTGAAATTTCTTAATGTTTATCTCGGCTTTGTTTATTGTACGATTTCTACAAAATTGATGGACTTTGAACCTAGATGACATTAAGTAAATGTACCTGCAATATTGGATAAACTCTTAGTTAAAACTATAAGTCTGTTTACATAATTTAAAACAAACAGGAGCAACTTATAAATCATCATTGCTGTATGCAAGTTTTAAACATAATAATTAGTAAGCAACGGCTGTCACTTTCATAACCTCAAAAAGTAAAGATCATGAGTATCCCACCGTCTCGGACGTAGCGCGTGTTGCATCGTAGTTGGGAATGTTGGGATTGCACAACAGGAAGAAGAATGGCGTCAGAAGACAGAAAGGAAGGGCAAGATCAATAAGGTAGACTTACGACAGCTGATCCTACGGCGACTCCTCCAGCGGTGGCTGCCATTTGCGCAAACATGCTGGGCTGTTGGGGGGCCGCGGGCGGAGCCACCATGGGGGCTGCCGGGGGTGGCGCTGCTCTGGCGGGCACATTGGACGAGGGGGCCATCCTGAAATCACAACCACGTTTAGAACTAAATAAATCCAGCACCTCATTTTAGCTTCACTATTTCCGCAATAATTACCTCCTAGGCGCCGGAGGCGGGCTTGCTGACCTTCCACGACGACCCATTTTGAATTATATTTGATCTGAGAAGAAAATGTTATGAGACAAGCTCTATGACAGCTTACGGCGGAGCGGAATAATAGCGGATCACTGAAATTTGTTATCTAACGACGTTCACAGATCGGTGCGCAATATACGCTGACTTCAGGTGGTACGATTCGGACGTTCTAGAAAAGTCACAATTCAAAAATCCTATTGGATAAATCAGTTATCTCTTTTTATCTAATACATTTATCAGAATTTATAGATAGAACGTCAGTGAAACGCGTCTCCGTACGTTTTTCAGTGACGTAAGACGTAACGTCTTTTAGACGTAATAATTTTTGACACGTCGCCAGCGACAACGAGGGTATCGAGAAAATTCGCCTAATTACTGAAATAACATTCTAGTCGTACCGCTAGATGGCACTATACCAAAAAATGGTGATAATAATATAATATTTTCCTAAGAATTTTATTTCGAAAAAGCACAAAAATATAACATGACTAGAAGGCACGTGGTGTTTTATTTGTTACATTATGACAGAGAGATTTCATCAGATTGATTAAAAGTGAAGACTCAAACCGTTGCACTGAAGCCAAATAAAACTCCTTTTGTTTTGGGGCGACTTTATTTCAATAGATGGCAAATCTTGTGGCTGTTAGAAAATTCTTTTCTATGTAAATATTGCAATAGTTTCAATGGCCGACTGTAATTGGTTTATTTATGGGCCGTAAGTAGCCAGTCCTTCAGGTATTATTGTCGTTTCTTACATTACATTAAAAGAGATAAAATAATTAATATCTATAATTACGTACAAATCTCACATGGTTGTGCAAACTTTTTAACCGAGGAGGGTTATACGACATTGCCGATCATTCCGTTATATAAAGGTTAAGGGTCACGCATGGAATGTGGGAATCATCGGGCTATTAGCCGGCTAAGTTCAGTCGGCAAAATTTATGGTAGAATATTGATTGACAGGGTAAGAATGGAAACAAAGGATAAAATATAGAATGTGCAAGGTGCTTTTATAAGTGGAAGGGGTGCATGGACCAGAGAATGTCACCGTGGTTATTCAATCTATACATGGATAATTGTATGCAATAATTGAAAAAGGTGGGATTGGGCGCGAAAATGAGTAATCTGAAAGCATGTTGCTGCTGTGTGTAGATGACTACCACTGACGACATGTGTAAGAATTTTTTTTAAAAACTGTTTTTGAAAAAAAAGTCACCCGAGACCAAAATCATTTTTTTACTAACGTCAGGAATCACTGGTTAGGTAAGTCAAGTATGTCGTATGAAATAGATAAAAGGGTGTTAATTATTTGTTTTTGGGGTGTTATGCCGTGTTGCGCTAACTCCTTCTTTAGCCTAAAGAAGGCTAAAGCCTAGGCTAGGCTAAAGAAGGAGTTAGCGCAACACGGCATAACACCCCAAAAACAAATAACAAAAATACTTTTGGCCGTGAAAATCTTAAATCATATTTAAAAGGGTGTTGGGTTTTTTTAAATTTTGTAGAAAATGCATTATATTTAAAGAGTTATTATAGGAGACTACCTCATTTCCACCGAGAGTTGTTAACATATTGATACTGTACTGTAGATCATATTGGCACCACGCGCCACGCGTCACGCCCGCACTACTTTCTCCCGAGTCGCGCGACGTATTTCTCTGCCCCCAAGTTATACGAAAGCGACGTGACACGTGCCCACACTGCCCAATGCCAGTGCGCCAAGAAATGCAATAATTAATAAAAGACATCTACAGAAACACCCAAATACTTCCTTTTAATACCATTCCCACTTTTGAAATAACGAAAACTATATTACAAGTAATTCAACACTCGGCACATTCCAACACTACACTCTATTACAATTGCGACGTACACCAACACAACACAAGAAATCACAACAAACTTCATATACCAAAAATCAAATCAACAAAATATGGACTAAGATCCCTAGAATACATAGCTCACACAAAATATAATCAACTACCCAACGAGATCAAATGTGCAAGTCAATGTAAAAAGACCCAAACTAAAATGCTCAAACTTCAACTTATTAATGACTATCTGAAATAATAATGTTGTGTATGTCCCATAATATGTCCATTTAATACATACAACTATATGTTTCATGTAATGCGTATCATTCCCGCAATGAGTTTATTAACTCCTGGGAGTACAATGCTTTATATAATATACTATATTCTGTATTGTATACTTTTAATAAATAAAAAATAAAAAAAAATAAAAAATAAAAATAATAACAAAATAAATTTCATAATAACAAGCAGTTTGTGTTATTTCACTTCAAGTGTGCATTACTATAATAAACTTTAAAATAATGATATAGTACTCTATTCCTAGTTTTTATGACAATAACTGTTGATGAGGTGTTGTCAATACCGGGTTCATGCTGCTCGGTGAACCGGATTGGTAAGGACCATTGATGTATTAGTCTATGGTAAGGACGGTCGGGCGAGACGCGAGACCATGGAACTATAGTATCCATACTCTTTGCGCGAGACCCTTTCATATGGGCCTTTCCCTATGGGCGTTTAAATGAAATAAATAAATCTCTTTACCGATCGCCTAGAGCCGCAGAGGGACACACTGACCCCCAGATTCCTACCCATCTCTCATACGTTTTCCCTCCCAGAACCTCCTCCCTCCTCTACTCTACTCTATTTCCTTAAAAGACCCATCACTTAGCGTCCCCAAAGATGAGATAGGCCCCGAGGGAAATTATTATTATTTTCTTCCGGGCCTCCTGCGTGGAGTTGATTTAAAAAAAACAACAACAAAAGTTATTTATGGCAGTGGGCAATGTGACAAAGGATGGTGCGACCCCGGACGACATTGTTCACACATATTATTACACAATATGATTAACCCTGTGACAGACCACGGTATAAGCGCGGTATATTTTCGTGGCTTGGTCTATTTAAGCGTATAATTCTATCTATCCTCGCCATTCACTCCCATTGGTGGCGTGTGGCGAGCGATGTGCTAAAATAGACCAAGGCATGATGCGTTTAGCGTAATGTGTCGCCTACCTTATTATTATAGTATTTACCTTTACATTATCTAAGTCCCAAAATTGTAAACGCGCGATACGTGAAAAGGTAAATGAATACATGAATTAGAATTAACAATGACACATTACCAAAGGAATTTAAGAGGAAAATGAGAAGATGTTCTTCATAAACTTATATTGTACATTTTCATACATATTATACATAATATTATAAATGCGTCAAAGTCTAAACTCGACTCCAAAAGTTTTTTTAACTCTTTAATTGCAGAAAAGTTTTTTGGGATCTCTATGAGATATTGACGGAGAGAAACGAGTATTGCTAATTTATTAAGAATCTCTTTAAATTATTGGAAATCCGGTTAAAACGGGATTGCAGGCCTTCACGAATTAATCAACAGGTTTCCTGTAAAACTTTGAATAAATTTTGAATATAATTTCAAGATGCCGCAACACGTGAGATAATATATTCGATTTCGCTTTGTTTTTTTCGATTTTTTTAGATTTTTTTTTATTTCAATTTTACAGTTTCGGTATTCACACGAAGAAGAATGATTACGGCTTGTTAAAAATCGAAATACTGTTAAAATGTGACACTCAAATTCGTTATTTTTGTTTTTTATATTAGGTATATTTGTTATCATATTATTTTTGATTTTAATTTGTATTATTTTAATTAGTTTTACTACACATACGTATATCACATTGTATATGTTATATCTTCTTGTTTGTATAATGTTACCACAATGATACGGGCATTTGCCTAGTTTGTACGCCAGGAAGCACTGGACTTTGTGGTCTGAGGATGGGAAGGAGGTTGGAGTTTAAGCCAATATTGGAATTTAGGATGGGCAGGAATACAGAAATTGATGGAGCGTTATTTTTTCTTCTTTACGTCTTCCTTCTTCTTGTCTCTTCTTGGTTCGCCTTGTCTTGTCTCTTCTTAAATATTCGTAAATAATAATAATAATATTCTTGCATATTATTCCATAAATAACTAATATATAGCCTCATACATACTATTCTGTTATTCTGTCTCCCGATTTAAGTATTTAATAATTAGGAATATTTATGATCTGTAGATTCATTCTACTCAAATACATACCAAATTACTGAAGGTTTATAATATTTTTAATCTATAAAGAAAAAACTCTCTAAAACAATCCTTCTCTTTTTCGTAAATATGCAATATTTTTAATTTTCATATTCTTTGTTACACCGACGCTATAAAACTGTCAACAAAATAACACAAGTGTTGTCATTATATCGTCATGTTTTATCGGTCGCGTTTACGAAGTCGCGTGAAATACGTAGAAATGTGGTAGAAATACTAGTCTACCGTAGTACGCGTACTACCGTATACATATAGCCACAATCATTCGCACACGCAATTTGATAGATAGCATTTTAAGTGTCAATTGACTCAATGTCAATCAATGATTGTGTTTAATCAAATATATAGTCTGTATGACGAAATAATAATAAATCTTAGAATAATCAATAAACAGGGTTCCGTGTCCTCTTTAACCCGAACGGGTGCAATCGTTAGATCAATCAAACATCAGTGAGTGATAAAAATACATTCGTAGATAAGACAAGTCAGTATTCTGTTTTGCGCATAATTTGTTTAATTTAAAATCTACGGGGCGACTAACGGGCAATGGCTAATGGCCCGTCTGTTCTGTTTGGTCTACGTAGACCTTGTCAAAGGCTGCGCTTTCTTGCCTCACGTTGAAGACTGTTTTCGGAACCTCGGGCAAAATGCAAGACCTTCTGAGGACTACTAAATACAAGTTTCTTCTTTAAACAGATGTAACTGCGGAGTTAGCTGCAGAACTCAGTGCTCACAGTGTGACAAGACAAGGTGTATGGAGGCCAATCGGAATGGACCGTAACAGAAGGGTTTCTGAACATGTACGATTGCAAATCGGTCATCCGGACAAATCCGTGATAGTCGAGCAATTCTCGGATATCCGTGGACTATTTATTCGGATTTTATACTAAAGTTCTGTCGAGACAAGGCCAAAAACCCATTGAGCTCGCATATCTACAGATGATGCCTACATACGTTTGAAATGTATCTGTAAACAACACTCAAAACATTTTTAGGACAAGCGAAGAAGAAACTTGGGGGTGTGAAATTATATAAATACATTACTTTATTGAATTTAATATATTGACAGTAGTCAGGGTTTTACACTTATTTGGCTGGCTATATTACCTATATTAAATTCAATCCCACCCAGGCATGGTGAGTTCAGTTCCTCGGCTGGCTAGTCCTCCATCACGACACAAGCAACATTTTCCGCTTACTGTGGTGGTCTTAGGAGATTTTCAAATATGATCAGGTTATTCGTAACCCGGTAATGTTTATCATTCTTACAAAAAAAATGGCTTTGGAGGGAACCTATTTCAAAGATGCGAACCCTCATTAGAGGACTAAAGCCTTGTCGGCAGAGATCAACACTATACCCTGCACCTTATATTTTTTAAAGTTGTGTTCGCACTGCAAAACTTTTTCTAAAATTTTCTTATTTCATAAAATAAAGCGCTTGGTACTAGATATGTTTATTTATTTTGCCCCTATTAAGGCTTTTACACACATACTCGTTTATAACAATATTTATGAAATTATACTTGTAAATAGTGCAGGAAATGACTGTTTAAAATACTTGCACAAAAATTTATATAAATAAAAATATTTTTGAATTTGATCCACACAGTATGTAGGTAAAATATAAAAAAAAATCCAAAATATTTTTTTTTTCAGCTGACAAAATACTGTTTGATGAATAAAAATTTCAATAAGGTATGCTTATATATTGAAATTGATGTACCTACTAAGTATATCAACAACATCGGAGTATTTGTTTCCTAGCTGTTGTAAAAGTTGATGCTGTACTAGCGGAAACTGGTGTATCACATTCATAAACACTTTTTAAAAAAGGTCAGCGATACTTGCAGTGTCTTTTGCCTTTTTACCTGCATATTCCAAGTTGGCGGGTATACCAAAGTTGTTATTTTTCATTGATTTTGGATAGTTCCAAAAATACTTTACATTATGATTTATTGAAGTTTCAACATTATTAATAAAAGAATTGTAGCATATTTTTGATAACATTTTACAATCTTTTCTAACGTTTTTAAATTCAATAAAATTTGATAAAGACCTGTCTTCTTTATATTTCTTAAGTAAAACTTTTTCAAGGACAGTCAATTGAACAAGTTCTTTATTGAACTGTCTCGGATATTTCGATTCTCTAAAATGAATGAGTGGGATTGAGATCTGAAATAATTTTATCCAGCAAATAATAAAATGATTCAATATTTTGATTAATATCGCCTTCTTTAAGAAATGACCAATCTTCCTTGTGGAGACCAATCTTCCTTGTATGTCCTGATAGTTCGCATTTTTAAAGTTAAACGTAGGAGTAGAAATTTTTTGATTGCCTTCTTTAGTACAAGGGATAAGTATTGCTAGTGGGGGCTGGTGGTTGTCTATCGGAAGAATAGACTCTAATGATTCATTTATAATTATATTGCTCTTATTTGACAAAACTAGATCAAGAACACGATTATTAATATTACGTACATGCTTAAATTGGGTTAAATTAAAAAGTAAAGATATATATCTAGAATTATTCGTTCGCAGGCGGTTGCTGGTATTGAATTAAAATTACTGTCTAAAACGTTGAAATTGAAATTAGTTAGGTTATTTTGTTATTTGGGTATTTTGTTTTTACTAACTCAAAATCTTCACAGTGTTTTTTACAGATTGATATGTTGGCATTGTGAGGGATATAAACAGTTCCAATAATAGTTTTCTTAAAATATTTGTTCCACATCAGTATTTTTGATTTTAAGTACTTTCGAAGTAATATGTTTGCGGACCGCTATCAGGACACCACCTCCTCTTGTATTGGAGCTGGTGTTCTGACATGGTGACTATGTAGTCCAAGCTCCGCTGAGAAGATTGATGGCGTTAGCCAGGTTTCAGTGAGTATGATGACATCGTTTGAGAAAGATGGAATATTTACTCTGAACTAATTTAGTTTTGTTCTGATGCCCCTGACGTTCTGGTAGTAGATGAGGCGTTTATATGGCTGCAGTTTTTTTGTTGAACATTGGTTGAACAATTTTAGGTGAGTTGTTAACATATTTTATAGTTAAATTATTTTCTCCCTTATTTTTCCGGTTTTCTAACTACTTCCATACATTTTGAATTTCTTGACGCTGAACCCTCGTCTTTTTTGGTTTTAATACTGAAATTTTGTCAGTCTATCGCCTTTTTTTGAAGAACCAGTTTCACTTGATGTTAGTCGGACAGTTCAATCTTGATTGGACGTATTTTATCCATTTCTTTTTTACCTAAACGGAACATTTTTATTTCAGAGGTATTAACATAACAATCTGTTTTTGATACTCAAAACTTTGTTCCTATCCTACCTCGTGCAGTCAGTTTGAGTACCAGTTGAGCACTCGGGTACATTAAACATTATAATATTCTTAGAACGTAATTTTCTCTCCTCCGTTTCCGCCAGTGTTTCGCAAATTCCAGGTAGGTCTTGAATGGTGTTACGTAGAGGTTGGACCTGGGGCGGTTTCTGTAGTGAGATATTTGTATAGGCTTTCAGCTCTCCTTCTAGGAATCCCACTTTTGCACCAACTACACTAATGTTCCCCAAAAGTTCCGAAAGTTTAGGAGTTAATTTAGCCTATTGTTCTTTGGTAAATTTATTAGATGGGTCCATAATGGTACTATTCATAGAGTTTATTATATTACTTGCCATCGTAATAAAATGGTAGGGATCACACAAATCCATAATTAGTAGTTCCGGGATAGTCTGCGTAAATGTGAAGGTAACGTTACGTACACACACACTAGAAGCCAGTTTGAACTGATGAATTCTTCAGTTCAATTATTTTATTTTTGAAATATCTTTTAACTGCGAGATTGGAATTACTTAGAATTCTATCACTACACTAAAACTCTATTTGCACTTGTAATTTAGTACTTCCTTTGCACACAAATATAAAATGAAGTATTCTTATTTATGTTTTAAACTGGAGCAGAAACAAAACCGTGCACTGTTTTCTTGTAGGATTGTTGTATGTATCAAGGTATAGGTACGGCATATTTATTGAAACGTCTATTATTAATTTTAAACAAAGATTTAAATTAAAACATTGTGATTTGATCGTCTCGGCAATACTAACAATCTCTCCCGAAATAAAATATAACTTCGTTTTGTATGGTATTGTATTTTTTTAATTATTTTTATTTCTTGCTAGAGCAATCCCGATGAGTTACAAAACTCACTGTAGGAGAACAGGAACTTACAATATAAAGATGGGAGTTAACAAGTACAATTTTACATTAGTATTTTGATAACAAAATTATAAGTTTCACATACGAAACAGTACAAAAATAGAAAAAAAATCATTATTATATGTTTCACATATAAAAAAGTACACAAATTGAAAAAGGGAGGTTAAGTAGAATAAACAAGAAAAAACAAAAAGAAACAGACAGGGATATAGGCATAAGCACAGAGCCAAGGTAGGAATTTAGAAGGTACTTACCCACTAATACATTGGTAAAAATAGATTATGCTCTATTACAAATACAGGATAGAAAAGGAGAGAGAAAGAAACAATACAAAGTACAACCCGACAAGAATTACGTATTTTCGTTGATATATTAAAAAAATATATTCTTTTAAGGCCTTACTTTGAATTTTTTGATTATGCTGGCTGTTTTTATACATATTTGGAAGACAGTTATAGAGTGTGTAGACAATATAGATATATTTTCGTGGGTTCCATGATAACTCAACACAGTGACAATTCAACACACTTCTAAAAAGTGATATAAAGTCATTAGAAACGATGAAAATTTTATTTTTTTAACCTAACCTAACCTAACCTACTTAACCCAGTTAATAAAGTTTTTGTTTCATTACTTTCCATGACTTTATATAACTTTTTAAAGATGTGATGAATTATCATTGTGATGATTTATCCGGTCACCATTTTCGTGGTATTGCTTCCGAATTCGAGGTATAGTATGTTTTTTTAAAATTGAATATTTATGATTTTTTTACGCTCTTTCTAGGAAAACGTCTTTAAATATATACAATACGAAAATCAGCACACAAAAGCACTCCAAAGTATTTTTGGACAATAACAGCATTATTGTAAAAGATTCTTACTGACGCCAAGAAGTGACAAGTGCGATGATTTTGGTGGTTTGACAACCACTAAAATCACTTGACTCTGTGCAAAAACGGGCGGTCCGTTTGATAGATTCCCCAATCTTAACAAACGGACTGCAATCTTTAGAGCACAGGCGTCAGGTAGGTATGCTGTCCTTGTTCTATCGGTATTACAATGGAAGATGCTCTGAGGAACTAGCGTCATTGATCCCTTCGGCACCGGTGCGTAGTCGGGATACACGCCAAACGCGCGCCCAACATTTGTACACGGTTGATATTTGTCACATGATTCGTTCTTAAGTTCAACAGCTCGGCTGTGGAACGAGCTGCCGGCCTCTGTGTTTCCTCCCTCCTACAACATGGGACTCTTCAAGACCCATGTTCACTCCTTCCTCTCCACAAAAAGACCCTCTACACAGCATCCCCAAAGATGACAAAGGCTCTGAGGGAAATTATTTTCTTCAGGGCCTCCTGTATGGAGTTAATATATATAAAAACAAAACAAAAAAACCACTAGCAAGAAAAAGACGCACGTAGTGTTTATACCAATACCAAAGTGAGCAGTCTTGAATGAAAATTGTAAATCTCCGAAAGTTCTTTATCGATTGCTTTGAAATTTTGTCACAACGTTGTATTCGAATACGCGTGTGTTTTTATATATCTATATTATACAGGATGTATCGGCACGTACCCGACAAACTTTAACCAGCTATTCCTTAGCATATTTGGAGTAAAAAATCTTATGTGCACTTTGCTGTCCGGTAACGTTTTTTTTAATAAAAATTTACTATTCATATTTTCACCACATGTCACCACTGTTTTATCCTTTTTCAATGTTTGAAAACCCATCTGGCCATATTTTATTCGAATTCCGTTGAATAATGCACGTGTGTACCTATATTGGCGCACTTTTACAGTCACAACGAAATGGCACGGCACCATTCGTCTCATTTTTAACTATTATTATTTAGTGTGTGCGAAAGAGCGAAGACGCTTTTCGACATACTTGCTTATAACAGCTGTTGAACCCGAAAAGCAATGCCAATGACAGTGATGTAGTGTGGAAATTTTAAATTTTTTTGTTTTTAATTGAAAAAAAAAATGCTACCGGACAGCAAAGTGCCCATAACATTTTTTACTCCAAATGTGATAAGAAATAGCTGGTTAAAGTTTGTCGGGTTAGTGCCGATACACCCTGTATAGATATGACTTGTGATAGGTAAACACATTTTTTTAACACATTGTTTTTGGACAAACATGCTTTTTTGAAAAAACAGCAACATCTGTTGGATGTAAAAGCAATACGCGCTATTTTTTATCTATGTCTCAGAAAGATTGAGCCACAGCAATGCGTGGCGGGGTACAGTCAGTTAATAATATAGGAATTAATTTCGTTTCACCTTTTCATCAACAACCACGCTTTTTGTGGGGATATTATGTTGTAAGCATGTTAAAGAGGTGCTGTGTTGCAATACTATGAGCTTATAGGGAATAATGACTTCAAGCTGCAAGGCTATACGAAAGGTTAGCTTAAATGAAGGAAGCGCAGAGCAAGAAGAATATATTTTTTTGTAATAGTTAGTTTTAATAGTTTTAATTTTGAAAGTTGTAATTTTTCGGGTCTTCCCAAAACGCCCCGTTTTTAAATACATCTATTTGATTTCGGTAAATAATGAATGCAAATATACATAGGCTTTTGAAGACAATGCATTCTATCAACTTTTGGTGGCAATCACATACGTACGCACACGCGGATGTATACGAATTTCTCTGAAATCGAATGACATTAAAGCACTTAATTTACGAAATAAATGTCGGTCCCACCTATCGGCATTTGGAGAGGTTGTCGACTCCATTTCTTTCCAGGAAGGTTCAATTCTCAATAAAACACAAAATATAAGTATTATAGTAAAAAAAAATTTAATCGTATTAAGTTTAACAGCTTTTACCAATTTATCAGTGTTATGTTTAATCGCTTTTAACAATTTATCAGTGTTATGTTTAACCGCTTTTAACAATTTATCAGTGTACTACAAAGAACATTGGGTGGGTGGTTTATTTATGCATCAAACCAAACGATAAGTTGTTAAATGTTACTTAGGACAACTGCGTTTTGTTTGATTTAATATAAGGTGATCTAATAAATGCTGATTATACCTTGGCGTTTCAAGTGAATATTTTCTTTCAGAAATTGATGATTTTTTCCTTGGTCGTACCTATTATTATCTAAAAATTATTACGATCAACAATATTTAGTACATATTATGTAAGCAAATTACCATATAAATATGATTGTGTTATAATATAATTTCCATTCTCTCCTAATGTTTTTATTTTGGTGTGAGAATTGGATTTTGATTTCTAATCTTTATTTTTGGTGTAAATTTATCTTTATTTTAATGTTGTTTTTTGTTTAAATGTATAAATTCGTATATTTTAAAATGGGGGCCTCAGCACGAGTGAACAACCCAGTGAGGCCAACGTTGCTGAATTGAAATGTGAAGTACTGTAGAGTAATGAATCAATAAAAAAAATTTAAAAAAATACCGTTCAACTAATTTTGACACTAACCACACCAAAATTGCCACTATTAAATAACACACCCAGAGGCGGATTTGCAGTCTTGGCCGCCCTAGGCCCCAGACCATGTAGCCGCCCCTTGAAATGAACCAAATTTCCCGTCGTGTCCTCTGAAAGACAAACCACGTGATGCAAGCGCTTTCACACATGCAACTACTCGTTTCAAAATGTTTCTCCAGTAAATTATTTCTTCATCTAATTGTATTGTTAATGCGTGGTCAATGCGACCTAACGTGTTGCTTCGTTCTTTCATAAGCAGGACAGATAATTTGTGAGTAGGCGAATTCTCATGGGTCGATACCTACTCGGTAATTGGAATTTTTCCAATCATTAAAACCTTCCTTTCTATCAAACTGACTCTCCCCGCCATTAAAAAGAAGACAAGGTCCACAAAAAACATGTCCAGTACTTTTGGAATAAATTAGCCACTTTCGCGGAACTTTTTCGCCATTTAGAAGCTGACGTTCGAATAAATGTTCTGACAACTGTCGCACCTTATCTTTGTAAATTCGCACACTCTTAGAAAAATCATTTTGAATGTTTTGATTAGCTCCGTTCTTACAAATGTAATCACACGTGAACTCGTCAATTGTCCATTTGGCTGGATCGTCGCTGATTTCGCACAGTTCCTGGTCCGAATAAGGCTGCACTCCTGGTACTAGTGGAACATCTTTGGCTTTTTCCTGTAATCCACTTGCCACATCTATAAAAATATCTGCACTTGAAGACACTAAAGAAACATCAGTTGACATAACACCGTTACCACTTGGAACGTCGCATGTTGGATCAATGACATATGGTTTTCCAAAGAAATCGTCTAATTTCCGCGTTTTTTTAATTAAATCCTGTTGTTTATTATCTTTTTCTTTAGCGATTCTCAGCCCCACTTAACCTTTTCTTTCCATCTATATCTAATTATGCGAAATAACATTTTTTACGTGAGGTATCGTCCACGTCCTGTAAAATATTTAGATTTTTTGTTAATATTGCAGTACATACACGTACATACCTTTAAGAAATTAGAAACGCTCGTCAACTCGCTGCAATTGCTGTACGCACACTGGCATACTGACCACTGCCGGCACTGACTGCTGTCGCCTGTCGCGAGCGGGTGCGTATTTCCAATCCCTACGCGGGTTTGTTCCTCTGGAACGATATCGGTCGAAAAATGGACAACGGACCACTTTTATTGGAAATACGACGTGTATGTACTGTTAATATTGCAGTACATACACGTACATACCTTTGAAATTAGAAAAACGCTCGTCAACTCGCTGCAATTGCTGTACGCACACTGGCATACTGACCACTGCCGGCACTGACTGCTGTCGCCTGTCGCGAGCGGGTGCGTATTTCCAATCCCTACGCGGGTTTGTTCCTCTGGAACGATTTCGGTCGAAAAATGGACAACGGACCACTTTTATTGGAAATACGACTTGTATGTACTGTTAATATTGCAGTACATACACGTACATACCTTTGAAATTAGAAAAACGCTCGTCAACTCGCTGCAATTGCTGTACGCACACTGGCATACTGACCACTGCCGGCACTGATTGCTGTCGCCTGTCGCGAGCGGGTGCGTATTTCCAATCCCTACGCGGGTTTGTTCCTCTGGAACGATTTCGGTCGAAAAATGGACAACGGACCACATTTATTTTTCTGCGATTGATTTCGGTCCAAAAATGGACCACATTTCCTACCAATCGTAAGACGTAATTGTAATTATTTAAAACATTTTCTTGGCCAGCCGTTTATTTTAACACGGAGCTATAGCAAATTGCAATGCTTTATCTATTTTGACCATAGATGTCACAAATCCGAACTCCGTAGGCTACTTTAGAACAATGCTAAAAAGAAATAAAAATTCTTTGCCTCTTAATCCTATTCCTACGTTCCTCCACCCCCCCTCCCCCCTTTTTCATAGATTTTAACTAAAAATATATATATTTTTATTTTTAAAGAAAATACCTTTATAATGTCACACTTTATTATTCACTATCATCAGTGGAAAGTTCATAATTGGCATAAATAACATCTTATTATTGTATTATTTTATAATCTCTGATTTATTTATTTATTATAGCTTTTTTAAGGTGAAAGAGCGTGTTCACACAGAGCTATAATATGCGTGAGATGGCGTATTTCGGCATATCGCTCGCCGTACATTCCAAATTGGAAAGTATGGCGAGCGATATGCTGAAATACGCCATCCCACGCATATTATAGCTCTGTGTGTGAACACGCTATTATGCATAACAATACCTAACGCGGTTCAGTCACTAGCGCAACTGAATCACGGTAAGGATTGGTTGGAAATACGCGAGCGACGGAGCATGATAGGTGTGGCGAGGGCGGCTGCGGGGCGTGGGGGCGCGCTGTGTGCTGTGTGTGAACACGCTCTTGCATATCGCTATTTCGTACGTACAATATTTAGGTACTTAGGAAGTCATTTCTTGTTATCATCTGTGACTTTTTTGTCACGATTGGCCGCCCCTAATATCTGGCCGCCCTAGGCCCGGGCCTACATAGGCCTAAGGGCAAATCCGCCTCTGAACACACCTACCTATTACCATTAATTTTATAATATATGAATTATTGTAAGCGCATATATACATCCATACATATGAATTATATGTATGGCTTTTCAAATCCGTCACACTGTGAAACAACAACAACGAAATCTTTTAAATACAAGCAAATTCAAAATACAAAACCAGAATGAAATGCGATTCGTGACTCGTGACGTCAGATTTTTTTTTTCATATGACGATTTGTAAATTCTACTCATAATTATATATATATATATATTTTTTTTTATTTCATTTAAAAAACAGTTTTTACATAAAAAAGCATACTCTGCACATCTCACTAGGGCATTCCTGTATCAAGATGTGCAGCTTTACAATATATATTATAATAAGTCTTATATATTCGGAATTATCGTTTGTTGATCTATGTTTTTTAATGGAGTTCCTTATTAAGGCACACGCATTTTCTTTATTATGCAATAAAGTGATCTTACAATGCGTCAAGTTCTATCTTTGCACCGAAAAATAGCGATTTTAACGATAATAAAATAATTTACCACGTAGTGGCAAGTTTTCGCTAATAATAATAATAGTTTATTCTAGGATGTATACAGGGCTAGTGCAATGCAATAAAGCTGCTGGCTTTACCCGATGTGGGTTGGGGTTACAAAGTTACATAACATAACATACGTATCCAAATGACCGCTCCATTTACGCAAGACAATATCTGGATATTATAAAACCGACACACAATATGATAGTTATTTCGTTAGTAAATTTGTAATAATTAATGGAAGTATCAACAGATGGCACTGATTGCTACATTTGTGATTTGCACCTAATGGCACGGCCTTTTTCGACACTAACACAGACGAATTGTCGGTTGAATGAGTATCGCAAATACGTGTATATATTTGTTTCGACATTAAAAATAAGATAACGTGTTTTAAATATGTGTGGTCGTTTGCATATTTTCCCTTGATACCTTATGGTAGGTACTTATACATTTGCGAACCGAAACGCGTACCGTACCACGAATTACGGGAAGGGAACGAAGCAACTGCAAGCGGCGTTTCGCACTATTTGCGGTTGCTACGTTTCTTTCCCATAAGTTGAGGTCTAGTTCGACAGTTCGGCTCGCGGATGTATACGTAGCATTATAGCTGTCGCGTCGGTGCGATTTTTAGTTTACTTAAAAAAGGAGCTATCAGCATTGATTCCTGATGTACCGGTGCACGTGCGCGAAACTCGACGGACACGAGCTGAACACCCGTTCACGGTTGACGTTGGCTTCATGAGAACGGGCCGTTTTTACGACTCGTTTTTGTGTAAGTCGGCTCGTATGTGGAACGAGCTACCGGAATCTGTTTTTCCTCCCTCCTATAATCCGAGCCTCTTCAAGGCCCGCATTAACAAATCCCTTCCTACAGCCCCTACCTTATTCCGCCTCACAACGCCGCCCAACCGGGTGGTGACATAGTTCCCCTGTCTGTACACTGCACAGGCAGGGACGCTCTTGTGAGGTGTCACATAAAAAAATAAATAAAAAACGCGTATTTTTAATGTGTATATAGATTGGTTTCCTGAAATAATTTTATAAACGTTAAAAGTGTTTAGCTAGTAAGTTGTACCTGTATGGACTGTACAGTGTACAGTGCACGCCCCTGCTGTGAACCTACCAAGAATGGTTTACTGCAACTGCACTTTGTATGGCATACCTAACCTGTATGGACTGTACACTGTACAGTGCACGCCCCTGCTGTGAACCTACCAAGAATGGTTTACTGCAACTGCACTTTGTATGGCATACCTAACCTGTATGGACTGTACAGGTAAGGTGGAGCGGTCTAGTATGGAGAATTATTTTTTTCGTAATATAGAATTCGGCATACGCGGGATTGGTGCTCCGTTATGTATTTATCTTAAATAAAAAATATAAAAAATATCTATTTATAATTACGACATCGCCACCACTTTGAATTTTTGATAAAAACACTGAAAACACCAATAATGTTCTCCCGATTCTTAGAAATGCTTATAATTATGTAAAAAAAAATGAGTGTTTATTTATTACCTATGATATAATTACATTATTATTTTATAATATAATTATAAAGTAGGACTGTAGGAACAGTTATGGTTAGTACACACGCAAAGCTCACATCAAAAGTTAATGTACAGCGCATCATCTTTTCTACCGACACACGACGCTATCAAATATTTGTACCTATGGTAGGAGAGGGGGTCAGTTGAATTCGAGAGCGGCCGAGGAACATAATTTCATCTGTCAAAGTGACAACTTTACTAAGGGAACACGGAACTTAGTTGGTAGCTCCGTAATTAAAATGACCCCCTCTCCTTTTTGCGGCGGAGAGGGGGACGCATAACTTTTCAAATATCGCGTCGGGAGCGGTTACGTAAAATAAATTCGGTTAGCGAAGTTCAGAACCACACTTATAGCGCGTTATCTTTTTACGTGTGTCGGGTCTGTATGGGATTGTATGGCGAGCGCTATTGTGCTTTATATTATCTGTTGATGTGAGCTTTGCGTGTGTACTAACCATTAAACTATTCCCACACAGCAACGAATCCTTCTACCCCAAACGCGTATCAAACAGAGTGAAGTGTATCGCGTATCATCTTGGCGAAGTTTCCGATCCGCTAGACATTATCTAGTAGATCGGGGTTCCCTCGGACAAGGACTTCCCCTACTTAGGGTACTATTGCTTATTAAGGTGAAACAGATGTGACAATTCCCATACAATCTATTTTTCAGCCACATTTGAAAACTACAGATAATATTTTATTTATTTTAGTACCGAAAAATAATACTCGTAATGAGTTTATCGCGAACGAAAATTTCACTGTTCTATCACTTATAATAACCAAGTAATTAAATTAACAAAAGTAATTATTTTATGCGGGCACCGCCAGCCGAAATGCACGAATCCGTGTTAGAAGGAGACAAACATATGTGCGAGCCATATGTTTCACGTGCACGCTATTAGCCCATTCCTACGGTGTTAAAGTGGTCAGTAAAAATGTCAATTTGCGCGGCTTGATTTGTTATTCTGATAGAATGTTCGTTTTGCTTTTTTACGAATGTTCCAGTATTACTCGTCGCAAGGAACATTTGCGGTTTTGGCACGCAGTAAAAAAGGCAAAATTAACTGTATAATAATTATAGTGAGAGCGGTTGTAATTATTTAGAACTTTCTTAAATCTGTAACTATCACTAGCTAGACGCCCGCCAATTCACATTCTCTCATTCATTCATTCAACAGTCGATTGTCTGCCGCGGTTTGAAGTGACTTTTTTCGATTTTGTACAGCATTGTTATTCCATAAAAATGAGGCGTGCCCTTTATAAGAATCATCAGTATTCCGGGAAAAGAGTGAATCCAAGACTAAGTGCGAACGGGATGAAACGTCAGCACGGCGAATCGGAATACAGGTAAGTATTATGAAATTATTTCAAAATATTTTATTATTTTTTAAATATTTTCTCGGTACCTACCTAACTAACTAACCATCACGCTTGTTATTTTATGACCCATGTCGCTCGTTTGGTATAGGGTGATTCATATTTAATGTTGCTCAAAAATTATACTCCTTTAATGCCTTTATATTATATCTTTTAGTTCCCACAAACACTGTCGCGGAAATAAAGAAAACAAGTGTTCGAATGACGAGACCCAGGAGGATAAATCCAGGACTGCTTCTCTGAGAGAAAGATGATGAATTAATTGGACAAAGTAGACCAATTCAAGCTATCGGACAAAATATTAAAACAAACATTGAAAGAAAAAGGATCTTACAAAAAAAAGAAATATGGACAGAATATGTGAAAAGAATAAAAAATAAATAAATAAGTAAATAAAAAATCTTTTACTATCGTCGTTCCCGCCAGGCATCGTGAGTTCAATTCCACAGCTGGCTAATTCCTCCATCACGACCCAGGCAACGCTTTCCGCTTACTGTGATGGCAGTTTTACAACTAGTTTATGGACACCGTGTATAAGATATTTGTACAAAAAGTTTTTTTTTTCAATCACCTTTCTGCCCTATAAAGGATTTACTATTATTAACATGACATGTTTGTCATTTGTGAACATAAAATATACCCATTTACAAAATACAAAAAGTTTTTTAATGTGAAAAGGCGACTTCATATGCACACTGTAGGCATCGTCTTTGTGGACACTCATATATTACGACGCACGTGGCGAGCTGATTTCAAAACAATGCCTATATTATTTATATGCGAGATGATGTTATGATGTTCGAGAGCCCTTTCTGACTTGTGCATATGACAAATTTGTTTCTCCGTCTGGCAATTCTAACCACTTCGTTGGTTTGATGAATGCGCCCCATAGAAATGTAAGAAAAAGTGTAACCTTTTGACTTATTCGCGAAATATTTGTAAGCAAGCAACCGCGCGAATACATGGTTACTATGTAGGTATATACCTACATCGCTTGGTATGATTATGTCCATTTAGCAAAAGCGGCCTTTAAAAAAAAGGTCCAGTTAACGCCAGCTCCCGGCACACATACCGTTGTTCCTAGCCGGCTCCTTTTATAAATTATTTAATCTTCCCAGGCATTGATTTAGTTTAGTGAATTGAACAAACCTCTATCTCGTGTCTCTTTCATACTCATGCGAAACATCGTAAATTTTTTGAAATGGAGTCTTTTTCGCAAATGGTTTTGGTTGGGTAAATAAAAATTTCCTGTACCAACGCGCGCGGAGCTGCGTGAAATGTCATTTGTACGTATTTTTTGCAATGAAATTGTGTATTTTTCAGCCGTTTTCTACGATTATGTAATTATAGGTACCATAAAAAATTTATACAGATTAATATTACTTATATACGTTCGCAAACCAATAATTCATCTCAATATTATAAAGCATAACGTGTTAAAAGTGTTTTATTAGACGATATTGAAAATAACACCATCTATCGGCATAAAGTTTCGAAAAATGTTTTGAGATGGCCCTTAAGGGTATGTATTGCGCAATGCGCATGTATCTCTTCACTGTTCTTTGTTTATCACGGTGCGCGTCGGCCGAGTTTACAATTTACGTAGTGGGTACTTGTAATTGTGCGCTGCAGTAGAATAAATCAACTAATTTTCGAAGTTTGTGTTTATATCGACTGTTCTTTGAAAGTTAAACATTATGGCAATGTTAAGGAGTGAACTAACTTGTCCTGTATTCGGTTCTGGAAGTGATTTACCTTTGAATGTTTTGCCTACTTGTGAAGATGTATTACGATGTGTTTTGTGGGTGAACCATTCTAAAAAACAACAATTTAAAGATACATATGAAGAAATTTCCGTGAAGTTAGAGGATATCTGGAATAGAGCGTCAATTCCCATTATTGACCATAGGAGCATTACGAGACGAATTCGTACGTATTATAATAAGTACTATAGTTTAGTAAATAAGTCGTCCAAAAGCAGAAAAAATATTACGGCTTATCGTCAAAAACTTCAACATTTCAAAGAAAAAACCCCGTTTCTTTTTGATATAGCGACATGCAGATGCACATCTTTTGACTTATGTTCGTGTGAAAAGAAGCGAAAAATTCCTATCAAAGAACGAAAATTCCTACTGGATCAGCGAACGGATCGAAAAATGATGATAGGAGGTCTGGACCGAGATGCTACAAAAAAAACCATGAATTTATTGACAAGGAAACGTCATCATGATGAGTTTGAGTGCAAAAACAAATTAACTGACGCTATTCCTTCTTGTAGTTTAAACTTTAGAATCTCAAAAAAATGTGCTTCGTCTTCAATTTCTCAAGAAATAATGCAAAGTGAAGCACAACCAAATAATTCTCACCATGAGGTGAAAGACTTCCCTGTTGTGGCCAGAACATTAGACAGATATTGTATTTCAGATCGAGCCGGAGCTGCAATTGTTTCCGCTGTATTACAAGATGTTGGCTTAATTTCACAGAACGATACATCTCGCGTTGTGGATAGGAGTAAAATTCGTCGAGCTCGAATGAAGAAAAGAACTGCCCTTACTAGTAAGCCGTTAGTAATCGATTCCGATCAATTTGGTTTATACTTCGACGGACGGAAGGACAAAACTTTAAGCATGGAGGACAACCGGCGAAAAATAATAACTGAAGAACACGTTAGTTCAGTAAAAGAACCAGGTAGCGAGTACATGGGACACATTTCATTAAAAACCGGAAAATCTGAAGCAATAAGTAATGGAATTATTTCATTACTGTCTTCGAAAGATATTGTTTTGGAAAAAATTGTTGCAATTGGATGCGACGGAACTGCAGTTAATACGGGGAACAAAGGAGGTGTTATTCGGCGCCTTGAATCACATCTCAAACGGCCTTTACAGTGGATTGTCTGTCAATTACATGCAAACGAACTCATTTTGCGACATCTCTTTGAGAACATCGACGAAACCACGACTGGACCACAAAGTTTCACCGGAATTATTGGTAAATCTTTAAATAAGTGTGAACAACTTCCTGTCGTGAAATTTAAAATCTAAATATTGAAGACAATATTAGTGATTCTTAAACGCAAATCTGAAACAGAAAAATCAGAAAAGGAAACGGTCACATCTGGGACTCGAACCCAGGACCCTTGTCTTTCCGGGACAATGCTCTACCAACTGCGCTAATGGGACCCTATCCTCATCGGTCACTTTTAACTGTATCATACTTCGAATAAGAACTACCAACGTTGTCTTCATTTTTTCACCGCACATTTTTATTGGCAACTATCTTTATATATGATCGCAAGATTCAACCCGAACTAAATGCAATCCTAGACAGCGTCTTATAGATAAACCTATCTTATTGTTTTTATTTTTAATGTGCGACATCTATTGACTTTTTCTGCAAGTCTAGAAATGAATTATTATTTTTCGGAATAACTTATTGAGTAAAACCTCAAATTATAATATTTAAATATTGAAGACAATATTAGTGATTCTTAAACGCAAATCTGAAACAGAAAAATCAGAAAAGGAAACGGTCACATCTGGGACTCGAACCCAGGACCCTTGTCTTTCCGGGACAATGCTCTACCAACTGCGCTAATGGGACCCTATCCTCATCGGTCACTTTTAACTGTATCATACTTCGAATAAGAACTACCAACGTTGTCTTCATTTTTTCACCGCACATTTTTATTGGCAACTATCTTTATGTATGATCGCAAGATTCAACCCGAACTAAATGCATTCCTAGACAGCGTCTTATAGATAAACCTATCTTATTGTTTTTATTTTTAATGTGCGACATCTATTGACTTTTTCTGCAAGTCTAGAAATGAATTATTATTTTTCGGAATAACTTATTGAGTAAAACCTCAAATTATAATATTTAAATATTGAAGACAATATTAGTGATTCTTAAACGCAAATCTGAAACAGAAAAATCAGAAAAGGAAACGGTCACATCGGAAAATGAAGACAACGTTGGTAGTTCTTATTCGAAGTATGATACAGTTAAAAGTGACCGATGAGGATAGGGTCCCATTAGCGCAGTTGGTAGAGCATTGTCCCGGAAAGACAAGGGTCCTGGGTTCGAGTCCCAGATGTGAACGTTTCCTTTTCTGATTTTTCTGTTTCAGATTTGCGTTTAAGAATCACTAATATTGTCTTCAATATTTAAATATTATAATTTGAGGTTTTACTCAATAAGTTATTCCGAAAAATAAAAATTTAAAATCATTCAATGTTCATTACCAAGTATGACAAATACACAGGATTTAAGTACAGATCAGCTGTATCTACTGAAAATGTGTAAAACTATTGACTCCGGATTCTGCAATGAAAATTTATCAAAAACAAATCCCGGTAAAATTGTACAATCCAGGTGGCTCACTACAGCGAATCGGATTCTTCGGCTTTACATTTCTACCCTAAAACCATAAAAAATATGGTAACTTTAACGAGATTTGTATTAACAGTTTACGCGCCTATGTGGTTCAACATTAAGACCAAACCATTATGTATTTCCGGTGCAAGGCATTTACACGAAACAATAGTGCTTTCACGGTATTTGCCCAGTGATTTAAAAGATATTATTGATCCAGTAATCCAGCGTAATGGCTTTTTTGGGCATCACGAAAATATATTGTTAGCCATGTTAAACGACAACCGAAAATACGTAAGAGAGTTGGCGTTGAGAAGAATATTGAAAGCTCGGCAAATGCAAATGCAATCAGACTTTATTCGTACTTTCAAAGTGCCTGTTTTCGATTTTTCAGCAGATGATTATATTGATGTTATAAAGTGGGAAAATATAACTGAGCCACCACTAACCAAATTTGTAAGTGACGAGACAATTTTACAAGCCATTACCGATCACACGATAATTAACGATGTCATACTACCAATGATAAAGAATTTTCCTTGCCACACTCAAGCTACAGAGAGATGTGTGAAAATTGTAACAGAAGCCTCAGCCGTTGTTTGTGGACCCTTGAGGCGAGATGGATTAATAAAAACAAGGTTAGAGTCACGACGCATTATGCCTATTTTTAACACCAAAATGCAGTACCGTTCATAGTAACTTTTGTAATTTTCAAGTTTTTCAATGCGGTAAATAATATATGTAGATTTTTTATTTCCACTATTTGTTCCATTCTAACAATCTACGAATGTATTATCTGTAAAATAAATGGTAAAATACAAATTTAATGTGTTTTTTATTTCGCGTATATGAGCTATAAATACTTGGGTAAAATCGTGAAAATGATAAAATATAAAGCTTTGGCGATGTCCAGGTATTGTGAATATATTTTTTTTGTTATTTTTGTTGCAATTGTTAATATATGGAGCATCTTTCCCAACTATGCCGATTTCGAAATTCTCAAAAAAAAAATTTCACTCCACCTTGTACAGTGCACGCCCCTGCTGTGAACCTACCAAGAATGGTTTACTGCAACTGCACTTTGTATGGCATACCTAACCTGTATGGACTGTACACTGTACAGTGCACGCCCCTGCTGTGAACCTACCAAGAATGGTTTACTGCAACTGCACTTTGTATGGCATACCTAACCTGTATGGACTGTACAGTGCACGCCCCTGCTGTGAACCTACCAAGAATGGTTTACTGCAACTGCACTTTGTATGGCATACCTAACGTTTACTAACGTCTCGATTCATACTCCAAACAGGTCACCTATCATTAAATTTCGCCTGGACAAGATCTGTTAGTAAGATTTTCAGCTCTATTATTTATTTACGTTTTTAGTCTTTTGAATTTTTGATTGGAAAGATAAACTTAAATTTGCAAAACGCGGGACCTTTTAAACTAATTGAAACTCCTCATAGAGTCGCAGCTTTAGTTATATTCCTGATAAAATAATAATAGAAGATTATTACATTGATGGGTATAACCTTCAAAGGTAATTAATAATTGAAGAGTTTATTTGTACTTATTACGAGCACAATAACTTGTTTTCCTACAAAGACTATGTAGTTACGTTCCTCATAGAGTACCTTCCACCGCGGAATAGAGACAAAGAAAGCTGTGCATGCCGATATAATATTGTAAAAAGAACATAATCCTTGTAAAAATGGCATCACAAACAGCCGCATTGATTTATTGACCGATTAACCAATCAACTTGAAAACTTGCAGGTAGGTACGAAGTACATAATATGTAAAACGCAATACGCAGTATACGCACGTACTATAAAGTACGGAGGCGACAGATCAGTGGCATACATCACTTTTTAACCCAGGGCAAAACGTAGCTTTTATGGAGCTTTTCAATTAGGCTTTTCATAGCATTTATCTTATCTCTATAAAACAGACAGTCTGTTTTATGTTCTATGTCTCACCAAAAACTTGTAGCGATTTCTTCGTTTCGATAATGCGTGTAAACATATTTTCTATCCAGTCATTTTCAGAAGCAGTAAAATTTGAGCAGTTGAGCAATTGTGTTCAATTTTGACATTGTGGATGTCTGGAATTTCCAGCTAAACGCAATAATTTCAACTCGTAACGCCAATTCCAACATGACCCAAAGAACTATGAAATATCAGCTGACAAATAATTAAAGTGGCAACCACACCGTTTGTTTAAGATATTTTAGCAAAAAAATAATAAAAAAAACCGTTTGTTACTTGGAGAAGCAAGGTGGGTAAATATAATATTCTACTTCAATTAGTTTTTCTAGTTAATTCACATGTTACGCTCTTAAGTGAAGTAAAAAAATCCCCATTCACAGTAAGTACTTTTTAAAATTTAAAAATTAATTAATTCTAAATAATTCCATTAAATTATTTTGAATTTGCACGATATATAGATACGTATTTTTTTTAAATTTTATCATTTTAATTTTTAATTCGCTTACCTTGTGTGGGATGACGATATTTAGGCATGCTTTCTAACTAAATAAATATTAAAAAAGGTTAGTTTAGGTTATTATATTATATGTTATTATAGGTTAGGTTAGATTACGGTATTATAGGTAAGGTTAGGTTGTGTTATTATAGGTTTGGTTAGGGTGAGGTTAGGTTAAGTAAGGTTATATAAAAAAAATATTAAAATAATATCTAAATACATAAAAAGAATGGTAAGGCACTCGGTTCCGCAATATTGCTGCTGAATATTTTAAAGGAGATAGCCATATAATTCTCACATGGTTGTGTAATCTTTTTAACCAATGTTTAATGTTCAACTTAAGGAATAGCGCCTGTACCTTGCTGGACACTGCCTTAACGTGTGACAGGAAGGAGGACGATCGATCCAAAGTAACGCCTAAGTATTTTGCATTTTCGACAAATCTGATAGAGGTATCCCCCATTTTGATGGTCGGGTTCCTTGCTCTGCTTAGGAACCCGACCATCAGGAGACCCATGGTTTTGTGGGGAGCGAAGATCATGCGGTTTCTCTTTCCCCATTCAAGTATTAGATTCAGACCCTCCTCTGAAGAAGGAGATTGGAGAAGGGCTGTTATCATGCCATTATACAGAGGTAAAGGGTCACGTCTGGAATGTTGGAATCATAGGGCTATTAGCCTGCTAAGTTCAGATGACAAGCTGTATGATAGAATTTTGATTGAAAGGTAAGAAAGGAAACAAAGGATAAAATATGGAACGTGCAAGGCACTTTTACGAGTGGAAGGGGGTGCATGGACCAGACCTTCTCATTGAGAAGTTTATGGCAAAAAACCAGAAAAAAAACAGTTTCTATGTCTTTGTACAAAAAGCATATGACCGAGTCGACAGGAAAAAGCTATGGAAGGTTTTATCCAAGTATGGAGTGAAAACGAATCTGACTCATGCAATTGCGTCTCTGTATGAGGGAAGCGTTGCATGTGTTAGGGTTAACGGTGGTTTTGCGGGGTGGTTTGATATCACAAAAGGTGTTAAGCAAGGCTGCGTAATGTCATCGTAGTTATTCAATCTATACGTGGATAATTGTATGCAGGAATGCAAGAATAAAAGAGGTGGGATTGGGCGCGAATTTGAGTAATCTGAAAGTATGTTGCTTGTTGTATGCTGATGATGCGGTGCTGATTGCTAACAGTACGGAAGATCTAAAGTCTCTCGTATCTCGGATGAGCGAAATATGTATGAAGAAAGAGTTAATGATGAATGTAAGTTAGTCTAAAGTGATGGTGTTTGAAAGAGAGAGTACGAAAACAGTGTGCATGAGGAATACTTGGTGCAGGTGGATGAGTTGGTGTATTTAGGAAGTATGTTTACGAGAAATGTGAAGGCTGACAGAGATATTGAAAGAAGGGTAGATGCAGGTAACTCAATTAATGAACGACTGAACGTAGTTGGCGCTAATAAAAACATTGTCCAAAGAAGCGAAGTTAGCAGTCCACAATGGAGTGCTGGTAACTACTCTGATGTATGGAAGTGAGGCATGGAACTGGAAGAGAAAGGATGAAAGTAGAATCAATGCTGTTGAAATGAGATCCCTGAGGCGCAAGTGTGGTAAAACCATAAACGATGGTGTGAGAGTGCAAGGCTGATGTAAGCGCAATGAGTAAGATTAGTTTCGGTATGTAGAGCGAATGAACGAAGAAAGGAGTGTAAGGAGGATATATGATGCAAATGCGAATGGTAGCAGAAGTCGGGGACGCCCGAGGAAGACATGGAACGATCAAGTGAATAAGATACACGAGTCAGGCCATGTCAAGAGTCAGAATAATAGAAGAGTATGTATGAGACGACGTATGAATGTGAATGAGGCAAGAAGTGTGTGCCAAGACCGAGTTGTTTGGCGGTCCGTCCTCTCTGCCTTCCCCGCTGGAAACGGCGTGATGGTTAGTTAGTTAGTTAGTTACCTAAATAAATAACTTATGTTTTAAGTAAGCACTATTTTTTTTAAATATACGTTATTCAATTGTCTCTAGCCGTTCGTTGTTCCGTTTACAAAATTAACGTCCAAAATAATTAACTTATCGACGGGACTTGTTAGGACGTGCGAAAAATATTACTGTGTCGTGTAATTGTTGTTCTTTTGTTTTTTTTTTTATTATTAAAAGGGGGAGGTTTTATTAGAATAGTTGAGGAGTCGCAACGTAATCCGTCGGGAAAAAAAGTGAAAATGTGGAAATGTTTGTAGTTTTGCCAACCTTTTATATAGATGTCGAAAAACTAAAATAGTGAGTGTCGGTCACAGGATATCACAGGGCCAGGATACCAGTGCGACTCTCAAGTAATTCTGATTAAACGTTTGTTTACATTATATTATTAATTATTTCACATTTTTCGTTTCAATTGTGTTCTTTATACTGGTTGGTAGATTAGAAAATCTTTGTTTCATCTAGCTAATATTGTAAACAAAATTACGCGCCATTGTTTTTCTTATCCGCAGTCACAGTCTACCACTTATGTAGAATCAGTAATACCAATTGACAGAAATTATTTAAGATGGCATTCATCCCATACAACGAAAGGGAATTTCATTTTACGTAATTAAAAATTAAAATGCTACAATTAGAAATTTTGCAAATGCAGTCAGTTTCCTTTTATTGTAATTAAGGTGAATCAAAAGGTTTTCCCGCATATTTACGGAACTTTTTGCCAACTTATACGATTATGTACTGCACGCCAGTGATATATGAATGAATTAAAACGTAAATGAAGGCAGCAGATATAGTAATAGTGGGAACCTATAGTAATCACAATAAACAAGGCTTCAAAACAACATAATATACGGCTTTATCTGTTGCGAACCAGTTTGAACCGGTAAGCATCGATTAGATTACCTGCATCAATAAATTATCAAATGTCATTACTTACCTACCTGTTTGCTGGCCATTGCCTACTGCCTATTTATGTAGGCCTGCTGCCCGAACTGGCCGGGCCACCGACTCGTCTTGACGAGTATTTGTATACTGAACGTTTTGTACTGCCAGAGCGTAGCGAATAGCATGGATTAATTTATTAGAAATTGTCGTGAAAATGAAATGAATCTAACTAACCGATCAGTGATTATCACAGCAATTTCACGCAGCGGTAGACAGAGGGGATGAATGGCCACACAAACACAACTCAGTCTCCCATTCCGCAAACATCATTTTCTGATATGTTTCTTTCTTTCTCAATTCTCTCGCTTCCAATGCATCCTTCTGACACTCCTTTCTCAATTCATCAGCTCTGCATGTCCGAACCATTAAATCGCCTATCTTTACACGGAGAAAACTTACAGATTTAAAATAGTGCTAATTTATTATGAATCTCTTCAAATTATTCGTATTCCTGTTTGTCGGGTCTGCAGGTCTATCGAATTGACAGGTTTCCTAATAAACTAACAGTAAAACACGAATGTTTATGGCGATGTCGGAACACGTGTTCAAAAATATAAAATATATTATGAACGTACTAAAAGTTTATTAGGAAACGACATGCTATCAGCAATGCTAATTTTTCTCCGTGTAATTGTAACGGATTTTAAATAAATTAATTAAAAGAAAGGATTTTCATATTGTTAATTTACATTACGAAAAGCATGGTTACCTATTAATAGCTCATTAAGTAAATACTTAATATATATTCAAATTTAATAAACAAAAAAATAAAAAAAACAACACTTAGCAATTTTAACAGCATTTGGTTCCTTAGAACGGGCAATCTGTCTAGCTAGGAACTAATATCGACATACAATCGTACTTATTTTTAATATACTTATGCAGTTATTACAATATTATTATCTTGTCATTTTTGCTATATGCATGTATCTAATGTAATGTAAAAAAAATAGACGTTTTTACTTGACCAGTATAGGTCTAACACGGACGATTGATAAAGCCCTAAGTGGCCCTAAGTCAATAAGATATTGAAGAAATCCTTCATCTACGATCAGATAGCGATATTTGGGAGCACGATCAGAATATGTATGATTCCAACAGTCGGTAGACTAAAGTCCCCAAGGTGTCGGATAAGCTGTTAATGTGGACAACTTTTTGGATAATGTCGTTCGTTTTGCAAAATAACTGGCTTAAGGTGAAGCTATAATTGAAATCACTATTTAGATTAATCTTTACTACAAATCGGTATAGGTTATCAATACCAAAAATATACGATGGATACATTGAAGCTTGTTCTATCGCTTGGTTTGATCAGAATTAAAATAAAATTGTTAATTACGTCATGAAAAATATAAGCGTAAACTACTAAATAGATTTCTTTTTCAAGAGTTTACTATGAACTCGTATAAGAAACAACTTTTATATGGCTACGTTTATTTGCTACCACTTGACTTGATTAAATTTTTTCCGTTTTTATTAAATTATTCACAAAAAATTAAAATCCACTTTGCCGCTTACGTAATAATTTTTTGAGTGAAAAATTGAATTGAATTCTAGAATTTCGTCAGAAGACCGCTGAGAGCGGCAACGGACAGACGTCAGATCTGTGCCAGTTTTTTTAACGGTTTTTTCCGTGTTTAAATAACTTTCGCTGGCAGCATTTTTAGTTCTCAAACTGTGAGCATGTAAGCTTTTCTTTTTCCGATATTATTATTTTTCATGACCAAAATATTATACCGTCTCAATACATTTTTTTGAAATTCACTTTCGTTTTCTTGAAAGAATGTATCAATGAAGTGAATTCTTGGAAGTGGAAATTAACCCACTACCCGACCTCCGATCGAGCTGAAACTCGGCAGCATTTTAGTCGCACATAAGTGTACATATACGCGTTTATCTGAAATTGGATGACATTACAACAGTTAATATACGCAATAAATGTCGGTCCTACCAAATTGGGATTTGGCTCAGTTATTAGCGTGGTTGACTCCAGTCCCCTTGGAGGAATGTTTAATCCTCGGTAAAACAGTTATTTTGTAATAAGGAATCTTGGAAGTGGAAATTAACCCACTACCCGACACCCAATCTCGGCAAACTCGGCAGATAGGCTTGTTGTCGATGATAATAAATTTTAGTGGCAATACACACACGTGGAAATGTACGCATTTATTTGACATTGTATGACATTACAACAGTTAATATAAGCAATAAATGTCGGTCTTTCCAAATTGGGATCTGGCTCAGTTGTCAGCGCGGTTGACTCCAGTCCCCGGTGAGGAAGGTTTAATCCTTAGTAAAACCATTTTCTAAACTTTTTTATTAATAAAAACAGATGTATTATAGCGAAAAAAAACTTTTTTTGTTTTTCACAGTTTGATTTTTTAAATCTCAAAATAATACTTGTTAATCGATGGTTATATTCCTTATTTTCCTGATTTAACGATTTATGTCTCATGGAAAAAATACTTTTCATTTGTATTTATAATGACTAATAATTCGTTTTTATAGCTCTATAATTCTTCGATAATTTCTAATACTGAGGTTTGTTAGATTAAATTGTTTTTTAAATTGCATTTGTAAAATGGTTTTTACAATGATTCCAGTGGGCCAAGGCAGACGTTGTTTTGCCACAGACCGCCTTTGTGAAGGGAAGTTAAATTTTTGGTTTGTATCATAGACATATGAATATTAGTAGACCTGCCCTAAGTGATTAAAAGCGTATTATCCCCACTCCCCATACCGGTTCCATTGAGCCGGCTGGGCTCGCGTACGGCCTCAAGTGATATTTGAAAACGTGACGTCATCATTCTTGTGCGAACTATGGTCGAGGCATCATCGGTTCATTTTACGAAATAACACGGCAAAATGTTTACTTGTACTATGAAAACTGGTAAAAATAGATGCGAAAAAAGAGAATAAACCCAATTGTCGTATTACATTCCATATATAAGCATTATTTTATTTTATTTTAAGCATATTCACATCGTATAATATGAATCAGTTGTTACTATCACATCGAGAAACGTCTGGATGCGAAACACAAAGCTGGTTGGTTGCTGGGAAGTAAATTATGAACATTTATAAAAGTGTCTTAACTAAATACTCTGAAACTAACTACGAATCTGAATATAGAAGCTGCCTTACTTTGCCGAATTTGGACTTCGCAAATTTGTTCATAACGTGGCGAGTAATTTGCGCTCCCATGTAAAAATGTCTATTCATTCAAAGCAGATTTTACTTTTAAGAAGTAAATGGTGATATTATAATGCGAGATGCCTATTTACTGTCAGATTGATTTATTGACGAATCACAGTCATCTTCACTCCCTTCGTTCTTCAACAGTTGATTTTACCCCTCGCCTTTATCTTCTCGTCTATTAATTCCTATGTCTGTGGTTTGTATGTATTTTTGGATGAGAAATCAGAAAAATTAAATTGTCGTTGAAAAAATATTTTTAGATCTCGATAACAGCGTCACATATCGGGTCTCAAACTATTCTATATTTCAAGCTGGAACCAACCATACACTTTCATTTAAATCGGTTGGGCGGTTTCGGAGATTAGCGTACCTATACGAACACAGTTACACGTGATTTTTATATACTAAGATTTTGTAAGGTCTTCTTCTGCAGCACATTTTTTTACCTCTTACGCCGGTTCTATTTGAATGGCGAGATATGCATTGCTGTACGATAATTTTATACTTATTTTTTGTAACAATCTCTTTGTAAGGGTTCCAACTTCCAACTATATGTATATTTATTTATTTATTTATTACACGCCTTAGTGGGCTTTTCTATGTATATATATATTTTTTTTTCTATGTATGTATATATATATATATATATATACTGTTGGTTCAAATTCATTAAATACAATTAAATGAATTTGAACCAACTCTTTAACTTCTTGTTTTTTGTGTGTAAGAATATTTTATCAAAAGGAAACTGTGTATAAACCCGTAGAACGGGTAAGACGTCCTCCCACTTTTTGCACCGGAGATGCGGAAGTTTTTGTTTGTTTTGTAATGATTTGTGTATGATAAAAAAATAGTAAATACGTACATTTTTCACAAATAAAACATCACTAAATTACTAAAAATTGACTTACACATATTACGTGTTAATAAGGCTCCTGTTATTTTTAATAATTATAAATACATATAAACATATCTAAAAATTAAATTAAATGCAGCTTTAAAAAAAAAACTGTAAGTTGGAGAATTGTTGGCTGTTTACAAAAGTTGTTGAGTTGTCAATAAAACTCCGGCAGTATGCGTCCACCAGTTGAAAAGGGTTTTAGCAAGCGTGCGGAAGCGTCAACGGAACAGGATCTTTCCGGGCGCTTCCTACCTATTGCAGGTTCGCCGCGCATGGCAAATGTATTACTTAACAATTCCTTACCTCGCGCAGACAATCTGAGTTTCGTGATTATTATTATGGAAGTGGTAAGAACAAAAATACTTTTGGCTTTCATATTCCTCTTAATAATGAATGGGGATGAACTGAACTAGAACTGAAAGAAATCGGACATTGTCGATTTATTAGTATTTTTTACTTTTACGTAGCCGTCTGACGTTTAGGAATGTCAATACTTATAGAGATGCGCCAGTGCTGCCGGCGTATCAATCGGTCTGGATATCAATAGTGCTACCGTGCATTGGAAACAGGTATAAAATCATCGGTCTAAAGATCCCATATTGTAAAGTTATCGATTTCACTGTGCGGTTCGATAGATCAATTACAATATGCTGACTAAATACAGACTGAAACCGAAACCACTCAACTGAGCAAAACATAAAACTATTTTTTTTTTTTTTTTTTTTTTTTTTTCAGTATTACCGCACAAGAGTCCCAACTGCTCCCGTCTGGAGCCAGTGAGACTATGGCATCCCCAATTGGGGTATGTTGTGAGGCTGAGGGTATTGGGGAGGGGAGGGAGATGGGGAAGAGGAAGGTGAGGAAGTACCTGGCTATTCAGATCTGGTCACCAAACACGGCTAAAGCCATTTCAAGCAACGTTTCAATTCTGAATGGTGGTCTTACACCAGGGCGATACTGAGAGTATCTTCCACTCTGGAACGTGCCGCAAATATACTATATATTATTTTAATTAATTAATTGTGAAATAATGGTTAGTACACACGCAAAGCTCACATCAACAGATAATATAAAGCACAATAGCGCTCGCCATACAATCCCATACAGACCCGACACACGTAAAAAGATAACGCGCTATAAGTGTGGTTCTGAACTTCGCTAACCGAATTTATTTTACGTAACCGCTCCCGACGCGATATTTGAAAAGTTATGCGTCCCCCTCTCCGCCGCAAAAAGGAGAGGGGGTCATTTTAATTACGGAGCTACCAACTAAGTTCCGTGTTCCCTTAGTAAAGTTGTCACTTTGACAGATGAAATTATGTTCCTCGGCCGCTCTCGAATTCAACTGACCCCCTCTCCTACCATAGGTACAAATATTTGATAGCGTCGTGTGTCGGTAGAAAAGATGATGCGCTGTACATTAACTTTTGATGTGAGCTTTGCGTGTGTACTAACCATAACACAAATTAATCAAATAAAATTTATTTGCGCACGCCGGGTTCGAACCCGCGACCTTCGGATCTGTAGTCAAAAGCGTATACCACTAGACCACGCCGGCCGTCATAAAGGTATATTTATCTGTGCATTAAATCATCAGCACGGAAGATTACATTGAGGATATAATTATCTCTTTTTATACAAAAAAGGAAAATTACACTTATTATTATTATCATTATATTATTAGCAGACACATTGGTGGCTGCTATTTGATTAGTAAACAAATCCTTTACGGAAAGCACATTTCGATCACAATTCAAAATAGGGTCTCTATCATACCAATTATTATTTATTTATTTATACTGGGTTTTTACAGACGATCTCACTTACGTGAGAACAATCCAATTATAAAAACTCAGTTAACATACAGATACACATACAAAGACACATTAATTTTCATAAACCTAAATAAAGATTAAAATATAAAGCGAGTAAAAATAAACTTTCAAAATTAAAAACACATATGAAATACAAATATTACAGAAAAGTAAGAGACGCAAATAATACATAATATAATCAGTGCAACATATTATTTAACAAAAGCATTTTTTTATCTGAATCCATATAAATTATCAACAAAAATATCTACTTCAGCACACTCAATCTTATTATACAGTCGACACATTTGGGTCAGAGGGATAAAATAGGCAATATTATTTTTGAAAATATTCAGGTGAAAAATGCTATGGTGTCTTGAACAATGGGAATTGGGGACATTTATTTCAATATTTCTAAGACATAATGAGGTATCAAGATGGCCGTGGATAATTTTATGCAAACATATTAGGTCAGTCATTAAAACGGGTAATCATAAAGACGTCAATAATTAGAGACCAATTACTATTCTAAACACTTTATCTAAAATCGTAGAAACAACGATGAAAAATCAACTCATCAATTGCCTAGAATTAAACAAACTATTATCACAGAAACACTTTGGGTTCGGAAAAAAACTAGGAAAATCCCCCATCACATAGCCTTAATATTTGGATGATTTATATAGGTTATCTAGACTCACATAAAACAAATGCATTGGCATATTCCTCGACTTTTCTAAAGCCTTCGACACAATAAATCACTGACATAATGAACTGATATTTTTTTAAAGTTATATGGAAGATAGCAAGAAAACGGTAAAACTAAACAACATAACCAGCAGGTTTATTGATGTCAAATTTGGGGCACCCCAAAGAAGTATTCTGGGTTCAAATCCTTTCCTAAATTTACATTAATTACCTTTGCCACGTAGAATGTGGAGGCGAAATCAAAAGCTTTGTGGATAATACGGTTCTTCTAATAAATGGGAATAATTGAAACAGAATAAAAACTGGCAACATTCCCTCATCCCTTTCCTCCCCCATCCCGCTACAACGCCAAAAGTCTCCCACTCTATCCGTCCTTTATACTTATAAACACATATATTCTTGTAGATAGGTTTATTGCATTTGTTCTACTTCCATTTTTATACTTGTTGCTTATTTCGGCTTTTAAATTTGTTACTTAGTCCTGCTTTTTATGTTTAAGTCTAGGTACATTCACTAAATACTTAGTTGTATATTACCAAATCAACCATCTGTGAACATTTATAATTGGTCTGTTTCTTTTCCATCCTCCTTTGTAAATTAATATAAAGACTCTTTATGTTCCTTAAAACAAACAAATAAAAATAAAAAATACAAAAACTTGGAAGGAAATCTAAACATAAAAATTCATTGCTCCCATTACTTCATTGGGCATTGTAATTGTCCCTCATTGGAAATTGTTAACTATGTATCTTATCAAGGTGAAAAAATTGATCAAAATTTAAAATGGACTGAGCATATTGACTATTTAAATAATAAAATTTTTAAAAACTTCACGTTTATATTTATATTTCTTCAAAACCATCAGGAATTTCTTCAGTATAAAAAACTTAATAAAGATCTATATAGCTTTTTCCCAATCGCTCTTGGGCAGTGCAAATGACAATATCCTAAAATCACTCATTAAAGTCCCTGTAAGAACTAGCACTGACGAAATTCAACAAACTTAACAACATGTCACTTAAACAACTCTATTCTAAAACAATACTCCTTTACATTCATAAATACAAAGTACAAGAAATAACAACTAACACACATATTAGAAACACTAGATCTTAGATCTTCAAAAACATATCCAACAAGCAACTACATGTACAACATTTGGGCAAAAAAGCTTTCTTTACTATGGTACTAAAACTCTACAATAAAATCCCACTCATTCAAAACTCACAACAATATTTTAACATTTAAATCTCAAACAAAAAGCTATCTATTTGTTACCATTTACACACTGATTCACACTTTCATTCGCGAATCTCTTTACCAACATTTATGGTTAGTACACACGCAAAGCTCACATCAAAAGTTAATGTACAGCGCATCATCTTTTCTACCGACACACGACGCTATCAAATATTTGTACCTATGGTAGGAGAGGGGGTCAGTTGAATTCGAGAGCGGCCGAGGAACATAATTTCATCTGTCAAAGTGACAACTTTACTAAGGGAACACGGAACTTAGTTGGTAGCTCCGTAATTAAAATGACCCCCTCTCCTTTTTGCGGCGGAGAGGGGGACGCATAACTTTTCAAATATCGCGTCGGGAGCGGTTACGTAAAATAAATTCGGTTAGCGAAGTTCAGAACCACACTTATAGCGCGTTATCTTTTTACGTGTGTCGGGTCTGTATGGGATTGTATGGCGAGCGCTATTGTGCTTTATATTATCTGTTGATGTGAGCTTTGCGTGTGTACTAACCATTACATTTCCAATCATTGGTTCCCATGACACCATTGACATTTTTATCGCGTTTATTGGTCCCAGTTCCAGGTCAAGGTCGGTTGTCTGCTGGTGTGGTGTTGTGTTCGATGCGCGATTTACACTGCGTCTGCTTTCTCCATAGCACAATGGACGGACAATTTGGTTTGTTTCGTATTTCCGGGTTTGTCGGAGAAAGCTCCTACCTTCGTAAGGTAGGAGAAATTGGATATAATTTTAAGATTAGATGAAATTAAAGAGCGACTCTTTACCCGATTCCACCGGATTTGTTTATATTTCCACTATAGAACAGGTGTGCCAAACGGTCGATCGCGACAGGTTTCTAAGTCAATCGCGCTCATTATTTTGTATTCATCTGTATTTTGTTTCACATATGTGAAAAGGGATGAAAACCAATTAATAGATAATAAATAACAAATGTTATAATTTCCGAACCTCAATCAATTATTGTGTTTAATGCTTTAAAACTTCAATTTCTCTCATTTATTTTAACGTTTATCTACAATATATTTATTTAACTATCTTCTTAATATCGTATTTATTTTTGTTTTTTCTTTGGACAGTTTTTACCCATTTGATGCTTATGTAGGTTACGTACTTACTTACTGACCTACCCCACTGTACATCATACTTTCAATAAATTCAAATTACATCTTACAGTTATTTTTTTGGAAAACCTGATTAGTTCGTTAGTTCCACCTCCAGCCACCTGCAAAGTTAAGTGAATCAAGCTGTAGTGAGTAGTCTATATCTTGACTCCTATAATAATTGATTTCCTTGAGTAAGAGTTGGGCACCCCTGCTATGAAAGGACTGCTGCAAGTTGATGAAATCGCCAGAAGAAATCTAAGGAAACATTTTTTAAAACTTTAATAATTATAAAGCAATACTTTTTAACATAGTAGGTACCTACTTGAGAACTGGACTGGACAGGAGTGGACTTGAGGACTGGAGAAGCAGATTTGAGGGTCTGCTGTTATTCTCGACTTGACGTCTCCGGATTTGCCTTGCCAATACCGAGCCACCAATAAATGGACAACTGCTCAAATAATAGAACGAAGATGTCGAATAATATATTTTCATTGTTTTATTGCTACTGTATTATTCTTATTTGTAATATGTTACCACCAAGTGTGGGGAATTTTAATAATAAATAATTTAACCCCCCCTTTCAGATGTTGTAACAACATGTTCTAATGTAGCTAATTTGATATTAATTTATGTCTATTCTTGAATACACATTTTACAAATGATTATAGTAGTTTATATTGTAGTACACAAAAAATAAAGATAATAGGTTGATATAGGTAAAACTGTGTGTGGGTGATATTGTATGTTACGTGAACACCTCACTAGGATAACCTATGCTGAGGTGTTGACGTGTAATAACTATTGTTAAACTACTAGGTTCAAACTACAATACATATTATTCTAATAAGCAATAATTATTCGCCTGAAATACCCACACAAATTGAAAATATCTCCCGAGTAAAAATAAATGCCGCTGACTGGAATTGAACCCGCACCTTCTGATTGCCGCTCAGGTGCTCTAGACCACTAAGCTACGTCGGCTTATTCAATTCGTATTGGTATTTCAGGCGAACTTGTTACTCTTTGCGGTATATATAAAAAATCTTTAGTTTTTAAGCATTAGTTTATCACAGAAAATAACATATTATCTGCTTCTATGATAAAACTGTAACCAACCTACATATGAAAGGTAATACAGGCATTTCCAATAAGAGGAGTTATTTTGATATTCAATCTTAAAAGATCAATGGTTTCGTTGCTTGTGTGGCACGTAGCGTCGTCTTGTTGAAAGTAAACGTTGTCCAGATCAATACCATCCAATTACGGCCATAAAAAACTATTAATCATCTCTCGATAGCGCAATCTATTCAACGTAACTGTTGCTCCAGCCTCATTTTCGAAAAAGTAAGGTCCAATGACTCCGTCGGACCATAAACCGCACCAAACAGTCACACTTTGAGGATAGAGAGGCTTTTCAACAATAACTCTTGGGTTTTCCGAGCCCCAGATGCAACAATTTTGCTTGTTGACGAAGCCACCGAGGTAGAAAAGGGCCTCATCACTCAAGATGATTTGCATTTGATTCACTCAAGTGAATTTTAATAATTTCGATGCGTTGTTGAAGCGTGTATCGTTCCATTTTTATTAATGGCGTAGTTTCTACTTGTCAAATGTCAAAAAATAACAGCTTCAAAAGTAACATCTACCGAAATAGCGGGCTATTCAAAATAACACCTCTTATTGGAAAACCGGTTATATAATATAATTGTGCAGGATATTATAACACCTATTTACTCATTGCAAGGTAATAAATAAATATATAGGTTTGAGAACAAAACTTAATTATTTAGAGTTTAAAAATTTATAAGCTTAAATTTGACATAGGCTAGCTTTAGACTTGTAAGTTTTTTTGTAATTTACGAAAAAACTTACAAGTCTAAAGCTAGCCATAGACCATAAATAAGTACCTACCCATGATCATGCTTGTAGTGCTTACGATATAATACAATGGGATCGTTACAGAATCCAACTTTTCTGGTTACCGGCGGTTTCCGTCTTATTATTAGTTGAGTGACTTTTAAACAGATAAACCAAAAACAACATGTACCTATCTATCACGTATTCAGCTTGACACGAATCATTTTGCAGTCGGTCGCGTCACCACCAGGCATTAGGAATACCAGTGCAAAATAAATTCTTACACTTTCTAAATACTTTATGCTATTTTTCATTTCATTCATTGGTAGCTATTTTCGGCACGTAAACAACAAAACACTAGCGTTTAATAATGTTTCCAGTTTGTTTTTACATTTGTATAGCTTTATATCATAAACCTGAATACATTTAGGTTTGAGGAAGCCCAATTGAAAATAAGATGACAGCCACAGACATAGGGTCTATGATGACAGCCACAGTCATAGGGTCTAAGATGACAGCCACAGACATAGGGTCTAAGATGACAGTCACAGACATAGGGTCTAAGATGACAGCCAAATAACAAAAAAACACACGGCGTCTTTAGCAATGGTGTCAGGCTGTACCAGTCCCTAATCCGCACTCGACTCAATCATATTTAATAAACTCATTTTCCATGAAAATATCAACTAAAATGCTTATTCAATTCAACTTCATGGGTCAAACGCACACTTGGGCTGTATTTGGTTTTCTATCTGAACGTTTTCGATGATTTTCAGTAAAAAACAACGAAAAGTAAAAAATAATTCTCCAAAATATATTTATTCAATGCCAACTTTATGGACCAAACGCTGACACACTATTTTATGTGCTAGAATAAGTTATAAATATATAATAAGTCATAAATTCCACTAATTCGGGGGAACGTACTTTGCTTTCCGTTAGAGTAATTGCTCTACGACTACGGCACACCCACTTAGGGTATGTTGTGAGGCTGAAGGTAATGGGAAAGGGAAGGATATGGCGAAGAGGAAGGTGGGGAGGTACCTGGCTATTCGGATCTGTTCACCAAACACGGTTACATTAATTTCAAGCAAGTAAAAAATGTTCACGCAGAGCTAGCCGGATTGCAGATTGTGGATTGCCTTGGATTGGAAAATTTGAAGTCTCTTCATAATTCAAATTGCTTTGGTAGTCCTGAAGACAGTAAAGTCTAAGACGGGAAATCCAGAGTGTTTGAAGTTATGTACCTCGACTCCAGCGATGTGCAGTGATGTGCACGCAGAGCTAGCCGGATTGCGGATTGTGGATTGCCTTGGATTGGAAGATTTGAAGTCTATTCATAATTCAAATTGCTTTGGTAGTCCTGAAGACAGTTAAGTCTAAGACGGGAAATCCAGAGTGTTTGAAGTTATGTACCTCGACTCCAGCGATGTGCAGTGATGTGCACGCAGAGCTAGCCGGATTGCGGATTGTGGATTGCCTTGGATTGGAAGATTTGAAGTCTATTCATAATTCAAATTGCTTTGGTAGTCCTGAAGACAGTAAAGTCTAAGACGGGAAATCCAGAGTGTTTGAAGTTATGTACCTCGACTCCAGCGATGTGCAGTGATGTGCACGCAGAGCTAGACGGATTGCGGATTGTGGATTGCCTTGGATTGGAAGATTTGAAGTCTATTCATAATTCAAATTGCTTTGGTAGTCCTGAAGACAGTAAAGTCTAAGACGGGAAATCCAGAGTGTTTGAAGTTATGTACCTCGACTCCAGCGATGTGCAGTGATGTGCACGCAGAGCTAGCCGGATTGCGGATTGTGGATTGCCTTGGATTGGAAGATTTGAAGTCTATTCATAATTCAAATTGCTTTGGTAGTCCTGAAGACAGTAAAGTCTAAGACGGGAAATCCAGAGTGTTTGAAGTTATGTACCTCGACTCCAGCGATGTGCAGTGATGTGCACGCAGAGCTAGCCGGATTGCGGATTGTGGATTGCCTTGGATTGGAAGATTTGAAGTCTATTCATAATTCAAATTGCTTTGGTAGTCCTGCAGACAGTAAAGTCTAAGACGGGAAATCCAGAGTGTTTGAAGTTATGTACCTCGACTCCAGCGATGTGCAGTGATGTGCACGCAGAGCTAGCCGGATTGCGGATTGTGGATTGCCTTGGATTGGAAGATTTGAAGTCTATTCATAATTCAAATTGCTTTGGTAGTCCTGAAGACAGTAAAGTCTAAGACGGGAAATCCAGAGTGTTTGAAGTTATGTACCTCGACTCCAGCGATGTGCAGTGATGTGCACGCAGAGCTAGCCGGATTGCGGATTGTGGATTGCCTTGGATTGGAAGATTTGAAGTCTATTCATAATTCAAATTGCTTTGGTAGTCCTGTAGACAGTAAAGTCTAAGACGGGAAATCCAGAGTGTTTGAAGTTATGTACCTCGACTCCAGCGATGTGCAGTGATGTGCACGCAGAGCTAGCCGGATTGCGGATTGTGGATTGCCTTGGATTGGAAGATTTGAAGTCTATTCATAATTCAAATTGCTTTGGTAGTCCTGTAGACAGTAAAGTCTAAGACGGGAAATCCAGAGTGTTTGAAGTTATGTACCTCGACTCCAGCGATGTGCAGTGATGTGCACGCAGAGCTAGCCGGATTGCGGATTGTGGATTGCCTTGGATTGGAAGATTTGAAGTCTATTCATAATTCAAATTGCTTTGGTAGTCCTGTAGACAGTAAAGTCTAAGACGGGAAATCCAGAGTGTTTGAAGTTATGTACCTCGACTCCAGCGATGTGCAGTGATGTGCACGCAGAGCTAGCCGGATTGCGGATTGTGGATTGCCTTGGATTGGAAGATTTGAAGTCTATTCATAATTCAAATTGCTTTGGTAGTCCTGTAGACAGTAAAGTCTAAGACGGGAAATCCAGAGTGTTTGAAGTTATGTACCTCGACTCCAGCGATGTGCAGTGATGTGCACGCAGAGCTAGCCGGATTGCGGATTGTGGATTGCCTTGGATTGGAAGATTTGAAGTCTATTCATAATTCAAATTGCTTTGGTAGTCCTGTAGACAGTAAAGTCTAAGACGGGAAATCCAGAGTGTTTGAAGTTATGTACCTCGACTCCAGCGATGTGCAGTGATGTGCACGCAGAGCTAGCCAGATTGCGGATTGTGGATTGCCTTGGATTGGAAGATTTAAAGTCTCTTCATGATGAGATTGTTCATCATTGTAGTGCTTTTCTTTCTCATCTCACTTGTCCGTGAAAACCCGATAATTTATGTTTTCTAGAAGTTACTACGCACTTCTCATCAATTTGTTAACTAAACTCTCTTTATATAAATGCGTTAGATAATATTAAATAGTTAAACATAACCCGCCATAACAAAGTAACATCCATAGCATTGCGGGTGAAATAGTGCTAAAAATGTATTTACTCTACAAAAATAAAAGATGATCAAGTGATTGACTTGGAGCTTACTTATTCAAACTGTGTCTCTTTAATGCCTAGTTCAAATGAAAACCCTGCCTATTTACATAATATAATACGAATTTTCATAAAGAGTAGGTGGCAAAAAATGAATGGTTATTTGTCGAAAACATATTAATTGGGCATGCATAATACGAAACTACAAAAAACGGAATCGTTACAATAAATATGGATAAATAAGTGCCTACACAGTTTGTTGAAGTGCCTTTGAGACATGATATTGTAATGATAAAAAAGCCAAGGCTAGATAGCGTGTGTTCTGTGTTCATCGTGCTGTTGTTATCTAGGTTTATGTCAAGGTTTTCTGTTCATACTGAAGAACTATGTACTACGTAATAATATATACTGTATCATTTTGTGACTTGGATAATATATAAATTATAAAGGTAGTCATCACTTGGTCATCACGGGAAGATAGGAAGAGAAGACGTAACGCCAAACGCATATCCGATGAATCTTACGGTTTTCGGATAAAAATCAACACAATGATAATTCATTACATCTTAAAGAGTTTTATAAAGTCATGGAAAGTGATAAAACAAAAACTTTATTAACTGGGTTAAGTAGGTTAGGTTAGTTTAAATATTTTTTTTCATCGTTTCTAATGACTTTATATCACTTTTTAAAAGTGTGTTGAATTGTCACTGTGTTAAGTTACCATGGAACCGAATCTAACCTACCAATTCATCGACCAAGTATTATCTAAAGATGGCGTGTGAACATTGATGCAAATTTGTCAATGCTTGTGAACCTTAAAATTAAAACGGAAATCAAACTTATTGGTTTAAGAAAATATTTGTCATAAATAAATTGAATTATCTCGCAGTCGAAAGATCACAAGAAAAACTGCTTTTTACCTTTTGTCGGTCTGCACGGAGCAAGTTTTTCTTTCATCAAATTCGTCCCAACGCCTAATAGACTAGCTTTGTGAAGATCATTTTTCAAATACGAAATTGAGGCAGTTAGCAATATTCAGGTAGGGCTGTCACGGACCAATATGAACATTAAAAATATGTACCTTATAGATGGTAACAATTGATAAAAAAAATCTTATCTTTCTTTCTAGAAAAACAAATTACAACAATCTTTTCATCAATATCAAATCGACAATTAAACTTTTCACCATCTTTAACTTAAAACCTTTTAAAAGTTAATTAGAACATGCATTAGGTTTGTATCCAGAGGCGGATCTAGAGATCCAGGCGTGGTAGGTCATTTGAAAAAAATGTGTGACCAATCTTCATTTGATATTGTGAAAAATATTATCTGCCTCAATATGTAGGTAGGTACGTCATGAGTCCGCGACTCAAAATACATATTATGTTAATATAGTAAGTTGAAATAACTATACAATCCACGTAATTACAGCAAATTATTACGTTTTAATGTAGTCGTGCACAACTTAAAGTAAATAAAATAAGGGTTTGAAGCATAAAGAATTATTCAAATCTTTTCCCGGACTGCAGTTGAAAAACAACCATTGTTCCACACATGACAAGCGTGTAAAATGAAAAACCGACATATGTTTATGTCACCATCTCTTTAAAACATATAATATATACATTTTGCTGTCTCCCTCACGGCCATGACCTAAGCATCCCTAAGCTTTTTTCGGTACCTAATATTTACTTAGACGAAAGACATAGTGCCATCTCGTTTATTCTATGGCGCGCATAGAGACAGAAGATGCCAAAGCCGGAGACATTCTTTAAATGGACCCAGTGAATCATATAGACTTGTGAATGAAAGCTTATTTAAATAATGCTTAGAATAGATGTCACTGCTCGTCACTCGCCGCCGCCGCTCGCAGCTATGCTATTTCGCAGTATATTTAAAATAAATTAAGAATAATACCCAAAATTAAAAAAAAAAACTAAATCATTAATTGGTAATCTACCGTATACAGTTGTGGAACAATAAAGTCATGAGTTTGACCCCGTCAGTGAGCGAGACAAAGACATTATAATAGTATAAAAGTCCGTGTATTTTTTTTGATCTCACTCTCACATCCCAGCTCGCAAGTAGTAAACAAGCATCCCGATTCTCTGTATTAAAGCGAAGCGAAGACGAAGCTTAATGCTAAATAGTGATCCTTATAACGAATTTGTTTATATCATGAATACCAAAAAATATGCTTTAGATAAATTGAAGCTTTTCCTATCGTTCACCTTAAGTAGAATACAAATAAATATTTTAATAACTCAATAAAAATATAAATGCAATCTATTAAAATTTACTTATTCAATATAAATGTATTAAAGTATAAATGAAACAACTTAAAAAATACAATATTAAGGTTAAGATTATTTGTGACGGTTTCCTTTGATTAACTTTTTTGCGTTCTTATAAAATTGTTTACAAAATAAATAAAAACCACTTTTGCGCTTGAAATCGAGCGTTTCTTGACTCCGTTTGCCAAGTGATTTTTATGCCTATTACCTATATTAGTGACGATATAAGGCATTCCAGGAATTTATACATTTTTGGCTTGTAGCTTCCTCTTAACAATACACCAAGTAATTACTCTCGGAGTATCATTGTAATAATCCCTTAACATTAGTATCGTAGTGGTACATCCTACAAGTCATATTATAGCAGTGGCGCAGCCGGTAAAAAAACTATGTTCTGAAATATTTCACTGACTTTACTATGTAATTTGAAAACGATTTCCGTGCAATATTGTAGATACAGGTAAGAGAAAAAACGAAAAATCACTAAATCAGTCATTAAAATTTATTTCCCCGTTATTTTGTTTCAGTGCAAAGAAAATATCTCGACCTTGGAAGTTAAATGTCCAAAGTAAAGTTTGTTAACTACTATGAGCATAGCAGAAATGTGTTTTGTAATTTGTGTTTACATAATGATTAGTCTGTTAGTTAGATGGATGTTTTTTTAATCGATATTAATTGCTTTTTTGAATCTATTAAAATCGATTTAGATGTTCTTCATCGATTAGCCAAAATGTGCACAATTATACTAAATATAAGAAGGGGTGACTATCTGGATCACATCATGATAGGAGCGAAAAAGACAATGCAGATGATTAAGAGGAGAGAAGAGAGGGGAAGAATGCTGAAAGATGTGGTTAACACACTGAAACCCTAGTTAGTTGATGAAAGTTTGGGGATCTGATGAGGAGACACAATGAAAGAGGTTGTGAAGGTCACAGTGTTTTTATTGAGTCAGAATGCCGTATATGAGTTGACTTCAGGACCGATGATGAAGACTCCGGATGCAGGCGGTGAAGTGTTGGTCAAAGTGCGGGCCTTTGAATCGACGCCACTGATGGTCACCGGACTCGTGGACGTGTCAGGTACTGGTGAAGACCATGGGTCTTCCGAGTGCTCCAGTGCTGAACAGGGAAGCCGAAGGTGTGGTGAACCTGATCGGCGGTTGGGCATCTAGGTGCGTGGATGTAGCGCTGGTCAGATGTGCTGGGACCAGGGCGCTGCGATGATCCCGTTGGAGTCCATGGATGAACCGTGCAAAGCCGGGTGTATCGTCCTGTGTGCAGCGGAATTGCGCAGGTTGTCACTCGCGAGACTTGAAAATTGTTGAACGACTGATGACTGACTGACTGCTCGCTGCGTCGGGCCTATTTATATACTCCAGCCGACGGCGGTAGTAACAACGCGAGACCGCTAGTAAACTGGAGGGTTTTCGTTCAATCTGGATACTTCTGGTAGTTTCGATGGCGCTGGAATTATGCCTAGGTGATTGTCCAGCCCCTTCTAGCGAATACGCGAAATGGACCTAGCCAAACTCGCAACATATTGACGTAGGTAGTTCGTAACATAGGAACGCCGACCATTTCGCATTGCGTCTGGAGTGTTCCAGATAAATCTCGTAGCATCGCTACAGAAGTATTAGTGGTAGTGTTTGCTTCCAAAGTCTTTTGAATTAGGAATGATATAATTATGTAAGAGTGAGGTGACAATGTGACGTCACTGCTTTCCATTTCGATTCTGGAAAAAATGTGTCATTATTTTCTCTTAAATTAATTGTTTATCTATACAGACATACCGCCTACCGCCATAGACATCCAAATTTGTGTACGCATACCGCGGATAGCTCCATTGTAACTTCTGCCTCTTAAGCGACGCATGCAAAGAAAAGTTACAACGCCGACGGTCCTCTCAGCGGCTGGAACATAAACATAATACATGTAGTCAGGTCTCTCTTTTGTTGTCAAAATGTCAGTTTTTTAGCACTGTCCTGATTTCGTTTGATTTATGACCAACAAAAGTTTTACCAGCGAAAGTGAAATAAACTTTCGTACATTTTTTGTCTTTAATTTCTCTTCTCTGTTAAAATAAAACACACTGGCTAAAATAATCAGTTATACTGCTGTAACCCCGATAGCGTTTTCTAAATTCATTAGTCAATGTTTTAATGAACAATTTATATGTCAAATGAATATTATCTCGTAATAAACCTATTAAATAATGTTTTTTTTATATTTCGTTACAGTCACTTTTGCGCAGCAAAAAAATAAGTTTCAAAGTTCAACCGATTTAGGTGACCTTCGACATTGAGGATGAGGTGGCGATCAAGACGTATGAATGTTATTCCGGTCAAAGGTCTTCACCAAAACACTTACATAATAATACATACTTCTAATTGACTAAACATCTGAAGATCTCAGGGACAGTGAGCACCTTGACTTTAGACCCAGCGGTCGCGGCTTCTACTCCCAGCGAGATATCACGCAAAGTTAGCCATATTAACAGTTATTATCATTTCCCAACGATTGGAAGTTTAATGTAGGTTCCTAGATCTTCTACATGTTAACAGTATTATAATAAATTATTTAACATAATTAAACCGTTAGCGGGTCAAGCAAACGGTCATCAAACTGAAATCGAGGCCTGAGATATTCTATAGCGACCAGATTTCTTTGACATTGCAAAGGTTACCATGTAGTACTAATTAGAGGTATTAGTTTTATATGGTATTAATATTTATTTTAAAAAAAAAAACACTTTTATTGTTTAGGTACAACCGAGAGTTTCATGAGGAAATGTTTACCTACGCAAACGTTTTTGTTTTACACAAACCCTGAAGAGGTGAATATTTTTTGCGAAACACGTTTGTTTACGAAAGCGTTTTTTTAATAATTCTTATTTTTATTAAAATATTTCCACTAAATTAGTTTGCTGTGTTTGAAGAAGTAATATAGGAATTTAATCAAAACGACCCGACTAATTATATTATTTGTGTGATTTATGTTCGATTTGAACACGTACTTGACCTATAATCGAGTATCGAATAAATCAAGATGAATACATTTGAACGCCGAGGATGACTTCGCTCCTCTGCAAGGAAACACCGATCCTACACTAGTGATAAGTTTTTTGTTCGTACTCCCAGCCGTGGAAAGGTTTGTAGATGATTCTAGAATCCGAGAAGTTTGCGGTCGCTAGGCCGGCTTTGGTTGTGGGTGCCTAGTACTATTTTGCATAAAATTTTAACATTTGACTGAGCGTAGCGAAGGCCTGTTTTAACTCGACCGCTATGCATTTCGTCTATCTGAAGTTTTTGTGTACGTTCCGTGTCTGTTTCAAGGTTATAGCCATTTTAATAATTAAGTAGAGATTATTTTTTCAAATGCGAAATCGTCGTATTTGTCGTCGTAGTTTCTTATTTTTTTTTAATGTATTATGGTACCTGCCTGCCTAGAAAGTTTGGAAAATGAATAGTGATTGAAATTGTGAAGTTTCTTTGGACAATTTTTAAAATTCCTTTTAACGTATAATATAATAGTAAGGTGGGTATTTACTTACAAATCTTATAAATTCAGGGGAAATTTATGTTTCGATTTATAAAAAAAAGAGAAAATTAGAAGCAAACTTTTTTTGACGCGAAGTACTACTGTTACTTACCAATAATAAAGGCACCTAAACGTTTTTTTTAAATGGACCTAATTAACTATACTAATAAAATTTTATGAAAGCGTATTTCGTCATTTAATTAACTTATGATACGTCTGACACGAATGTGACAAGCGAAGGTTAATTTAAAGCTCAGGCATTATCTACTTATGGATATAGGTTCGCCACCCCTGTCCCACACACGTCATGCTATAACTCTATACGTAACACGTTTCTTCTTCTCGGAGTTTGGTCAAGGCCGCGAGACTTCATTGGTAGAATTTGTCAAGATGGTTATAATATTGACATGTAAAGTGTTCCGTAACCGTAAACGATTCTTAGGAAACAGGAGCGCACGACGCGTAAAATCCACTTTAGTGGGCGCAGGTGTTTCGTTCACAAAATATAATATGTATATTCGAGGGCACAGGGCCACAAACAAGTTTCTACATTTTTGCGATTTATTTCAGTAATACATTATTGTATGTGTGCTCTTTGGACTCTGAAAAATAAAATAGCGTGACAAAAATGTATAATATAAGAGACATTCGTGTTTGTACCTCTTATTTTTTGTGGTATTAGAATTACATATTTTGTAGGCCACCGCACGTATGCGGATATGCGTTAAATGTATAATATTTTGTTCATTAAGCAGATATTTGCAAAGAATACATAATAATGTTATGTAAAATATAAAGTTTTATAATGTAATTGATAAAGGTAGTACTGGTGAGGCAATGAGCAATAAGAGGGTGTCGGAGTCACCGACCTTGTGTTCGATGATATAATAATTATGTAGATAGATACTATACAATGAGGTGTATTCATCTACCTGTCATCATTGTTTTCATATTCACCTGCACTGAAAAAAATGAGTTAGCTAAAGTGTTAAGCTAATTGAAGTTGTGTAACCATCGCCTAAACTTCAGCTAGTAGTACCTAACTACTTTATGTGCAGATACCGTCGTAGTTTAGTAAAATGTGCTTGAGCTATTACAACCAAACTTTAATAATAGCATACTAAATGCTTACTTACCTAAACAAAATAATCGGTTTGGTTAATTAAGCTAAAGTAATTTACTAAACCTATTTCACTTAAGTAACTCAAGTTTATGTGTTACTTCCCAAAGTATTTAGCTAAATTTAACTAAACATCTAGTTTGGTTAAATGTTTTGTTCAAATAGCAAAACTTAGGTAGGAATCTCTAAATTTGGTATTTTTACATAACAATTAGTTGCTTTGCACAAACTTGAGCAAAGTGCAACAAAACTTTAGTTAAATCTCCCGATCTTTGGTAGATCTTATCGTCGTCGCTAGAGGTCCGATGACACAGTTGTTTATTTATGAGACGCAGTTCTCAGTTCGCCATAGTTCGCGCCATACGTAAATTGACGTTCGTTGCGAATTTATTTTATGATAACCGCTGTTCCTAGTTCCTAGTGATAATGGCAGACAAAACCGTGGAGGATTATTTAATTTCTTGGAATCTGGAAGCTTACATAGAAACATTTAAAGCTGAGTTTTCTTTTTTTATTGATTTAGAATTTAGATCATGGAACTATGATATATATTATGATAATATCCATTCTTTTTGATTTAGAAACTGGCACCTTCATTATTCTATGACTCAAGTACGCAATAGATTTAGTAGATTTGTATTTATTATGTACCTAGTTTGAAGAGTGTGTGTGGACGCTACAACCAAGATTGTGTTAGGAGTCATGACACAGGTTACAGAGAGTGGTATATATATAAAAAAAAATAATTGGATGACTTGTATAGCGCCGTTTTTGATAGATTTTTTTTGGGAGGGATATGTTTTTTCAAATACAGGGTGACCACCCATTGTTTATGTTTACATTGGAAAACTTCACATAAATGAAATAATTTCATTATTAAAACTATTTTATCCCCGGTTGATTCATTATACAGGGTGTTCGGTATCTGCTGTTGTATAAATTAAAATTTTTTTAATAAATAATTTTCATTCATTTGAAAAATAAATTTTTATTTTCTTGTTTTGAAAATTTTTGTATTTTCTCGTCGTTTTTTTCTTTATTTCAGAACAAGCCATAGACTCGAAAACACTCCTGATAATATCTGAAGATGATATTAAAGAATTGATTCCGACTGTAGGGCACCGGGCACTGTTTACAGCACGCATTAATGCGCTCAAGGATGTTATTAATCCACCTGTCATAAGTGTAAGTTTTTAAAAGCAGTAATGATGATATATTGTACACCTAGGCCTTTTTTGGCTCACCATTTGGAAACAGTTGTACCGGACGCGATTTTGATACAAAATAATAGTATTTAAAATAATAATTCCTGTAATTAATGAATAAATCGACTGCCGGTGGGGTCAAGCAATTCCAAAGGGATAAAAACAAAGTTTGACCCCTTCACCCCTTCTTTCCCCTTTGTGTACATACCTGCTTTTTGTTTCAGATTGAAGATATACCTTCAACTTCCAAACAAACAACGCCCATATATTATCAACACGATGACTTCGTTGAAAATGACATTTGCTTGTTGGAAAATATAAACAAATCACCAAGAATAATGCAAGAAGCTTTTGAAGAGCAAATTTCGAATGTAAGTTAAATAATTTTAGTAAGTTTCAGATACCTAAGTAATAGGGTGTATCGATTTTTAACTTTTTTTTTTGTTTTCAAATTCCAAGTTGAAAAAAAGTTGCTACTAGGTACCACAACTTACCACAAAAAGTTTTGGATTTTTAAAAAAATGTTTAGGTCTCCCGCACAAGGCCTAAAGTTTTAACTTTTTTCAAAAAATATCATTTTTTTTTTAATTTAAAAAAAAAAATCGTAACTTTTGTGTTTATTCCAAGTTAAAAAAAAGTAATATTAGGGCATAAAAATAAGTAAGAAACGATTTTTTTTTATAAAAAAATGGATTTTAGGTCTCCCGCACAAGCCCTAAAGTTTGTTAATTTTGATGAAATTTTGTAATTTTGTGTACATATAAAAACCATGTTTTTTTTAAAGTTTAAACTACCTATTTATTTTTATTCCCTAATATTACTGTTTTTTAACTTGGAATAAACACAAAAGTTACGATTTCATTTTTTTAAATTTTAAAAAAATTTGAAATTTTTTTGAAAAAAATTAAAACTTTGGGCCTTGTGCGGGAGACCTAAACATTTTTTTAAAAATCCAAAATTTTTTGTGGTAAGTTGTGGTACCTAGTAGCAACTTTTTTTCAACTTGGAATATGAAAACAAAAAAAAAGTTAAAAATCGATACACCCTACTAAGTAACATAGGTTAATTGTTTTATACATTCCGATCTATGTATTTTAGTAGTGGCAGCGTAGAATAGCCGTCCTGTGACTGATATTATGATGATTATAGAAGTGGTTATTAGTTATGTAATCAATATGCAATTTAATTTTGTTTTCCAGGACTTACGCAATCATCTCCTATCAATCAATGAAGGGCAAACACTTTTAATGCAGTTTGAGTCAAAGGGTCTGTTGGACAATTCTGCCAGACTGTGCAGTACTATTATAAGTAAGGAATTGCAGGGTAATCCAGATAGATCCATTATAAGCAAGAGATTTTATGAATTTGCTTTTCAAATCACCAAAGTCTTTAATAAAGAAAGCGCAGCTGTATATTTCACCCCATATGTGTGTTTTGGGCCTACCCAAAAAATTGCTGCTAAAGGTAAATTATTAGACACATACAGGCAGCGCCGAAAAGAATTTGCCAAATCAGGACACAAACACCTTTTACTATATTTAAAAAAAAATTATAATAAAAAATGATAATATAAATGTGTGTATGATCAAACGTGTTTTCTTTTTTGAGGCTTTGCTGGTAGCTGGCAACAATATTTTGAGAGACGATTCTTAAAAAAATAACTTTTATATGAATGAGGTTTTTAATAAGTACTTTCTAGTCTTACAAAACATAATATTTATTTATTTAGGTTTCATCTCTCAAAAGGGTTGTAATAAACTACCTGCAACTCAAAGTATTTAACCCATGATTCTGAATTATGGGTATAATCCTTCGAGTTGATGGTGGTTACATTTACACCCTGTATTGTTTTCAGCTAAACTGCAAAGCTGCACTTCCTATTTAATATAGATAATCTAACCAAAAAGCTAAGCTACAGTACCTAAAGCTAGCAGTATAGAGCTAAAACACCTATATCGGTAGGGCTATTCCAACCGAAGTTTTGTTAATCAACCTAACCATTTTGTAATATTAACTAAATAATAAGGTTACTACATCTAAACAGTTAAGTTTTTCTAATCGAACACTACAAAATGGTTTAGGTATATAATTTTTAGTTTAGGTAACACAACTAAACACAAAGCTGTCTCAACCGATTAGTTTAGCTAGAATACCTGAATCGTTAAGCTGTCATAAATACAGTTTAGGTAACACAACTAAACACAGAAAGTTAGAGAGCTGTCTCAACCGATTAGTTTAGCTAGAATATCTGAATCGTTAAGCTGTCATAAATAAACTGCTGTTTAGCAAACAGTAGCTAAAAGTTCGGCAGTCACCACAGCAACTAAACTGTTTAGTAGATAATTACTGAAAATTTTGTAAATAGTACCTAAAAATTTCTTTCAGTGTGAATGTAAAACAGATGAGCACCTTTAATCCAGAGAAGTCTTGGTAAGAATTTTAGATCATTTCAAGTAAAGTGCGAAAATTATTGAGTTAAATGGATCGTATTGATAACTAAAACTAGACGTATGTTAGTTAGATGTTATGTGCCATAAAATAAGAATTACTTTACTGTAGGCATATGAGGAGACAATCGATAGGAGAGGAGAGTTTTTGTGGTTTGTGACACAACCACAAAAGCGTTTTTGTCTGGCTTGTGTACTCAGCCAGGCCCCGCTACTTTTGCCGGCCGGAGGAATCCCACCGGCCCACCGAGCAGGCGCCCGCGCCCACCCAACTGCCTTTATCAAGGCAATCTTTCACGCAAAGTATTACTCAACACAAAAAATCCACGCTGGCCCCTACAAACCGCCCGCAAGTTCCCGAGACGTGCTCTCTTTTTAAGAGAGAAATTTAAGAGAGAAAATTAAGTCGAACGTCAAACAGTGAACAAGTCCAAATCTTTGCTCCTATAAAAAACCTAGAAAACTATGTGAAAAGCGTGATTTAAGTGTGATATCTGTGAAATCAAACTAATTCCACATATTTACCCAAGTAATTACTTCTTGATTGCTCACAAAATAGAAAGACAATCTTAGTGAACTTAATATAAAAAGTGTGATATCACCGGGAATGTCAAACGTCAAACGGTGTTATTGTCATTTGCTCTAAATAAATAAACACTAGAAATTTTATGCTGTGAAAAGGAATCAAACAATATAATCCTTTGCCATTACTTGTTAATATCTTAGCGTAAATAATTATACAAAAACACTGTGGAAATCATCCGCAATGATGGAATGCAAATCATGCAAGACCCAAATACATGACAACGAAAATTTGTACTGCAAGACATGTAAGCATAATTTTCATTTCTTTTGTTGTCATATAACTGAAATAAATTTTCGAAAGATGAATAAAAACTATAAACAAAGTTTCAAGTGCCCATCTTGCAAAGAAACTAATAAAATTTCTCAACAAACAAATGAGCTGACAGAGACATCTGTGAATGAAGCCCCACAACAGAATGAAGATGAGCTGACGGAGACATCTGTGAACGAAACCCTACAACATAATGAAACACCGGGAGATAACGATAAAATTAATTCAATAATTAACCAACTAAACAAAAACTTCAAAAGCTTCCAAGAGATGTCTCTAAAAATATATTCACTACTAGAAAATTTTCAACAAGAAATTAAAAGTCAAATTACAAACATAGATAAAAACATTAATGAACTAAAGCATGTAACAAAAAAAGTGGAGAATTCTTTAACAAATTTAACACCTTCAAGCAGTAAACAATCGCTCTTGACTTATAAAGCCGAAACAAAGCAACTTCCCATAGTGGAAAATAACATTTCTTTACATCAACTAGCAGATCTCGTAATGCCGCCGGAAAACAAACCTAAAGTACTCATTTTTGGAGATGAGGATGGAAGAAAAATGAGACGAAATATTGAAAAAAATTCAAAAACAATAGAATGCCGAAGTTATATTTATCCCGGTGCCACTGTAGACAAATTTAGTTCAACAATATTACAGTCATGTGAAATCCTTACAAAAAAAGATTTTGTCATCATTTTTACTGGGACAAATGAAAAATCACCGAAAAATATAATTAGTCACTTGTACTACATTGTAAATAATCTTCACCACACCAATGTTATAGTGCACTCGGTACCTAAAAATAATCATTTAAATGTTTCCAAACTCAACCACGAAATAAGGTCTCACGCTGCTCTATTCAAAAATCATTGTCAATTCATCGGACCAATTTTCCACGACCGAATGAATGAATATGATATCTCGAAATTGATGAATTTGGCAAGAATAAACATAATTGAAATAATTAAGAATAACCACCGGAAAATGTTATATAATATCGACAAGGAAATAAACAAACATGAACCCAAATCTACCTACACGCAAACTCCAAAAAACTGGATCCCGATAATGCCGGAAAAATCACCAATTTAATGGACGAAATGAAATCTTATAATAATAAAAAAAAACGAAATAGTCAATCGACGACCACCAATCATATCGAAACTTACTATTTAGAAACAAAAAAACTACATGCACGGGTAGATGACGTAACTCTCTACAAACAGTTGGGAACAAACAAAAACCAAACTTCAATCTCATTCCTATATCTAAATATTAGAAGCCTGAAAGGAAAAGTCGACGAGATCCTGTGCTTATTAAAAACCATCAACTACAAAATCAACATCATACTTTTAACAGAAACTTGGCTCAAAGAAACGGACGTACCATACATCAATATTGAAGGCTACAAACACGAGGCATCCTGCCGACCTGAGGGCATCGGTGGTGGAGTATCCATATTTATTGAAGAAAACTTAGAATATAATTTAATCGACAATATAGTAGATCCAGACAACAATTTCCTCTGGATACAATTAAACAAACTAAACTTAAACATTGGAGTGATATATAAAAAACCAAACACCAATTTCCAAGATTTTATAGATAAGTTAAACACACAGCTGAAAACTCACAAAAGGTCCATAATACTAGGGGACTTTAATATCAACTTACTTGACTCCACAAATACACACACTTGTAAATACACAGAAATCATCAAGTCAAACAATTTCAATATAATAAACAAAATAAACAAAAAACATGCGACACGTATCACAGAAAGCACCAACACCATTATCGATCACATCATCTCAGACATAAATCTTTCATATTCTATAACAAACTGTGACACTTCAATATCTGATCACAATCTACTGATTCTTGACATACTGCACACCTACACTAAAAAGAATTTACAAAAACCCTCCTATAAATATACGAAAATTGACTATGATAAACTAGAGGAGGATATTCGACAAAACCCCTTTTCTATAAATAATAACGAGGACTCGGAACTGAACTACAATAACTTTGTAAACTATCTAATAAACAAAATTACTTTTTACAGTTCAACAATAATAAAAACAAATAAAACCTGTCTTCCTGGTTGGATAACAAAAGACTTATTAAAAATGATTAATAAAAGAAATAAACTACACTTAAAAATAAAAAAAGAACCCTGTAACCTATTACTGAAAACAGAATTTACTAAAATACGTAACCAAATAACTATACAAAAACAAAACTCTAAAAAACAACACTATAGCAGACTATTTAAAAAATGTGAAAATAATACCAAAAAAACTTGGAACCTAATTAACAACATCATCAAGAATCAAACAAACACGCAAAGCAAACCATGTAAAAAACTAAAGAGAGATAATGAAATTATCACAGAAAAGATCAAGATATGCGAATGCTTTAATAACTACTTTTGTAATGTTGGTGCCTCTTTAGCTGGTAATATAATTAACAAATACACCCATGAACTGGATGAAAAAATTACATTAAAGTATGAAAGTACGGAGTCAATATACCTACAACCCGCAACTGAACCCGAAATACTAGCTATTATAAAATCCCTAAAATCAAATGCGAGTGCTGGTCATGACCAATTAAAATGTGTAACAGTACAAAAACTTGCCCCGCTATTAACACCTATACTAACTAAACTGATTAACCTGAGCCTAAAAGAAGGTCAATTTCCGAACAGTTGTAAAATCGCAAGGGTTATCCCAATATATAAAGGGAGCTCGAAAACTCAAACATCAAACTACAGGCCTATTTCTGTCCTACCAATTCTATCAAAAATATACGAAAGAGTAATATACGATAGGCTAAACAACTTTCTGAAAAAAAAATCATTTCTATATGCCAAACAATACGGTTTCAGAAAAAAGTCTAACACTCTTTCTGCAACTAATGATCTTATAAATAAACTTAGAAATAGCATAGATAATAGAAACTATGTCATAGCAATTCTTGTAGACCTTCAAAAAGCCTTTGACACCGTAAGTCATGAAATACTGATTAAAAAAATAGAAAAAACAGGAGTAACCGGTCCAGCTATCAAATTAATTAAATCATATCTATCAAACAGAAAACAATATGTTAGCATAGAAGATAATAACAGTCAGTTAGAGAATATAAACTATGGAGTTCCGCAAGGATCTATACTGGGGCCCCTCCTATTCCAAATATATATAAATGACATCTGCCAGTTGAAACTACATGGTGAAATATTTCTATACGCCGATGACACTGCAATATTTTACTTCGGAAAAAACTTAAAAACTCTATTAGAACAATCTCAAGAGGATCTTAATATTCTAAACAGTTGGCTAATAAAAAATATATTAACAATAAATATTAATAAAACCGGCTACATGATCCTAAGCTCACCTAAAATAATAATACCGTCGCATAAACCTCTACAAATAGAAGAAAGGGACTTGCTTATTCTAGACAGCGAAAAATACCTTGGCTTACATATTGATAAACATCTGACATTTAAACAACACGTAGAAAAATTAAAAGCAAAAATCATCCCACTAATTGGTGTATTTGGTAGAATTGCCCATCTCCTACCAACGGAGGTAAAGAGGGGCTTATATTTTAGTTTAATCCAGTCCCATCTAAATTATTTAATAGAAATATGGGGAAACACATACATTACATACCTAAATGATTTACAAACAATACAGAACAAAGTTATTAAAAAACTCTTCAATTATAACCCGGACACTCCCACAAAAAAACTGTATCAGGAAATGAAACTTTTGAAAATAAGAAAATTGTACGAATACAACATATGCCTCCTAATCTACAAAATCCAAAATGGACTTATACACACAAACACAACATTTAAACAAACGTCACAAGTACACGAACATTATACTAGGCAACATAACAAATTGTACACACATGCTGTAAGGACTGAAAGTGGCAAAAGAGGCATTGGCCACGAGGGTGTACAAATATACAATCTCCTTCCAGATAAACTTAAAACGGAGAGTATAAATGTATTTAAGAAAAAACTTTTTAATCTTAAGTTATTAGAACAATATTAGAATATTATTTATTTAATGTTATATATTTAAGTTAAGAAAGTGAAATGTAAATTTCTTTTAACTTAATAAATAAATTAAAAAAAGAGGAGTCACCGCTCACAACAAGTGAAGATGTTCCCGACGAGGATGCTCCCCGCTGACCACGAGGACTCCCCGGTCGTGGTACCGCCCGGCGCTCACCAGATAGCGTTTCGAAGGAAGACTGGGACCGTGCGCCTTACGGTCCCCGCACCACAGCCCCGCCCCGAGGACCCAAGGACCCGGAGACCATCCACCACCACGGTTCCCACGACGCCCGACGCCACCGAGATGACGGAGCCCGTAGCAGGCCCCTCTTGGGCAGCAGGACCCAGTCCTGCCCCCAGGCGCCCCCCGATAGGCCCAGCGTCGGCCTACGTGGCGCCCCCGAGGCCGCAGCAGCCGATGGAGACGGCTGCCCCCCAGGATGGAGGCTGGACGAGGCCGTCCAACCCCGTGAAGAGGCCCATGTCCCCACGGGGACCACAACCGCTCCAGTGTGGCAACCGTTTTGAAGAGTTGCCCGAGGTAAGCGAAGGCGCTGGCGCGCCGCGTATAAAGCGTGCCAATACTAATCATACCTTCTCCCCCGCAGGTGCTGGCAGGAGAGACCGTGTTCCCCCGGTTGTGATGACCCTGGGAAACATGACACACGCGCAGATCACAGCTGCGGTCCAAGGACACCTGGGGGCTGGTAAGCTCTTCACTTTCAGTTACAACAGGGGCGGCACGGCTAACATCTTCGTGCGCACGATGGAGGACCACCGCGCCCTTACCAACGGGCTGCGAGCGGAGGCTCGCGGCTTCCACACGTTCACGGCCGAAGCGGAAAAAATGAAAAAGGCCGTCATCAAGGGCCTGCCGCTCGTTGAAGTGGAAGAAATCAAGGCAGATCTGGAATCACAAGGATTCCCAGCAGTGAAGGTGGTTAAGTCAATAAGGAAGTCAACATGGGACAGCTGCGTGCGGCCGTCAAATACCTGTGCCACTGCCGCATTCGACTCCAGAAGCACAGGAGCAATCACCTTCAGCACGGCACCCAGTGCTACAGATGTCAAGACTTCGGGCATGGGTCCCGAAACTGCTCGCACACAGCAAGGTGCGTAAAATGCTTACTGGAGCATGCTTCGGCAGAATGCCCCAAGAAGACGAGAGATGAGCCCGCCGCATGCTGCAACTGCTCAGGCCCGCATCCCGCCAACTACAGAGGCTGCCCCAAGCGGGTAGCGTACGTCGCCTCCATACAGCAGCGACCTGCCAGAAGGGCCCAACGCCCACCGGCAGAACAGAACCCGAGCAGGCCACCTCCTCAGCCGAGGACGGATGGACGCACATGGGCCAACGTAGCCGGAGGCACCGCCCCCGCCCAACAGCAGCGCGAGCCCGTGCCGCCCCCACAGCCCCGCCCCCAGCCCCGCCCACAGCAGGAGCACGTGCGCGCGCCCGACTCCTCAGAGGACAACCTGGATTTGATGGCCCTGCTCCAAGGACTCCTGAGGATGCGATCACAGCTCGCCCGCTGCACAACAAGAGCAGACAAGCTCGTCATCCTGATAGAGCTTCTAGACACCCTCGATGCCTAATACCGAGATGGTGAAAGTCCTCGTATGGAACGCATTTAGCGTGCGCTACAAGACAGACGAACTGCTCGCTTTGGCAAACGAACTAAACACCAACATTATTCTCTTATCAGAATCCCACTTGAATCCAAGTGTACCGCTGAGAGTGCAAGGCTTCTAGATTTATCGAGACGATCGAAAGGAAAGATCAGGCGGAGGAACCGCAATATTCGTACGGCAATCTATGACGTCCACAAGAATCCCCACTCCGAAGTTGAAGTACGCCGAAGCCACGATTATCGAAGTCACCATAGAGGGTAGAGCGCACACCATCATCTCCGTATACTGCACCCAACGTAACCTAGTGAGAGAAGATCTCAATAAATTGCTCAATCTGGGACCGATTGTTGTGATGGGAGGCGATTTGAACGCCAAACACAACTATTGGAATAACTACAGAGGAAATGCGAACGGAAATACGCTCTTTACACACATGCAGACAAATACCTATTCGATAATGGCGCCCGACAGACCTACGTACTACTCGCAACTATCTAGATATCCGAGTACATTGGATATAGTACTCGAGAAAAATGTTAAGACAATATCTCCACTGCGCACATTAGACCAGCTGTCATCGGACCACCTGCCCGTGAGCTTTACTATAGGCGGCACAACTTCAAGGACCCCCAGAAAACAGCGCAATTACAAGGATGCGAACTGGGAAGGATTCAAAAAAGAAGTCAACGAACGAATTCATCTCACTTCGGGAACTCTGCGCTCGCCACAAGAAATCGACGCAGCTACAAGCACTCTCACAGAGATTCTTCAAACAGCACAAGATACACACATTCCTCTAAAAGAAATACACCCATACACGATCAAGCTTCCCGAGTACGTTCTATCGCTCATCAAGGAGAAAAATCGCCTGCGACGCATGTTTCACCGCACACGCGACGAATATTTCAAGACAGCGTACAACAGCCTGCAGAGGGAAATCAAGACCGAAATCGCAGAACTCAAGCGCGAACTTTGGGACAAAAAAGTCGCATCACTCACGCCGAAGGATAATTCCCTATGGAAAATGGCCAGCGCGCTTAGACATAAAGATTTCACAATCCCCCCGCTACAGAAATTGAACGGCCCCGGGACGGCGCTTTCGCTACAAGAAAAAGCTGAAACACTCGCCGACGGGTTCGAGAGAGCCTACGCCGCTACAGACGGCCTTTCCGACCCGGCTACAGACCGGATCGTAGCTGACTCTCTACGAGACTTGAGGGAAGCAGAGCAGACAAACGCTGAAGATATTCACTTTGCTACGCCAAGCGAGATTGCTGTCACAATCAGGCGATTGAGAACAAACAAGGCGCCGGGAAGCGATCAAATTCACAACATTTTACTCAAACATCTCCCTCAAAAAGCCATCATCTACACAACAAAATTGTTCAATGCCTGCCTCATGACCGGGCATTTTCCCCAGATTTGGAAATCGGCGACCGTGCTGCCTTTCGCAAAGCCGAATAAAGATAGAACGCAGCCGACAAGTTACCGGCCGATTAGCCTATTATCTACGCTGAGCAAGGTATTTGAACAAATTATACTCAACAGGCTTGTACCACACCACGACGACAACAAAACGTTGCCAGACGAGCAGTTCGGCTTCAGAAAGAGGCACTCCACGACCCATCAACTCACCAGAGTAGCGGAATACATCGCAAGAAAATTTAACGAACATCGCTTCACCGCTGCTGCGCTCATCGACCTAGAGAAGGCATTCGACACCGTATGGATAGACGGGCTCGTGCATAAGCTGCACCGCACTAACACGCCCATATACCTAACGAGACTGATACAGGAATACCTAAAGAATAGATCGTTCAGAGTGTTCATAAGGAACGTGCTATCTTCAATGCGTGAGATTCCAAAAGGCGTGCCGCAAGGAAGTTTACTTGGACCATTTCTCTTCATTCTGTTCACCTTCGACATCCCCCGAGACGAGAGATGCAATCTGTCTATCTACGCAGATGACGTCAAACTATACGTTTCCTCGCTGAAAGCGAATATGGCCGCTATTTACCTACAGAGGGCGCTCGACGCGCTCGTAGAGTACTACAAAAAATGGCGCCTGAAACTGAACGAGGCGAAAACTGAAGCCATCATGTTCACGAGAAAACGTGTAAACAGAACACCTGACTTTAACATCGAAATGGGAGGACACAGCATAGAATGGAAAGATGAAGTGACATATCTGGGCCTGACCATGGACTCCCGCCTCAACTGGAAATCTCACCAAGCGAAGATGCACACGCGCACGCGACAAGCGATCGGCATGATGAAGCCAATTTTCAATAGACGGAGTCCGCTACTTCCCAAAACCAAACTCCTCGTCTACTACTCGCTCATTCGTCCGGTACTCTCTTATGCGATTCCCGTATGGAGCAGCATCTCACACACAGACCACAAGAATCTACAGACACTTCAAAATCTCTGCATTAAAATCACATACAACACGAGACTCAGAACAAACTTGAAGAGATTACACGAACGAGAACAAATTCCAACTCTATACGAATTCACACACAGACTGACTGAACGCTTTTACAAATCACTCACACTTAGTAAAAATCCACTAATACGAGACATAGGACAATACAATGCTCCGAGCGACCTGACATTCAGATACACACATAGACTACCTAAACACATCCTCATGGATCATGACCACATATGGTACATACCAGAATTAGACGCGGACGAATAGCGAGCAGTAGGTATTTCCTAAACTCCTGACTTTCTTTCCAAATATATAATGTTTATATATCTATTTATATATTTATATAATATTTTATAATTTGTATGTATATGTATGTTTATTTTCTATCTTCCCATAAGTATATATCAACATAAAAACATTGAAGTTACCCACCGCTTTCCCATCCCGGTATAGGTGACTTATGGTCACCCCTTCGGAGTTCTCGCAAGAATCTAATTTTTTTGAATAAACGGCTCTACAATTTAAAGTGAAGTTAGACCTTCAATGTCCCCGCATACAGTGTTAGGAAGCGGTATGCAAGCGCTTACAGATGAGTGACTACAATGGGTGTTATGATCAATGAATACTTCTCAAAAATTTAAAACAAGAACAAATAAACATAGAAAATCAGGACAAAGTTAGAAAGCGTAGAATTCACAGTCTATTTGCGAGAACAAAAAAAGGGAGAAAAAAGAAAAAGGAACATATTGTACCAAAGTATCAGCAACCTAAAGTAAAGAAAAGAGATGAGAAGTACATGGTAAATAAGAAGAAAAAAAAGAAAAAGAGACATGATCAGTAACCATCGCGAATATCGTGTGGTCACCGAATTCAGGTGAGCTGTAAGCAAAAGAAAAAGGAAAACACAAGAGAAAAGTGGTTCAATGCCTCGCAGCTGGCAGTCCCGAGGATGGATTGGTGGTGGTTGGAAAGACAAATGCAGGTCCAAGTGCCGCTCTCCTAAGCCGACCTCGTGGTGGTGCCCAGAAGAAAGTATATGGGATGATAGGGATTGACCCTAAAGACCCTAGGGGAGAAAAGCGTCAGGAAGTCGGAGGCTGGGAGGAAGGCACCCAGGTCAGCACGGACTTCCCTCTGACCCACAACCATCCTCAGGGGTGGCACAGATGTCTGGCAGAGTTCCATAAGTGCTAGAGCTTCAGTGAGCTTATGCGGGGACTAGGTCCGTGAACAACCCCTTATGGGGATATCAACAACACGAAACAAGCAATGGAGTTCAGTTCTGGTCTGAATGGTTTCAAGATCTGAGATATAAAAAAAAAATAAAAATAAAAAAAACATTAAAAAAAAACCAAACAGTCAAAAAAAAAAAAAACATTAGTGTCTATTAAATAGGTGAAAATTAACAATCGCAATAAACAATATAAAGTCAACATTTAACAATCATAAAGTAATACCTGAAAGAATAAGAGAATTAGATAAAAGAAGTAAAAATAAAAACATATGAAACACATTGTGTGGATTACTATAAAAGTAGATAAGTATATGCTAGAACGAAGAGACAAGAAACAAGAAACAAGAAACATGTAGAATTGCCAGTGCCATAAGATTAACTTGAACCATAGTCTGTCATCCTCACTTGTACATTGATTGCAGCAGCTTGGGCAGGGCAATCCCTATCCCCTGTGGGATGGTCGGCAGGTTTTTTGAAACGTGTACAAGTGGCACAGACAGCGGGAAGGGCTTTCTTAGGGCAAGTCTCGTAGTTATGCCCCAAAGTGGCGCAGTGACGGCAGGTTTCATTGTCTTGCTGACAATACTTACTAATGTGCCCATATTGTTGGCATTTGAAACACCTGGTTGCCCCCGTATAATCCCGAGTACGGCAGGCATTCCATCCAAGGAAGCACATACCGCTGTCTATGAGAACTTTTCTGGCTAACGGGTGACATGTAACCACCATGTTCATGGTGGGAGTGTCTCTCTTGCCAAAAAGCGAAACTCGCCGCATGGTTCTAAGATGATCTTCAAGAGAAAGCGTCGTTTGACCTACTAGATTATTGGTAAAGACATATGGTAGGGACATTGTATAAGACAATCTCGGGAAGGCGTCCAAGTGGATTGATCATTTTGGAATTGGAACATTGAAGTTATCATCAACATAAAAACAGACACACACACACACACATCTCAAAAATGCAGGACATCATATACCGATGTTACTGAAGGCCGCAAACGTTTCAAGTTGACGTTCGGCCGCTCCTTCCTGGGTAAGGTTTTCTGCGATTTTCCTTACTCCCAACGGCAAATGCGGAAGGATTCCAACAAAAGGGCGCAGCCGAAATTTCCTCCCCCCATTCCCAACACAACACAAACAGACACGTATGTAGTATATGGCCGCTGTAGGTCGCCGCTGGTGCTGATGCTGGATGATGATACATGCAATTTTAGTAGGGTTTTTAGGTAACAAATTTTTTCCCTACCGAGAAAATACAAGGCCTCTAAGTCTATAAAAGCCAGGTAATATTTGAATAAACCCATATGAGGTAAAAATTGTGAGGCGCATATGACGCCGTTCTATTTGTATAAAGAACATTAACTTTAAATTCAGTAAATTTAAATGATTCACCACTTCATGGAATATAAGAATCTAGAAAATGAAAAAAAAAAAAAAAAACTTTACTGTAGGTTGCGGCACGAGATGCAGATCCCGATTGTATCAGCGGCGTTGTAAATAATGTCTTACTGGCTTCCCCTTGCATCAGCGGCGTTGTAAAGAATGCCTGACTGGCTCCCCCCGTATCAACGTGGTAAATAATGTCTGACCGGCTCCCCTTGTATCAGCGGCGTTGTAAAGAATGTCTGACTGCCCCCCCCCCTCCCCGTATCAGCGTGGTAAATAATGTCTGACCGGCTCCCCCTTATATCAGCGGCGTTGTAAAGAATGTCTGACTGCCCCCCCCTCCCCGTATCAGCGTGGTAAATAATGTCTGACCGGCTCCCCCTTGTATTAGCGGCGTTGTAAAGAATGTCTGACTGGCTCCCCCTTGAATCAGCGGCGTTGTAAAGAATGTCTGAATGGCTCCCTCGAGCCCCGGAAGATTTAACTGTATATATATGTTATACGAAAATACAATACTTTGTATACACCACTATTTAATCAAAAACAAATCGACATTATTCGAAACCAAGGGTTGGAATTAGCCAGCCGATGAATTGAACACGCTACGCCTGGGTGGGACCCAGACGCGATTTCAACTCTGCCACAGACCGGTCAATCTATAAATGGCCGCTATATGGTGTCTTTGTTGACAAGTTTGTAAAAACGTATCTAAAGGGTTAAGGCCCTTACACAGAGATAATTACAAACTACATGACTGCGATGCAACCACAAGTCGACTAACTGATAGGCTGGTTCGGTTTGCACGGCGCTACGGCATTATATTTTGCTGTACTTAAAAACGATGTAAAAGAAGAGTTTGGGTTTGCCCATACAACAAGGGCATTCGTCGCCGTCAAGGAACTACACGAGGATGACATCAATTGACCATTTTTCATCATCAATATTATATATTCCTCAGTATTCCGGTAAATCATAGTTATATAATAATAAATGTTTTCCCACCTCCAGATCGAATTGAATATTTAAATCATGCTCGGACGCCATTATAATATTATATTATATTACCAAACGAGTAGTACGCGAGATTGCAACTTGCGTAGCGTGCTATCAGCATTGTCAGTGGTATGCAACTGACGTCAAGCCCATAGTCGACGCGTACGTCGTCGTGCAAATGGCGGATACTCATGAGCGACGCATACGCTACGCGCACAAAACTCGAGTCGCCTGTAAGTATCTCTGTTTACGAATGGCCTAAGAAAGCCTGGTTTATTCAGTGCGACGCGACAGCAAGACGTCTAGAAGAGATAACCTTCAGTTGGGGTCAGTTCTTCAGTTGTCAGTTTCGTTGGGAGCGTGAGGCGCGAGACGTGACTAGAGACAAGTGTGACTGCCACTGGTAAGATGAACCAATAGAAGCATGTTTTGAGCGTGTCCGTGTGCCCGAACTAATTTCCGTTCCTTTTAGTGAAATTGTTTAAAGGATTCCAAATGCCCAAAATCTTTCTGCCTGTCTCGAAAGATCAAATGTAAATTGGCGGGACCATTTTTTTTTCTTTCAAATCGGTATAGATCAAACTTTTTGAGATTTACTATTCAGTTCAAAATATTCAGTGAGTATTTCAGATAATACAGATAATTAGCATTATATTATCAGATGAAGACTACTTTTTATAATAACATAACGAAATAAAGAAAATAAAATAAACTTAATTATGGGTATATTCTACGTACATACGCATTCGTCGAAATATATATTTTTTTCTTTAAAGAAAGACAAACATTCCCGGGTTACGAATAACTTGACAATATTTAAAAATCTCCTACTACTACTTACCATGTGGTAAGTGGAAAATGTTGTACAAATTATCCAATTATTATTATGTTGTGTTGTGATTGAGGACAGCCGAGGAATTGAACACTAGTGTGCGAAAATCTCATAATAAAATTACAGTAAGCGGAAAATGTTGATTGTGTTGTGATGGAGGACTTAGCCAGCTGAGGAATTGAACACACTACGCCTGGGTGGGACTCAAACGCGATGTCAACTCAGTCACCGGTCAGTTATAAGTACTCATTCGTTCATGCGAAAATATGGTATGTGGTGGAGATTTCTGTATAAATTTTGGTGCTAGATTATTACTTCGGTTAGTGACAGACGACTATTTGGTTGTAACAAATCAAATAAAAAGACCACTAAGCTATGTCTACACCGCGCACACGAGAACCGCTGTTCAAAGGCAGATGCTAAATGACACCCCCAAAGTGGTAAAGGTTGTCAAACGAATGAAAATAATGGTGAGCGGATAAGGATATATACAATTTGGCAAGTACCTACGAGTACTGTGCAAGTAATCTCAAATTTCCATACAAAATTCTAACAATCTTGGATTTGAGGGATTTTCATTTCCTTTTAGTTTCCCCACCAACACTTACATTTTATGTAGGAACTTACGAGCAACAAGCAGGCAAACAATGGCCCGGGCAGTCTCAAACAACTCTCAGTCAACCGACAAATCGTGATTCATATTCATAATAGATAAATTTAAATACATTATGTCAGATTTATGTCCTTGAGAATGGAGAGATTGAAGAATACCCGAGTATTGTTCATCAGTCATTTCAATATTGGACTTGGGTTTTAACCAGTGGCGGTTTTCTGTGAAGTGTGTTTGTGCGGCGAACCCCCGTTAAAAAGATGAGAAAAATTATTTATTTAAGAGAAACTAGCATTCTAATAATATCAGCACATTATAAACAGAACGTCACTAAAATTCCGCCTTCGACGCGACCGAAAAAATCCGGTCGAAGAGCAACCCGACATTCTCATTGCGTTATAGAATTAGCACAAAACGCTTCATAACAATACAATCGCCCTGACGGCGTTATCTCAAATCTAAGCCAAATTAAGACGAGACAATACCCTAAAATAAAGCCAGAATCTTAACGACGTAAGTGAAGCAGTTGTGCACAAAAATATGCGACGGGCGGCCCTGGTGTATTGGACAGACCTGAGATCTTCACGATTAAAGCTCTAAAATAAAGTGGGAATCATAGGTGATGAAGTCGTGTAAAAACAATACTCGGCGCGCGGCCCGGCGTAATGGACGGATCTTCAGTTGATTTGGCTCCGGAAGGCATAGAAAATTGATCGTTCCATGGGGTTTATTTTAATTGTTTCTGATTACTACTTAAATCTCAAATGTTTCTAGAGGGATCCCTTGGGAAGTTACTAATTCATCGTGTAGAAAAATAAAATCAATTAGAAATTATGAAAAGTTGAGCTTCGAGCAAACCTCCGTTATTATATAGCCTTATGTCGCCTTAATATAAGACTGTCAGATTTGATGCTACGTGACATCAGGAGATTATGAATGGAGCGGCCGGCCGGTCTTTGCGCACAAGAAGGATGCAAGTTAAATGATATTTATTGTGTTATATTGTTTACTAGCGTAGGAAATGTGACAAACCCGTCGCTCAGGGAGTGGAAACACGACTTGCAATAGCCATCCCAAGCTAAGGTGTGAGCAACCGTGCTCACGCTCAGGCTGATTCACCTGGGGAACAGTGTCACGAACGGTGCCTCCGAGAAACAGGGTCGCATCTCGGAGTATTTAGACCTTACTCCAGCACTCGGGGCTCTGCTGGAGTATACCTTCTTTTTCCCTTGATACCCCTTGGGGGCCTTCAGGGAACCGAGGGGGAGTGGACTCTTCCGCTATGGGACCTTCAGGGAACCAAGGAAGAGTAGGCGCCTCCATTGCGGGGCCTTCGGGGAACCAAGTAGGAGTGGAGAGGAGAGACGAAGTCCTCTTCCATCGTGGGGCCTTTAGGGAAGCAAGGAGGAGTGGAGAGGAGAGATAAGGCTTTCTTCCCTTGTGGGGCCTTCAGGGAACCATGGGGGTTTGGAGAGGAGAAATGAGACCTGGGAATACACATTGTGGAACCAGAAGACATAGCCACTTACCCAATTACAACCCTGGTGAACTTTATAAAAGGGACCGGGTGACTGTTAAAGGAATGAGATAAAATGGGATATAGCACAATGGGCCTATGGCCTAAGTGCTCAAGGGAACTATATGTAAACCGTCTCCGCTCTATATAAAAAATTGTTATGTTTTGGTATTTTACGTTTTATAGTAGGTACATAGTTGTAATATATTTTTTGTACATTTTCATTTTCTTGTTCCTGCATTTCTCCAACCGCTTGCTGGCATCTGTAAATCTACTAGTAAAATGAACAGATTTTAATGTATCTAAACCTTTGTTTTCGTTTTAAAATTCAACCCTTTTTTAAGACGCTATATTCCTTAGTTACTTTTACTAAGGTTTCGGCAACTGCCGTGTTGTCTAATTCGCTAGTTATGCAATATTGTGTAGTGCTCTTTACAGTAGGTATGCAGCGACAACAATAGTACATTTTGATAAAATATATCTTCTCTTGAATTTCTGAACCCTCAGTTAAAAAGACCGCCACTGGTATTAACATAATACTGTGTATGTAGATGTACATAAATGTAGTAGGAAGGTACATGTAGGTGGCGTGCATTGACCTTCGATTCAATTTTCCAGGGCATTTCGGTATCTAACCGAAAAATAACATTTTTCATAGAAAAAATATATCAAAAACTTTCTGCAGCAAGATTTTGATATCTTACAGGGTGATGGTAGACACATTGTATTTATTGTGATTTGTGCGGAATTTCTAGAATATTTTCTTTGTCGCTTACCGGGTGATGGTAGACATATTGTATTTATTGTGATTTGTGTGGAATTTCTAGAATATTTTCTTTTACCGGGTGATGGTAGACATATTGTATTTATTGTGATTTCTGTGGAATTTCTAGAATATTTTCTTTGTCGCTTACCGGGTGATGGTAGACATATTGTATTTATTGTGATTTGTGCGGGATTTCTAGAATATTTAACAAAGATAAATGGATTCTATTTGTAACGGACGTAGTTGGCCACTACTAACTTCATAAAAATATGTTTTACATTTATAAAATGTGCCTACCCCTTAGTTAGCGCCCCTTGTGGCAGCTAGACGCGTCATACCGTCTTCCAACCGCTTTGTGTTTTTTTAGATTTTCAAGGGAAACGAGGCAACATCCCTTTGAAATTATTTAAAAATCAGTGAATCAACATTTTAAATTAACTTACCAATTAGTAATCAAAACGTTATAGTAATGTGATTAGAGTGCAGTGTTTTAAAAATGGATAATCGAAAATTGTTCTAAAAAATATTCTAAATTCGCTGAAGTTGAACTTGGGACGAGAATCGGTAACTGTAGGTACGCCAGATGTTTTCAATTGAATTCTTGGAAACTCTGAAAGCCCTAACAAGTGCCCAGGGTGATTTATGATCCCGTCCGTCGCCTTTTATTGCGGGACAATGCACCACTAACATAATCACCAGGAACAAGTGTACAAGGAGATGGATTTGCCGAACGTCACAGCGGTGCTGCCAAAGTTTGTTATTTATGTGAGGATACTGTGACAGCGCTTAAATAGCAGCAGACACATACCTGGACGGATGATGAACTTCGTGCTGGCACTGTTGGTGGGCGCAGTGCACTCTTTCCCTGCAGCAGCTGGTCCAGTTTCCTCACCACCTAGGATTCTTGCAGCAGAGTCTCCATCCTCTATCTTCGTCGAATGTCACAGCAGTGCTGCCAAGGTCTGGAATCCATGAGAGGACATTGTGTCAGCGCTCTATTAGCATCAGACACATACCTGGACGGATGACGAACCTCGTGCTGGCACTGTTGGTGGACGCGGTGCACTCTCTCGCTGCAGCAGCTGGTCCAGTTTCCTCACCACCTAGGATTCTTGCAGCAGTTTCTCCATCTTCGTGTCACCTGTTTCTATACTTCATTTTATTTAACTTGATTTCAATTTCAATTTGTAATATTTATATTTTTTTGTAATATCTGCATTAACTGTAAAGCGCCCCTGAGGTGATATCTCACACAAGCGGCGCTATACAAATCATCCAATAAATAAATAAATACCCCACGCCACTGGCGAAATCACCACTCCCCGCCACTGGTCATTTTGTTCCCATTTTCGGCCAAGGCAGCTTGAAAACTTTGTCTACGAACGGCGTCGATACCGCATCGCGCGTCTATCTTGGCCGAGCGGATCGATGTTCAATATTTTACTATGTAAAAATTTACTAGGAAAAATCAATTTTTAAATGTTGCAAATGTCTATATTTTACTTGTACATCTCCTCGGCGGTAGTAAAATAAACACTATTTGCTACGTACTACCACTGAGGAGATATTAAAAAAGCTGTTTTTCACATATATGTATAACCATTTTTGAACAATATTTTTTACCTTTTTTGCGTGTACAAAAATCCAGGAACCTCGTAGCATAGTGAATCTTATCTTTTTCTGAGCGCTATGTTACGGGGGACCTGGGCAAAATGCTAACTTAACGATATTTTACAAATTTGATCGCTTCAAGATCATTTTTACACTTTTATTTACAAACTTTTCTTATTTTTTGTCTTATCTTGACAAACCAAAAATCTAGTTGTCAAGATACACATTCTTATAACAACTATGTAATTGTTATTCATGTAAGCCTTCAAAATCTTTTCAAACTCGCAAATTTAAGCGACTACCTTCGACTATGCTACCGGCAAAATGAATATGCGACATTTTGCCGGGGCATATAAACACATTACTGGCGCGGATAGAATCCCCCACCATTTTTCTACTCACAGCTCAATGTCGGGAGTCATGCTTGTTGCATATAAGCAGCCACATAAAAAATAAAAATTAGTTCGTCTTTACCACCGAAACCAAGCGTTTTATTTATCAACAAGTGACTCCTGCCCACCATCTGCCTCACCTCGCCAAGTCTTCTGCTCCAAACCTTCTGGCGTTACCTCTTCAAGACCAGCCGGCCCTTCTCTGGAAAACCGCCAACGCCAGGAGCGAGCAGAGACGAAAGCACACCCAGTGCCCAACATTCACCAAGCCTGGGTGCGGGAGGCAGATTTCATCATAAATATTTCTACTATCATCATCATCGGCCGTAAAGGAGCATTCTCATCGGTTGAAGACACGGTTTGGAACCGGCGCCCAAATCTACAGTCTTGTGCGGACTCCGGTCCAGTACACTATTTTTGCATCTAATTCTTTTTCAGCGTTCACGAAACACGTTTCTGAGACGATCCAAATGTCACAAAATTGATGAGTTTTCTTCTCATCAGCTTGGTGACTTAGCAGTAGTGACAGGTGCCTGGGTTAGTGATGTGAGGTTTGTTCAGGTCTGATGCGTCCGCCCACTGTCTCCCCACCGTCTGATTAGTTTTCTTCTCATCAGCTTGGTGACTTAGCAGTAGTGACAGGTGCCTGGGTTAGTGATGTGAGGTTTGTTCAGGTCTGATCCGTCCGCCCACTGTCTCCCCACCGTCTGGGCCGAATTGGAGGCCGTGGAGGGCGTGGAGGCCGGTTGGAGACCCTTTGACCTCTCGGGGCCCGGGCGTCCCGTGTGGAGTAAACGAAAAGAAATAATACCGTCTTAATTTCTTTCCTTTCCATTTTTACCCATTTATCGCTAAATGTGTATTTATAATATAATTTTATTCATAGTTTAGGTACGTGGGTAGATACTACCTATTGTTTTTACATTCATTATGTTTAAAAAAATTATTTCCACAAAAGAAACCGGTTTGGAATAGAACCGTTCTATTTGCACTTTAACACAATTAAATAGCATTAAACGTAAATTTTCCACAGTCAAATGAATTCCAGTCATTAAAAAAATACCTAAAATAAAAAAGAATTAAATAAACGAACCTTGACTTATACCTATCAAATAGATAAAAGTGGCAACACGGAAATGAGGTATTATAAGTCAATGTCAATGATTTTTCTTACCAAGATAGTGGTTTATATAATGTTTATAAGCTGGGTATTGTTATCTACATTCGATAACTGTTTAACTCAATTTGCCTTAATTCTAATAATCCATTTTGATTAATTCTAATAAGGTTAGCCTGTTTGTATTTCGTAAGCATTTGACAATGACAATTGACTCAAAACTAAGTGGAAAATGTTATTATAGAAAAATCATGAAATAAAAACCTCCACAATCTTTCTTTTAATAATTATCAATTAGTACCTACATAAGTGGTAGGTATGTACACTCAAGTGGTAGCTATGTATTATTTATATATAATTAACTCAAATTATCTGTAGCTTCAAGTGGGTTTATAATTCAATGTTTCTTTCATTGTGATGAAAACAGTTAAAAATATTGGTCATCCAATTAACCTCATTTAAAAGTAACAAAGACAATTTTTAGTACAAATAATGAAATAATAATGGAAATATAAATCAATGTTAAAATATCTTCTCGCGCTTTTCTGGGCACCGCAGAGGTGTTAAAATATGTAGTGTATTATGTATGTACATTTAGAATTGAAACATTGAAACCTCACCTAACTCAGACCTTCTGCCTCACAACGTACCTCAATCGGAATGCTATATTCTCATTGGCTCCAAACGGTCGGGAGCAGTTGGGACTCTTGGGCGCTACTGAGGTAGGTACACATCAAAAATAAAATAAATGAATAATGTAAAAGAGTGTAGGTACCTACCTACCCCTCGTTGAACTCGCGACCTCTGGACCGACATTCAAGGATCCTATTGCCAATCCCTTTGCCAAATCTTCAGGATAAACTATTAGATTGACTGTACTATATTTTTCTGTTTGTTAATATCTCTCCTCCTTTTGTTCCTAAGTGAATAATTCATCGACATATAAGTTGGATTATACCTACAACATTGAATAGAGATACTTTCATCTACGAAATCAGATGAAAATATCTGACACGTGTAGAAGATAATATAATTCCAATAATAACTTTTACTAATTGTAAGTACACATCGTATAAGAGAAATAAAGTATTCAGTATATCTGCCTAGTTCTGTTTTGTGGTAGTGTGATTGTTGTCTGAGAAGTATTTATATTGATGATATTTAGGCGAGGTAGGTACTTCAACCAATAATCGTTACCTATTGTTGGTTTCTTTACACGTGTTGGTATGCTTACATTGCTTACGCATCTGTAGTGCACTTGAAATCTCTACATGTTTTGCTGGAGATTGCTATTACCATTTTATTATACCTAGGTACATTTTCGTACTCATATAACCGCGGACAAATTAATTATTCTATGATTTCTTAACATAATGTCCAATTCCTTAATAATTTATTAAACTTAATTAAAAATAAACATTTATCGGAACGTTATTAGAAGTGACGACATTAATATAATATATTCATGGCTATTAGAAATATTATCTGCGTAAAAGATCTGAAACAAATATAGGTACTATGCCATGTGTAACTCTTTACTAGAATATGCATCCTTAGGTTGAGGCGGATGTACCAAAACATTACTAGATCCCTTAGCAAAACCTCAAAAATCACTTCTAAGGGTCATCCTTAAAAAACCATGTAGGTACCCCAGTGATGTATTATTGGAAGAGATACGAGTTCTCGATGTAAGTCTAACTATACATAAGAAAAATTATGTTTTACACCCACAAACATCGTCACCACTACCCTTCCATTGACTCTCTTCACGACACCCGTCATGGAGGGAGGAATCCAGTAGTTCAACCTACTACAAAGACATGCAGGGAGGAATCCAGTAGTTCAACCTACTACAAAGACATGCAGGGAGGAATCCAGTAGTTCAACCTACTACAAAGACATGCAGGGAGGAATCCAGTAGTTCAACCTACTACAAAGACATGCAGGGAGGAATCCAGTAGTTCAACCTACTACAAAGACATGGAGGGAGGAATCCAGTAGTTCCACCTACTACAAAGACATGGAGGGAGGAATCCAGTAGTTCAACCTACTACAAAGACATGCAGGGAGGAATCCAGTAGTTCCACCTACTACAAAGACATCCCTTGCTCAAAGACTCTTATTTAGGGCCAAAAATGTTTAACCTTATACCGATACATGGACATCGAAAAGTGCACGCATTCTGGGTAAATTGGTTAACAATTGGCTTCTGGACTTAGAAGTTAAACTAACTTAAGTTAACTTACTAACTCTGTCGAGAGCGAACATATACTAAACTTACATATAAACAACAAATTTTTACTAGTAGTACGTTCATATAATTATTTAATAGTTTTGGCCTCCTGTCCTAAAATTCCCACCACACTTCGCAAACTCAAACACGTCATAAATCAGTTAATTATCAGGTAAAATAATAATTCTTACACATATATTATTACACATCAGGGAAACAATGAAAAAAAATTAAGATGCTTACCTAACTTATCTCTTATATTGTAAACATGAAAGTAATTTCCACAATGTATACACATAATATATTAGCTTAATAACCTAAACTACCTGAACATAGATTACAGTGACTACTTAAGTAATTGGAACTGAAGGCCATAGAACTAAATTTATCTTAATTAAAGTGACATCTAGAAGATACTCTCAGTATCGCCCTGGTGTAAGACCACCATTCAGAATTGAAACGTTGCTTGAAATGGCTTTAGCCGTATTTGGTGACCAGATCTGAATAGCCAGGTACTTCCCCACCTTCCTCTTCCCCATCTCCCTCCCCTCCCCAATACCCTTAGCCTCACAACATACCCCAATTGGGGATGCCATAGTCTCACTCGCTCCAGACGGGAGCAGTTGGGACTCTTGTGCGGTATTACTGTAAAAAAAAAAAAAAAATCTCTCGACCAAATCATAAGCACAAATTTAAAATGTCGAAATCACGTAAATACACCAGTGCATCTCCTACTCCACATTCAGCCAAATTACTCGAAGACCTAACACATCGACTAATGTCGCACATAGACACAAAAATAGATCAATTAAAAAAATGAACCTAGAAGCAGCAGAAAGACAAAAAACCATAGACTTTCTTTGTATTAAATACGTTGAATTAATAGAAAAAATAGACTTATCCATAATCTCGGAAAAATCAATGATGGCAGATATCGAAACATTAAAAAAACATTGAACGAAAACGTAATCTACTAAAAAACCTGGAAATATGGGCTGCCGAAAGTGACCATAGAATGCTGGCAGACTCGTTAGAAATATCCGGAGTTCCTTCTAAAGCATATGAAACTACATTTGAAATTGTAAGATCAATAGCCGAAACAGCTGATATTCAGATCCTTCCGGAAGACGTTATACAGGCCGTCAGACTACATCCAACTACTGCCAAGGCTCAGCCAGGGGGACCGTCAGCAGCGTCAACGTCAACTAAACAAAGGGACCATCCGAAAATCAAAATTAAATTCAAGAATCTTAAACTACGCGAGCTTTCGCTCTCTAAAAGAAAAGAAGTGAAGTAAGAAACATCCCCAGGGCTTAACTCCAAAATCTACATCAGTGAAATCCTGTCACCATATCAAAAGGAACTACTTTGGAAAACAAAACAACAAGCCATTACAAAGGGATATGCATTTGTCTGGACCAAAATATGGAAAGGTTATGGCGCGGAAAGCCGAAAAAGATAAAATAATTTATATTAAACACTCCGACGATATAATAAAGATGATCTGAATTACTATCCTAATAATCTTACATATCCATCCGATAAATTTAATCTTGCCATGGCTAAACAATAAAAATATTACACCAAAATATACGCAGCATCTCAAAAAGATTTTTGACAATTTCACTGTCGTACTTCAACAATTGGAGACAGAATTTGACGTGATAATACTCACAGAATGTTGGCTAGATAGACAGTGGCGTAGCTAGGTAACCAAGGGCCCTGGGGCAAATTAAAAAATGGGGCCCCACTGCTATGTAAACTGATTAGGTTTTATCAAATAAAAATATGAAATATACAAACCATTTTATACCAATATTTCATTTTCAAGTTCCTTGTCGATAGTATTAGTATCTTTTTTTTTTCTAAAATTCATACACAGCACATGCTTCCGAATGGCCACTCGAACAACTGTGTTGTTTAATTCTTTCTGATAAATGCTTCCAATCTCGAATTCCCGTACACCAAACATTATTCCTTTGTGAAGCAAATAACCAGCAGGGTTGAAAATAGGCATCGTCTAGTATTTTGGAATAACACCACCAAAAACGATTAACTGACCCATATTTAGAACACGAAAAGTAGTACGATTTTGAAAAACACCTATTGTTCTGGTTGATGTCTGTTGGAAAAGGTCCTGAAGGCTGTAAAGGCCCCATATCAAGAATTTGACGTTTTTCGTTATCACTTAATATTTTGTTCGTGAAGTTTCCCAAGTCATAAGAAGATTTGAGGTCTGTGGTTCCTCCAAACCCTCCGCTCTTATGTGTGTCATGCAAACATCATCCACGTTCACATGATCGGCGGCGGAGGTATCTCCAACTGCAATAATTGTCGAATCTTCTTCAGTAGGCTTCTCAACCAACACTGCAGTTACCACATTATTGGAGTCACTATCAATAGAAATATTTTGGCCAGATGTACTTGCAGAAGGCTGACTAAAAAACTTGTCAATTTTGGGAAATTTTTGTTTACTATCTTCTCTTTCTTGGCGTTGTTTGCGTTTAAATGCACCACTGGGTTTCTTCTTTTTATCCATATTTTAATACGCTACAAGTGTCGTTGGGGAATGACGCACATATTATATAACAGTTAACCTTATATAGTGACACGGAGAGCACACTCAATTTTACGCTTAACACAATTTAATATTTTACAGTATTTTTAAACAGTGAAACTAACAATTTAACGAGTCATTGAGAGACTGCAAGTTTAAGGAAGTCGGAGAGCAATCCTGCTGGTTCCTAAATTCATAACTGAGTGAGCATTGTCAATATAATTAAAAGTCAAAACATTAAGTATTATTGTCACCCAAACTACTACCGCGCGGCTGGGTCCCTAGTATCTACTTCAAATCACTCCACCTTAAATACAGGCTGACCCATCCTCCATTTTTCCAAAAAAAAATAAAAAAAATTTAAGTTAATAAAATGGATTCCCAAGGATTCATCAATCTGGCGAGAAACGCGGTTGAGGCCCTCACTGAATTAATAATTGACCCAACAAGCAAATTAAACAAAGATCAAATTGCAAAAATGGTACCAAAAACTAATGCTATTCTCGGAACCATTGCTCAAATGGCTGCCAAAATGGCAGCACTCGAGGGTGAGCTGTCAGCTTTTAAAGCATTATCCAATAAACCTAACTCATTAGTATCTACTTGTGAAGCAGCCGACGAACTCGAAGAAAGAAAAAAAAGAGCAAATAATCTAATAATCATAAATATTCCTGAAAGCTCTAAGCTCAACCAAATAGAAAAAATACAAGATGACAAAATACAAATTACAAATATCTTGAATAAGATTGATAGTAACATTGAAATTAACTCTATCAACACTTTACGCCTTGGAGCAGTGAGGCCGGATAAACCTAGGCCCGTTAAGGTTATTCTAAAGAACTCCACTGAAGCAATAAATATCCTCAGGAGAAAGAACTTTTATCTGACCAACTCCACTGTTAAAATCTTTTCCGACCAAACACCGAACCAACGAAAATTCTTGTCGGACCTCCGCCAAGAATTGGAAACTCGGATAAAGGGAGGAGAAGTTGGGTTAACAATAAAATATATGAATAACAAGCCCACAATAATAAGGTCAACTTCAAAAAACTCAAACACATCATCGGATACGGCCAAAATATCCGAGGCTGCCGTACCAAACTCATAGAGCTACAAACTACTCTTCCACTACTCCAACACATTGAAGTTTTTCTTCTTACCGAAACTTGGCTTGATCCTGATATTCGCACCGAGGAACTTGGATTTTCATCTTACAACACCTACCGCCTTGACAGAAATCCAGCCACTAGTACTAAAACCAGAGGAGGAGGAGTTCTTATATCCGTTACAAAATTACTGCCATCCACTCGATTAATTTGTAAACATCTGGACGTGGAACAGGTATTCGTTTTACTAAAAACTAAATCAGGCAAAATTCTACTGGGATGTGTCTACATTCCTCCTGGATCCAATATCACAGTCTACAGAAACCACATAGATGACCTCGAAACCTTTAAAAATAAATACCCTGATGCCAGAACAATTTTATTTGGTGACTATAATACCCCTTGCATTGATTGGATGAATAAGGACTCTTATAACAACTTAAGCCTACCAGAAAATGCCCGCGAAATAATAGATATGACGAACTTACTCTCTCTACATCAAGTCAATCAAGTCTACAATACCAATAATCGGCTGCTGGATTTAGTATTCTGCAGTGATACCTCAGTCCATATTGCTAAATCAGTTGACGAGCTTCTCCCCCTAGACTGCCACCACCCCGCTCTAAGCATAACCATCACTACTAATAACTCACCAGATGACACAACTGTTCTTCCTAACCTAACTTATAATTTCTCCAAAGCTGACTATTCTAACATGAATCAATATCTTGCAAATGAAGACTGGTCATTTCTTCACCATAATAATACTATTAACTATAATCTTGAATTATTTTACAAAATTATTAATAAGGCCATTGAAAGCTTTGTACCACTTTCACACTTCAAGGAAGCGAAGTTTCCAAAATGGTTCAGTGGCGAGCTAATTAACCTAGTTATCTGTAAAAAAATTGCACACAAAAACTATAAAGAATCGAACTCTCTTATCGACTATAAGATATTTCACAACTATAGAACTCAATGTAAAAAACTATCAAGAAATTCATATTTCAATTATATAAATGGAATCGAAAACTCTATACCTTCTAATATACAAAACTTTTTCACTCACGTTAACTCTCTTAGAAAAAACAAACAAGGTTTACCCCTTTCAATGCACTTCAAAGAAAAGAGTATGTTACCGGTCATATTATAAATTAATGCCATCCAGAACTTTGCAGATTTTCTGCGCGCCAATACTCGGTCCTCGAGTAATGTTCGGGATGAGCAGAGCATGAAAACTGTCACCAAGGCATGGGCACACAAAGGATTACAGGTTCTACTAATTGTAGTGAAATGAAAGATGATAGTTTTTGCACATTATAAATCATGGAGAATATATTTATGTTACATGTTACATATAATGAGTCGGCACTTACCCCCAGGGATCAAAAAATTGGTTTTTAATTCTATCTAGACTGACTAACCACTGAATAACGGGAAGTGAGCGGGGAGCTTCTATCCGGCCGGCGGTGATCTGTCCCTTACGTGATCTGGCATTACAATTTGTATCAACGCCATCTAGTGAGAGATTTAGCACTTACAATGCCTTTCTCATATAAAAATAAAGTTGGTTGTTCTCAGGTGAAAAAATGTAAAAAGCAGTAATTGTTGAATGAAACACTAGCATATATTGAATATTTTCTCGGGTAAGAAATAAGCCCCCATAGCTCAGTGGTCAGAGCTTTCGACCGGAAATCGAATGGACACGGGTTCGAGTCCCGTTGGCGTCATGTATTTTTTATCAGGAGATTTTTTCAATGTGGATGAGTGTTTCAGGCGAACAATTATTGCTTATAAAAATAATTGTTATCCTTTGTGCTATGCATAAATAAAATCTTGTCTTTAAAAACATTAATTTATCAAAAAAATAATAATTAATATATGACAAGTCCAAGTATTTCACCTAAAAAATGTATACAAATTGTATCAACGCCATCTAGTGAGAGATTTAGCACTTACAATGCCTTTCTCATATAAAAATAAAGTTGGTTGTTCTCAGGTGAAAAAATGTAAAAAGCAGTAATTGTTGAATGAAACACTAGCATATATTGAATATTTTCTCGGGTAAGAAATAAGCCCCCATAGCTCAGTGGTCAGAGCTTTCGACCGGAAATCGAATGGACACGGGTTCGAGTCCCGTTGGCGTCATGTATTTTTTATCAGGAGATTTTTTCAATGTGGATGAGTGTTTCAGGCGAACAATTATTGCTTATAAAAATAATTGTTATCCTTTGTGCTATGCATACATAAAATCTTGTCTTTAAAAACATTAATTTATCAAAAAAATAATAATTAATATTTGACAAGTCCAAGTATTTCACCTAAAAAATGTATACAATTTGTATCAACGCCATCTAGTGAGAGATTTAGCACTTACAATGCCTTTCTCATATAAAAATAAAGTTGGTTGTTCTCAGGTGAAAAAATGTAAAAAGCAGTAATTGTTGAATGAAACACTAGCATATATTGAATATTTTCTCGGGTAAGAAATAAGCCCCCATAGCTCAGTGGTCAGAGCTTTCGACCGGAAATCGAATGGACACGGGTTCGAGTCCCGTTGGCGTCATGTATTTTTTATCAGGAGATTTTTTCAATGTGGATGAGTGTTTCAGGCGAACAATTATTGCTTATAAAAATAATTGTTATCCTTTGTGCTATGCATAAATAAAATCTTGTCTTTAAAAACATTAATTTATCAAAAAAATAATAATTATTTTGCTGATTATTTTAAAAGCGTCTATGACGAAGATATCCCAGTCAATTATATACCACCTTCGTCGCTTAACGAGAGCATACATATCCCTGCCATACACATCAACATAAACGACGTTATAAGTAAAATCAAATCCTTAGACAAAAACAAAAAGGCTGGACCTGATAATGTACATCCCAATATCCTGATAAATTGCATTACTTCACTGGCTGAGCCGATTTTTCTATTGTTTAATCAATCCCCTGACACAGGGTGCTTCCCTGATATTTGGAAACGTTGTTATCTAACTCCTATATTTAAAAAGGGTAATAAAAGTGATGTTACTAACTATAGACCAATATGTAAGCTATCTGTAATTCCTAAACTTTTTGAAAAACTATTACTTGATAAAATTTCACCATGTATTAACCATCTCATTGTTCCGAATCAACACGGATTTTTGTCAGGTAGATCAACTCTGACTAATCTCTCGTTATATGAAAACTATATATCAAACGCATTAGCTAACAGAACTCAAGTCGATTCCATATATACGGACTTTATCAAGGCCTTTGACAAAGTATGCCATAAAATTCTCCTGATCAAACTACGTAAGCTCGGTATTGACGGAAAACTTTTAGAATGGTTTGCTAGCTATCTAACTAATAGAGTTTTACTTGTAAAAATCAATTTGTTCATTTCCAATCAATTTATAGCTACCAGTGGTGTACCACAGGGGTCTCATTTAGGCCCAATATTATTTTTACTGTTCACAAATGATATTGTAAATATATTAGATGAAGATATTAATACGTTACTTTTCACGGATGATTTAAAAATATTTAAAATAATCAAAAGCGCTGAAGATTGTATCTGTCTACAAAATAATTTGAACAGGTTAATTAATTGGTGTTCTCTTAACAAACTTCATCTGAACATAAATAAATGTTATTCAATTAAATTTTACAGAATAAATCAACCAATTATTAATTCATATAAACTCAATAACTCAATCCTTACCTCTGTTGAAGAAATTAATGACCTGGGGATAACTTTCGACTCTAAATTAAACTTTATATCGCATATAAATAATATTAATAATAAAGGAATGAAAATGCTAGGCTTCATTCTTCGAAATTCCAAAGGTTTCAAGAATATTTCAACATTAAAATTTTTGTATACATCCCTGGTTCGTAGTCAAGTCGAATATAACTCCTCGATCTGGACCCCCCACTACAAATTACATTCAGATTCAATCGAAAAAATTCAACATAAATTCCTAAGACACATTAATTTTAAACTCGGTATTCCCATTGAAAATATAAATTATAATTACTTGATGAAAAATCTAAATTTATTAAAACTCTCAGATCGAAGAATTATATCCGACTTAATATTTATGTTCAAAATTGTAAATGGTAGTATAGACAGTCCTGATTTAATTAACCTCATTGAATATCATATACCCACGAGAGCTACTCGTTCTAAAATTTTGTTTAAATGCAACAATATCAGGACTGAGTATTCCAAACACTCGCTTATACCTAGGTTGCATGAAGTTAGTAATAGATACGCAGATGTGGCAGATCTATTTAACTGCACGCAAGGTAGGTACAAGAGGGCTATGCTATCAAATCTTTTCAATCAATATTAATTAAATCTAATTCTACCTTATTTGCACTATAGAAACTTATGTACTTGTATCTCTTGTTTACTTACTCTCTAATGTCATTTCACATTCAAATGCCACATATATTTGTAATTCTTTTTTAAAAATATTTCTACGATTTTAACTGTGACATGTTATCATTGTTTATGGTATATTTATACCGTTGATATTAAATAAAAATAAATAAATATCACTATCCTAACACTGCCAACCTACAGAAAGAATTAAGGGGAATTCCCTAGGCATAACTTTTGAATTTCTCTCAACTGAGTTGTCATGATTAAAATGGGGTTCCAAGTTGCAACCTGTCATATTTATTTTGAAAATGGGAGAAATTTCCAAAAGTTCAGTTCGATCGAGATTTCTGGTAAGATTCGAGGGCCCCCTGAGCTAGAGGGCCCCGGGGCACTGCCCCGCGTAGCCCCTAGGTAGCTACGCCGCTGTAGATAGACTCTTCACACCAATACAAATACCTAATTATACGGTCACTCGCTCAAAAAACATTAAAAATTAAAATGACGGTATTGTAATTTACTGCAAAAAACATCTACATTCAACTATAACGCTAGATATCACTGACGCAAACGGCTTTGAAATAATCGTAAATAATGACATATGTATTTTAGCTATATATCGATCACCTTCTATAAAAAACATATTTCCCTTTCGGAGGTCCCTAGACACTAAACTTATCAAAATGAAAAACAAAAAAATATCTGCTTAATACGAGATATGAATATAAAAATTTTGGAAAATAAAAAACATCCAAAAAGTGACGATTACTTAAACCTTTTGTTGTTCCATGGACTTTTTAGCACCATAAATGAACCCACAAGAGTCAATTTTAAACAAAATAACCTATTACCCACCCAAACTTGTATTTTTTTTATTTTTATTTTATTTATTTAAACGCCCATAGGGCTTTTACAGATAATAATGTACATCTTTATTTATTTATAATTTTTTTTAACTATACAGATCTTATATGATAAATATATACAAAATAATATAAAAAAAATATCCGAGTTAACAAAATATAGGTACAAATAATTGAGATTAAAAATAGAGAATCTGCCAAAATCCTTCAAATCACTTGTAATGATTATAGGAAAGTATAAAAATAGTTTGCAGAGTAGTAGAAATAGTTCCGCACATACCCCGTTTAATGTTTGTCAAGTTCATATTTGACATACAGATTTAATAATAATGTGTTTATAGGCTGATAGACATTCAGTACCGTTAGTGTTCACGCAATATTTATTTCCTGCACTGTGTAGTCGGTTCATTCCTGAATTTATTTCTGCTTTGGTACCTGCAATGTTACAATGGTAAGGTACCTTCTGACGAACCGTTCTATTGACCACATTATGTTAAAAACAAAAAGATCATACAAATCCACAATCCATCTCTCGACAATTACAGACCACTATACACTTATCCTGAAAATAAACACAAGAAATACACTTCAAAACCATAAAAACCTACAATACAATTGATGTTTTAAAACTAAATGACATACTAATTAATAAAAAATGGGAAGAACTCGTAGAAGTCCGAACAGCTCGGGAAGTTTTGAAGCAAAAAATTGACCACCACCTCGAGATGGTTCGTGCCTGGGGTAAGGCCAACTTGGTCAGTTTCAACGTCTCAAAAACCCAAGCGTGTCTGATTTCGGCAAAGAGGGAGATCAATGACTGTCTGGTGCAATTTGATGGGAGCACTCTCCCCACTAAAGACTCCATTGAAATGCTTGGAGTTACTTTATCAGACCAGCTCAAGTATCGGGGATCCATAGAAGCCCGAGTAAATCAGGCCTCCAAAAAGTTGGGCGTCTTGTACAGGGCTAGGAGATTCTTCAACAGTGACCAGCTGCTGACCCTGTACAAGTCTCAAGTCCGCCCAACTATTGAATTTGGGAGCCACCTTTGGGCTGGTGCCCCAAAATACTTGATAAACCTGCTTGAATCTGTGCAAAGGAGAGCGATCCGTCTGATTGACAATCCGTTGTTAACAGACCGATTGCCTTCTCTAATGCATAGACGCAATGTAGGCATGCTGTGTCTGTTTTACAGGTATTTCAATGGAGCCTGCTCCAAGGAGCTAGCAGCATTGATTCCTGATGCACCGGTGCACGTGCGCGAAACTCGACGGATACGAACTGAACACCCGTTCACGGTTGACGTTGGCTTCATGAGAACGGGCCGTTTTTACGACTCGTTTTTGTGTAAGTCGGCTCGTATGTGGAACGAGCTACCGGCATTTGTTTTTCCTCCCTCCTATAATCCGAGCCTCTTCAAGGCCCGCATTAACAAATCCCTTCCTACAGCCCCTACCTTATTCCGCCTCACAACGCCGCCCAACCGGGTGGTGACATAGTTCCCCTGTCTGTACACTGCACAGGCAGGGACACTCTTGTGAGGTGTCACATAAAAAAAAAAAAAAAAAAAATGAAGCATGGTCACTTTTTATAGAATGTATTCAAGAGAAAAGTTCTCCAACTAAACATAAACTTTTAAAACCGTGGATATCAAAAGGACTCATAACAAGTTTCAGTAAAAGAGATAATCTCCACAAACAATACAAATCAAACCCATATGACATCTATCTCATAAACGATATCAAAACTTATGCAAACGACCAACCTTATGATTCCAGAGATAGCCTCATTTTTAATGTCAGTGCCATACAATTTTTTCTTAAAAAATTGATAACTCTTTCATTTGTACACGCAATTGCTTCGTACGAAATTTTATAGCATAGTAATGATCAGCAGAATCCATTTCTAGCAAAAAAAATACCCTTGATAATTCAAGTCTCTATGTCTATGAAAGGCGATTTTCAGCCCACTGTGCGCCGTCGGTGACGGAGATTACCATCGGCAACATTGAAATGAATATTCTCCATGATAGCCGAGTTTTCTGTTCAATAGCAAGATTGGCAGGCTGGCAGGCCTGCAGGCTGGCAGGCTAGCAGGCTGGCAGGCTGGCACGCTGTCGGTGTCGGAGATTACCATCGGCAACATTGAAATGAATGCTCTCCATGATAGCCGAGTTTTCCGTTCAATAGCAAGATTGGCAGGCTGGCAGGGTGGCAGGCTGGCACGCTGTCGGTGTCGGAGATTACCATCGGCAACATTGAAATGAATGCTCTCCATGATAGCCGAGTTTTCCGTTCAATAGCAAGATTGGCAGGCTGGCAGGGTGGCAGGCTGGCACGCTGTCGGTGTCGGAGATTACCATCGGCAACATTGAAATGAATGCTCTCCATGATAGCCGAGTTTTCCGTTCAATAGCAAGATTGGCAGGCTGGCAGGGTGGCAGGCTGGCACGCTGTCGGTGTCGGAGATTACCATCGGCAACATTGAAATGAATGCTCTCCATGATAGCCGAGTTTTCCGTTCAATAGCAAGATTGGCAGGCTGGCAGGGTGGCAGGCTGGCACGCTGTCGGTGTCGGAGATTACCATCGGCAACATTGAAATGAATGCTCTCCATGATAGCCGAGTTTTCCGTTCAATAGCAAGATTGGCAGGCTGGCAGGGTGGCAGGCTGGCACGCTGTCGGTGTCGGAGATTACCATCGGCAACATTGAAATGAATTCTCTCCATGATAGCCGAGTTTTCCGTTCAATAGAAAGATTGGCAGGCTGGCAGGCTGGCAGGCTGGCACGCTGTCGGTGACGGAGATTACTATCGGCAACATTGAAATGAATGCTCTCCATGATAGCCGAGTTTTCCGTTCAATAGCAAGATTGGCAGGCTGGCAGGCTGGCAGGCTGGCACGCTGTCGGTGACGGAGATTACTATCGGCAACATTGAAATGAATGCTCTCCATGATAGCCGAGTTTTCCGTTCAATAGCAAGATTGGCAGGCTGGCAGGGTGGCAGGCTGGCACGCTGTCGGTGTCGGAGATTACCATCGGCAACATTGAAATGAATTCTCTCCATGATAGCCGAGTTTTCCGTTCAATAGAAAGATTGGCAGGCTGGCAGGCTGGCACGCTGTCGGTGACGGAGATTACTATCGGCAACATTGAAATGAATGCTCTCCATGATAGCCGAGTTTTCCGTTCAATAGCAAGATTGGCAGGCTGGCAGGCTGGCAGGCTGGCACGCTGTCGGTGACGGAGATTACTATCGGCAACATTGAAATGAATGCTCTCCATGATAGTCGAGTTTTAAAACTATACACGAATTAGTCAGATCTCTTCTGACCCGCAGATAGTTCATTCCCAGCATACCGAAAAGAAGGTCGGTGGGATAGAGCCACGGGTAGCGGGTAGCGGGTAGCGGGTAGCGGGTAGCGGGTAGCGGGTAGCGGGTAGCGGGTAGCGGGTAATAGCCTTACTCCATCGTGAAGAGATATCACAGAAATTTCTTCTGTACTCTTTCCAACCAATTAGTTACCTACAAAGAATGAAAACAATAATTAATAATATATGGGATTAAAATGAATTATATGAATGTTAATGAGACAAGGCGTGTGTGCCAAGACCGATTGTTTGGCGGTCCTATCTCTCTGCCTACCCCTGCGGGGAAACGGCGTTATGGTTAGTTTGTTAGTTAGTTATAATTTTCAGGATAGAGGTAAAATAATAGAACGCCTCTGAATCTCCAGCTGTCTCCTGTCTTTATGTCTACTAACTAATGGACCCCGTTTGCTTTGCTATTGTTAATGACTTTCTTGTGCGTCACTTCTAGTATACCATATACTTATTGTTAAACAAACTTAATTATATACTCTTTAATTTGACTCGATATCTTATTCCAATGCAGAGAAAATGAGCTATTCCTCGGGCATCCCCGACTTCTTCTAGCATTCAAACCACTCAAAACAGCATTCAAAACACTCAATAATAATAAGAACAAACTTTGAAATTTTCAGAGAAATCGGTCGAGTGTTTGGTTGGAGTTTTTTTCTACTTTCTAAATATTATCTGAATATAAGCTTACAGAAGAAATTCTTTAAATTATGATGAAAACCCTATCTCAATCCGTCCAGTTTAGAAGAAAAAACAGGCAGAAGCGACTTTATATTATATTATTTAGAGAAGATTAGGTACTAAGAATGTGGCGTTCGCCTTCTTGCTGTTTTCCCAGCCACCGATGTTAGGTCTCCCAAAACTCTTTGTCTTGCATGCTTATTGTAGGAAATCTTTGTGGTGGTCGGCTAACTTCCATCCTTTCGAAAATGCTACATGTCCTGCCAAATGAAGCCGTACCTACTAGAAATATAAATATTGTTTTTTTCAACATGACCGTTGCCAAGTCAAACAGTCAGTCCCGCAGGCAAGAAAACTTGACCTGATAAAATCATGTTTCTTAATTTATATTTCTTCGTCCAACAGTGATCCTGTGAATGCCACTTCTGTAAGATCTTAAAAAATATTGATAACCTATCCACTACCTATCTACTACCTGGCCAATACCCAGATATCTTTTGTGTTAGGTTAACAGGTACCAACATAAATTGGGATTGACGACCGTGCAATAACGGACTTCAGCACATATACAAGTATTTATACTACACCATGGAACTGGTAGGCGCTGTTCGGATAAACCCTTTGCAACACATTGGAAGGACCCGTCCCAAAATTATGTCAAGTGCTATTTTAATATACAGGACAAATAGATACTACGCATCCGCTAAACTCGATGGACAGTATTCCTCAATGTATTAAATCTGGGCTTCTAGAACATAAGACAAGCCCAGATTGGAATAAAGGAGAAAAAAGCACCCGATGAAGTTGGGGCCACCGAAAATAGGCCAGTTTAAATCTGCTTCACTGGTAAATGGTTAAGAATAATGACAATATTTGTACTCCGCGGTCTCCTGCATATCACACATCAATCCGTCCCGGCCGAGATCTCAATTAACATCAATTTGGAAATAGGTAGTTTATAACATTTTTTTATTGTTGTAACAATTATTCCGGTCATGACATTTTCAGGATGGGTGCATTGGGTAGGTAGGACAATTACAGGATTACTGAGGCTTCCCATGAATGAAGTCTTTGCGAATGCCTACCTACTCCCATATTATACTGCGCGAACAGGAAGGTATTGCTAGACATTTTTCCGCTTACTGTGGTGGTAGTAGGAGGTTTTCAAATATTGTGAAAAATATTGGCACGAAAAAAAGCGCTGGATGTGATAAATTACATCGATTTTTTTATATTTAATTGTGCTGAACAACTTGTTATCCCTGTCACATTACCGTTTACACTTTCTATCAAAGAAGGCGTATTTCGTACTATTTGGAAAAACGCTTTTGTTTCACCTGTTTTTAAGAAGGGGGATAAACACAATATTGAGAATTATAGGGATATATCAAAACACTGTGTCCTAAGTAAAGTCATAGAAAAAATTGTTTATGACCAACTTTATAATTAATTTATGTAAAAACACAATTATTAACCCCAAACACCACGGTTTTTTTCAACGCATATCTATTGAATGGAACTTAGGGAAGTTCGCCGATTTTGTTCATAATTCTATGGACAAAAAAGAAACAGGTTGGCTCTATCTATACTGATTTTTCTATGGCATTAGACAAGTTGAATCGTGATATACTCTCAAATAAACTAAAAAATGGTATAAGTGGAAATCTCCTCAGATGGTTCTCACCTTACATTAAAAAATAGAACTCAAACTGTAGCCCTAAAATGTTACATGACACAAATAATAAAAATTCCCTCGGGGGTACCTCAAGGTTCTCATTTAGGGCTCTTTACTTTACTTTGTACTTCAATGACATATCTTAGAAAAAACTTACAAACGAATAGGGATCATTCTACGCATCACAAAACCATTCAATAAACATTTTACACTTGAACTACTATATATGGAATACGTAAGATCTCATCTCGAATTTGCATCCGTCATTTGGAATCCTCAATACCAAACTTATACTAACCGATTTGAAAATTTTCAAAAAAAAATTGAAACACCTGTCGTATCGCTTTGAAAATCATCAATGTAACCCTATCACTCTAGACAAACGAAGAACATTAAATAGAGCCATGTGCATTTGTGCATACGGAACTTTGTGATTGCAGCGAGACTTGGCCGCGAGGTTGGCTTGGGCGTCCTTTCGATGCAAACACATCTACTACAAGCGTAGATACATGAATCACAACAGTAGTTGCTATTGAAGATCGTGAACTGCCTTATTGACTCACCAGCTCTATTAGAAACGATTGCATTTCGTTGCCCTCATCGCAATACCAGATCGAATACCTAATTTTACAAACAACGATTCAAATCAAAATACGCCCGAAACTCTTTACTCAGACGTATCTGCAAAACTTACAATTTCTCTAAGAGATATTGATATTTTCCACAGTACCCTTAATTTTTTTTAATCAAATTAACCGTTCAATGTACTTAAACAAAAACAATTTTATTTTATTTGTCGTCTATCCATTTCGTATTTCTTTTTTCGCTTATAACTTTAAATATCTACTTTCTTCCTAACCTGTAACCATAAAAATTATTGGAAATTGATTTATTTATTTAAATACAAACTGTACAATAGGTGCCATTAACATAAATATAAAGTATAAGGTATAAAGTATACAGCATAAAGTTTAATGTATAATATACGGTATAAAGTGTAAAGGTTAAATATAAAGATAAGTTTATAGTATAATTTACGGTGTAAAGTGTAAGGTTAAATATAGTCAATTATAAAGAATATGTTATAAAAAACAAGTAAAAAAAAGTGGGTGTGTCAAGCCTACGCAAGACAGAAGTGAAACTTCTAGTTTCAGCTGATGCTTGGCGTGGCGCAGTTCGCTGGTGTCTGAGAGAGAGGAAAGAAGAGAAGAGAGAGAACGTTCGTGAGCGGCTCCCCCACCTCAACAAGGTTTCACTTCAAAAATGCCACAGCCGAGAATCGAACCTCGCTTAACTGATTGAAAGCCAACCACGCTGAGCACCAACTGTAAGCAAAGCCGCATAAATTGATTATATTATGTAGGTTCTGAAAATATGAGAGCTTGTTATGTTTTATAATGTTACCTACATCACACCCAAAATATAATATATTTTTAAAAATAATGTACAATGTACAGAAATAGAATCCCACACAAGATCGCGTAGTGCGCTCTAGCGAACGGATATTTTATCAGAGGGAGATAGTTTTAATTTTTTTTTCTGTAAATTATTACATATTATCAAAATAAATAAATTAATTAAATAAATGTAATACAATTATCATAATATACGGATTAGATAATAATTTTAATCCAACACAATAACGCAAAGCGCGCTCTAGCGGAGTAATGTTTTATCACAGTGAGATAAGTGTTTTTATTATTTTGCAATATTATTTTCTTTTAAAAAATGTTCTGACCTACTAAAAAATAAGATATTGAATGAAAAAGGCGTTAAAAACAAAAAAATAATGTGCGATGGCCGAGAATCGAACTCGGATCAACTGCTTGGAAGGCAACTATGCTGACCATTACACCACCAACGCCAGTTGTCGGGATGAGCTAAGAAGCATTTATATGTTACTTCAAAACTTTGACTAGATCAAATGAACTTTAATCGGTGGTGGGGGTACCCGCATTTTCGTTTCGGTCATGAGTCGGTTTTACTCCGGTCCTCGAAATTGCATGACGCGCGTAAAGAAGTTTCACTTCAAAAGGTTAAAAAAATTATTATTGTTAATAAGATATTGTTAATACTTAGAAGAATTATTTGCCAACTACGCCAAACATAAATTAATGTAAATGATTATCAATTATCAAAAGGAACTTAACTGGTTTATTTTATACTCAACATCTTAAATGTAAAATTTATTCCCATGTATAACTGCATATTTCCTAAATATACTCAGATAAGAAAAAAACAATATTATCAGTTATCTAGAAAGGCTTAAAATAAAATAAAATGTCTTTGAGAAGTATTTAACACATGCAATATGTACATATTACACCGACACCAAGTGCACAATGGCTGCAATATGTACCAGCAGTCAGCACCAACCTTGCGATTAAATAAGTTTTTCGCACTCCGATAACTTCAAGTCCAATGTTGCAGACAGTTGGTTTCCTGCTAAATGAATCTATTTCGGTAGAGTGCATTGGGATTCATGTATCAACGCTTGTAGTAGATGTGTTTGCATCGAAAGGACGCCCAAGCCAACCTCGCGGCCAAGTCTCGCCTCCATACGATCAAACCGCTGCAATAACAAAGTTCCGTATGCACAAATGCACATGGCTCAAGGCACAAGGCACAGATATGGTTTATCTTTGTCCGTCGCGCTTTGTTCTCAGCACGAGCTGATGTACCTACGTACAAAGTACTACGAAATCCCGACAAATAAATATAAAGCGTCACCCGTGCTTCATTTCTTCTCAGTCAATTTCCCGCCTTTCCCTGGGAAAGTGGTTGCAGTGCTACGTTGCCACGTACCATGCATCGCACAAAGAATTCAAATATTCTAGTTCAGGACGATTACTGACTTTGATGTTGCGGGCATTGTTTTGATTACGCAAATTCGCGCCACTTCAATGGTCTGATTTGAATATCGCCTTATCGATGATTAAAAGGATTCGAGTCTGTAGTTGGGAAGCACTTTGCTATTATAATGTCCCCCGACGGCTTAATAACAACATTGCGATGTGTCGCGGGTAGTTTTATTGTGCCTCTTTAAAAGTTGTGTTGTGTTAATTAATTCTATTAAGTAATCTATTACGAATAGATAATTAGTGTTAAACAACCGATAGTAATCATTGACAGACGATTGTTAGATGTATCGGTATCCAGCAGCCACAACGAGCAGTGAGGGTATGCGTTGGAAGCAAATGGAGCACGCAGCCATGACTAGGAAGTGAAGCCTCCAAGGAAACTGATATCTGCCCCCGCGGCGCTGAGCAGAATATAAAGTTGATGCCTTCGCAGGAATTGACACAAACAAGTAGGTACTTGCTACTCACTAGATACATTAGACACCTGCCTATAACAGCAACTACTACCTAGTCTGCTAAGGTGCCTCATGCCTGGTGCCTGCTAACTGGTGGCATTGTTTGACTGGATGTTTAGTTAAAAGGTCACGTATTGTGTATATTATTCTATGCGTTGTTTTATACGAAAGAATTGTCGCTTCCCGCTTCGCTGGATATTGACGGAGCGATTGGTTTATTACAACCCAAGCATTTAGCTTCCGTGTTTGCTTTTATTCAAGCATGCAAATTGTCCTCTTGATCGTCAAATGGAGGACAACAAAAAGTAAATTTAATAAATGTACCTACCTTATTAGTGTCATAACAATGAACTGTAAGTGCGTGCCTCGTAGTTACTGCAATGAAATGAGCGTTGCACTTGTGTTATTGTTAAATCAATCCACGCCATAACTATTAATCCCAATTTATGAAATGGAGGTCAGGCACAGAATGAGGTACATCGTAAGATATTTTAAATAAACATTGATACTGAACTTCTTATTTGAAATATTATAGTATATTAGACTGTATGAACACCTACCTGTATCGTAATAACTAATAACGATGCATGTAATTGAAGATGGTTATCACCAAGTGATCTTAGCTCATGACCTCTTCATGTAAAACCTACGCAATTAAAACATGTTATGGCAGAATCATTACTTCTCCGGTTTGATAAGCTGGAGACTCAATAGTGAATAGATGCTGCTAGCTACAGATATCGTACCTAATCGTTTTATTATTATTCCAATTCGTACCGACAACATAAACTCGTTCGGGAGTGCAGTGATCCCAATAAAACAACGAATTAAACAATGTGTACATAATAATATATTATTCCAGATGGTTGTGCTCGTAAGTATACAATTGATATGATTGAACTTATATCTGACAACACGAAACATACAGACATGTGTCTTTTCATTTCAAAACGAATTAAAATAAATTTTGTCCAATGTCAGAAAATGCTTTTTACGACTGGTAAAACAAATGAATATTCTTCGTGAATATACAATATTGAATGAGTGAATTATTATCTAATCAATCCAGGCCATACAACTATACGAGTGTACAGCGTACATTCACTTGCGTGCAATATGAGTTCATTACGCGCATTGTTAGTATTAGCATGATCTCATTTCAATATTTTCATCATAACAATAATAAAGTAATTTAATGTAAAAGATTAGACATGTGACATGAGTAGCTGTGTAATACCTACCTACAAGTACACGTACAGCTCATTGACCGTCCTTGATGCGCAGGCAATGCTCCCATAAATATAGTTTACATGTTAGTTACCTCTCAGTGGTACTGGGTAATCTCGATACATTGCTTGTCTCTGCTTTCCATTATTAGCGTACTACCAGTTGAGTGCGCAGTGGATATAGCAGACATAATACACGTGCTGGCTCTACACTCTACTCTACATTCCCCAAGAACCGTCTCCGTATAGATCATAGATGCTGCATCTTCACTTGCAGTACTCGCACGTCCGCTCTCATTCGCACTCCTCGCACTCTTCACCATACGAAAGTTATTTACATTATTTACACTCCCGCGCTTCCCTCGGCCTCGGGTAGTCTCAGAGCAGGCATTAGAGGCGTTACCTGTTAATGTCAATGACTAACTCTTTTCGACCTCTGAAAAAAACGCCCTCTCCTTCGTTCCTGATATATACAGGTACCTAAAGGTGTTTTCGATCTCTGAGCTTTAAAAACCCTGTCTAGCCTTCGACAATTTAATTTGTTGTGTACTTGTAGTAAATACTACCCACTGGTAACAAACTAGAAAGATAAAATAAGGCCACTCAGATGGAAGCAACTCGGCATTTGTTTGTCTAGTGATTATATATTCACGAGCAAATGGCATCTCTGAAGAAGATACACAAACGGCAGCAATAGACACTTAACGATATTAGTAAGCTGCTCCTAGTATAGTAAACAGGTTGCAATCCTTAGCAGAGTTCAATAAAACTTTTTGAACAACGCGCAATACAAGGTGATCGGAGTTCGTTATTCGGTTGATATGTTGTTGCGGAGTATTCTGCCGTGGTAAGGAAAAACACAGTGTCTTCCTCGAGACTCTCAAGGAAGACACTGTGTTTTTAATTACCTGGGCAGTTTTGGTCGGTTGAGTGGTGGTAAAATAGACGCATCCCGGAGCTGTTACCCTACTTATTATTATAATGCGCATTACGTTATTCTTGGTCGAATAGACAGATGAAAAGCCGTTATTATGTTACTTGAATTAGACAACGAGTTCCGAAGAAGAAATTAATTTTATTTATCATTTTATGTGTTTACCGTACAAGAGCCCTGGAGCCAGTGAATTAACCAGTGCCATCTAAATTTGTTAGGAATATTATGTGGTTGGACGAAGAGGGACTGGATGGATGTGGGGTCTTCTGGTCAGACATAGCTAATGATGGTCTTTTACTAGGATGATACTGAGAGTAGAGAGTAGGTTTTCTAGCATGTATTGTATTTAGCTAGTGAACGAGATGATCAGGAATACCTATTAGTTAGAATTGTCTGAAATGTCACCAGTCAGAAGCCAGAACTGTGTTGGTAGGGCCAGGTATTTACGGTGTAATATTTAGGTGTTTGAAGTTGTGCGGAATCACGTTGTTTATTGTCTTAGTTTATTAAAATAGTGTTAATTTTTTAAAAAATTGTTTTCAATATCGTACGAATACAAGTTCTCACAAGATCACCATTTTCAATAAATAAAAATTATAAAAAAGTAGCTTTCATATTAACACCTAATAACAACAACGGACAACTAAATGGTTGAACTTCAAAATCCGTCACTGTGAGGCGGCGAGGCGGCCAGGTTCTACACATAATGCATGCAGATAATTGCTAAAAATTTCAGAAATAAATTGGTAATAGGAAAACGCAGTCACTACACTGTACACAACTGCGCAATGTAATAGAAAAGTTACAGCACTCGGGCAGTCTAGCCGGGGAAAATTTTGCTGGGTGTCAAGCGTATTTGGGGTAGTCTTTGAAAATGAAATAATAAATGCCAAAAGCTTTGCTAATATCCCCATCAAATTAGCAACTCGAAAGCATTTAAATATATAATAAAATAAAGATCATTATATATGCATTATATTATTGGGCTCTGTGCGATTCATTGACAATGGGGCCGAGTGGCAGTGGTAGGCTTGTACCAAAAATGATGTATCCACTCGCAACCCGTGGCTTTCCAATTAATGTCCTTATAAGATTATCTTATAAGGCTTTATTTTAATTGCCCCGACGTCTTATGCATTAACCTGTGGAGGTCTCTACAGCGTACTCATGAAGTATTTTAATTGCCTCCACGTCTTATGCATTAGCCTGTGGAGGTCTCTACAGCGTACTCATGAAGTATTTTAATTGCCTCCACGTCTTATGCATTAACCTGTGGAGGTCTCTACAGCGTACTCATGAAGTATTTTAATTGCCTCCACGTCTTATGCATTAACCTGTGGAGGTCTCTACAGCGTACTCATGAAGTATTTTAATTGCCTCCACGTCATATGCATTAACCTGTGGAGGTCTCTACAGCGTACTCATGAAGTATTTTTTTGTAATAATATATTTATGTATTTGCATTTCCGAGATATAAGTAATTTCAGAGTTTACATACCATGTACAATTTCTTTGCTGAATTCGTCATAATGATAGACCAGACGGATTCTGGAAAATGATCAACAGTGGGAATCTTCTCGTCGTAGGGAAGGGTGCGAAGAATAATACTGGCTAAGGCCACATGAACTATCTATTCATTCTATTATAAAAACTCGTTGTTTTGTTTCAGATTTTATAGACACACCAACCTTCGAAGTTACAAGAGATATTAGAGATTTCATTAACATTAATTTGTTTATGAGCTTTGGCTGTGTTGTTATTTTTTGGTGAAACGATATCATTCCAGCCTACTCTACATTCAGCGTCGGTAGGTTTAGGGATGGTCCTGCCGCTGAAAGCTCCGATGTCCTCTCCGTGAGCCGCGGCCGTTTGTGAGAAAGTTGGGAGGTTACAGCGGATCTATCAGCGGTTAGCCACACACTTTTCCTTCTGTGGATAACCTTCTTCCTTATTAATTTATTCTCGTCATGAGTACTTCTCTTCTGTCACAGAAAGTCTTGGTCATCAGTCATTGTCATTTGAAATACAAATTATGCACAAAGTGTGTGGATTTTTCTGTATAAACTCAATGTTGGGGATATCGTGTGAGGGAAATAGGATAAAGTAACAATGAATGAAGGAAGTGGGGAAGACAAACGATATGCAAAAAAATATCTGGTCACTAAACGCAGTTAAAGTCAATTCAAGCAGCGTGTTGATTCTGATATAAATTCATAGCTAATCTATTTCCGCCCATAATTACGATTGAATGAGTAGTTGTCATTAGTTTTACTACAAGCTGTAATCTAGATAATCTAACGGATTGTAAAACAACATATAATAACAATAATGAGGAATGTTAAAGAGTATTGACAATGACAATAACTCACATAACCTACTTCTTACGACTCGCATTCTATTCACCCGTAATTAGGCATATGCGGGCTTTCTTTGTTGCATCCTTAGCACCTAGCATCAAGTTAAATTGCGGTTATAAACTTTTTCGTTTACTTTTCCCCATTTACCTTGAAAAAAGTGAGGTTGCCTTCTTTATCATTTAGTGCGAGTTCCTACCCGACACCCATAAGGTTTATTGACTATTGTTTAGCGCAACAATCGTTGGCAAATACAGACACAATCACAGGGGCTTTCTCATTTTCCTTTGTTCAAACAAAGCACTAGAAACTGCGGCCTCACTCTGATCACGGGTAATAATATAATAAATACCGAATATATCCATTCCCTCTGCAACAGTGATTTACAAATATATGAATAGTTAAAAGTGTTAACTGGAGTTGGGCTGCACAAAATTATCCATAAGAAGGGGTGGTAAGTCATAATATGTTAGTTACCCGCTCCAGAGCAGACTTTTTCTAGTGAGGCGGGTAAACACCTGGGTTGTCGGCACTGAATGTGAACTGAAACTCTACGCCATAGACAATATAGACATCTAACACACATACAACAATCGTTGAGAGAGGTATTGTTATTTCAGGGCGTCGCGTCGCGTCGGTCGTTCCCTTTAACATAAAGTTTCCATTAGACGTTTTGGAAAACTCGATCTAATCTATTTTTTTTTATTTTTTTTTTTTTTATTTGGTACATTATTTTGTTACAATTTATGTTTTCCAGTAATGTAGGCCTCACTGGGTGGCTTGCCCGTGCTGAGGCCTTCATTTTATAATATGAAAATCATATCTACATATTACATTTAAAGAGAAGATAGTAAATTTGAAAAGAAAATAATAAATTTAAAATTAAAAATAAAAATACATAATAATACATTTAAAATTAAAAAAATAATACAATGAAAATAATCTTGTGTGTTTGTGAGTGATGTGTGTTTATGTTGGTTTTGTGTGTTACGTGTAGGTTTTATTTTTATTTTATGCTATGACATTTTGGTAATATTGTCTTTTTTGTTGTTTAATCCATTTTGTAATTTTGTGTGTGAATTTATTTTTACTTTCCTCAATTTTAATTTCAATTTTTAGACTGTTGAAAGCTTTTATAGCATGGTATTGGTAGTGTCTTTGTCCAAATGTTGAATTTACTGTTGGAGTTTTAATGTTTTCTTTGTACGCTTGTCTAACTGGTCTGTTAGTGTTATTTTGTGTATGTTGAAATTTATTTTTTTTGTTAAAAATGTAGTTTAGTAGTGTTTTAACGTATAATTGGCGTATATCTAGTACGTCACAGCTGTTGAATATTTGGTCTGTATCGGTCAGTCTATCTATCACTCTACGCCATAGACATCTAACTCTACGCGTGCTTGTTTACAATACAACAATCGTTGAGAGAGGTATTGTCATTTTGGGCGTCGCGACGCGTCGTTCCCTTTAACGTAAAGTTTCCATTAGACGTTTTGGAAAACTCGATCTAATCTATCACTCTACGCTATAGATATCTAACTCTACGCGTGCTTGTTTACAATACAACAATCATTGAGAGAGTTATTGTTATTTTAGGGCGTCAGATTTATGTTAAAGGGGGCGAAACTATATGAAAACTATTTCCATTAGACGTTTTGGAAAACTCGATCGAATCTATCACTCTACGCCATAGATATCTAAACTCGTTCTAATCTATAACTGTATATACACTGTACATGTGCTTACAAGTCACTTCATTTTACAACACAACAATATGTGAAGAGAAGTATTTGGAACAGCAAGTTTCCATCTGATATTTTGCCCAAAATTTACTTTATTTTGCATTAAAATTCCTATGTTTTACCTCCCTTCAAAACCGTATCTAATTTTATTTCAACGTTCCGTGTAAATTCGCAGCTAATTATACGAAAATTTCTATTTAAAACACATTATGTACGTGTTAGAACAACAAGGTTTCAGTTTAAGAGCAACTTAGTTCTATCTGCCAAAGATAAAATATTTTGGAGCAACATGGTTTCATTTGCGTTGTACTTCGAGCTCATCCGTTAGGACGCAAGGTTCCATTAAACTCATTGCCTGAAACTAAGAAAAATTACATTTATGAATTTGCAGAATATATTGAAATTGAATTGCAATATGAAAATGTAAAAAAAACATGACATTTAGCAAAAAAAAATAAAAAAAGAGCCCTGTTCTCTGAGTTGGCTGATTTAACAAGGTTAGCTAAAAGTAACAAGGTTCTGAAGTTGTTTTTCGCTAAATGTCGTGTTATTTTATCGAATGTTAATAATAATAATAACATGGCATTTATATAGCGCAGTAAATTTGAGTGTCATTTCACTTGAAGTGCGCTTAACTATAACAAACTTAAAAACGGTAAATGTTGTTATAAAACATAAAAAATCGTTCAATTATAATACGTTCTTAAATATAAATTTATAAACCTCAATTTTTACTATTTCATACGTGATTCAAAGTATGTCGCTCAATATCTCAGTTTCGTGCAAATGGCATAAAGAAACTTGTTGCCCCAAGAGAACGATGCGACGTCCTGTAGGATAGGAGAATAAGGCCGACTCACACCGATATTGCATTTGTGTTGTCTATTGACTGCAATCAATTCCTGCCTTCAATCACTTATTTATTGTAATGCTCCCTCTAAGTTGAGCGAATGGCCAAGATACTCTTAATGAATTGCAAATACCTCTCTATTTATTCGTAAGAAACACACAGACAATTCATAGAATACAAACATAAAAATACAGTTTAAAATTGAAGTCCTACACTTGAAGGTCATACCAATATAAACTAAAAGATTTACTAGAATTATTATTTACACGTTCGTTTGGATTGTATCAAAAACATTACTCGAGCCGTGAGGGAAAAGTGCAATCCTACAAAATTCCATATTGCATAAATGTACAAATATAATCAATAAGGCAATGATAAGTACAAATAAAATGTGTATCCTGAACGTCGATAATGACAAGTCTTGTAGAAACTGGTAGGCGTGTGCGAAACACAATAGGTACTCATAATTGACAATCAAATCTAAAAGAAAACCAAGTCATTTCGAGACTTACACTATCAGAACAGTTTAATCTCCAAATTGTATATATGTAATTGCATTAACTTTGGATAATATTTCTTCTAGGCTTGAATACTAAGTTTGATGATGGATGTGACCAATGTCTTATTCCATTATTATTGGAAGCTTTAAGACGGGAATCACCTTTGTGTAAATATTACATAGGTACCTATGTTATCATTGTATGTTTATTGGTAGGTAATAATAATAATATTTGGATGATTTGTATAGCGCCGTTTTTGTGCAAAATCACCTCAAGGTACCTATATGTATTTCTTCGATTTAAAAGAATATATAAAGAGATCTCTGATAGGAGTAACGCAACTTTTATCTTTGGAGTAACCTAACCGTGACAGTGTCCGGTCAGTGGCTGAGTTGGCAGGCATACTGTGTTCAATTCCTCGGCTGGCTAGTCCTCCATCACGTCACAAGCAACATTTTCCGCTAACGGTTAATAATTATGAGTAGGAAATTTGCAAATATTGTCAGGTGATTCGTAACCTGGGAATGTTTGTCTTTTTTAAAGTATTGACTCTCAGAGATGATGAGTAAGAAGCTCCAAATTCGGGGAGAATCTTTCAAATTTACAAATAAACTAGAGTTTTTCGGATGGGTCTAATAATTATTGAACGCGCTGAGAGAACTTAATTTTTTTCTCTAAAAATATTTGGTTCAACGATATTATCCCGTAAGACTTAGGAGAGTAATGTGAAACTGAATAATTGCTTTGATATTTGTGGCACATTTAAGCAGAACCAATTGTCTATATTTAAGCAATCCAATTACCATCGAGCGTGTTAGACAACTCACGGTACGTATTATGCATTTGCGAAACCGATGCAACTGCAACCGGCGTTTAGCGTGATTTTTTCCCATAAGTCGAGGTTCAGATCGGCAGTTCGGCTTGCGTATGTATACGTAGCATAACATACTTTTAAAAGTGAGCTAGGTAGTTACATAGTATATTCTTTGTACTGCGCTCCAAGTGGAGGACACTCTCAGCATCACTTCAGATCCAGAATCAATATGTTGGGTTAGTGTTGGTTGAAATGGCTGTTGCTACTTAGTAACCCGACCTTCCTCCTTCCCTTTTCACTGTCTCCTAGCGGTAGATACTCGTACTTATTGCATTTGGTTTATCTACGTCAATTCAGTCATCTTCCCAACGAGGCGAGCCTTCAATATATCTACGTGTGTGCGAGCCTCGAAGCTAAATTGAATCACAACAACAGCAAACATTTTATTTTGATATTGATTGCCTTTATGGCTCTTACCGACCTGACCTGGCATTTCGAATTTCTGCCGATTTATAAAATACTCCACTGAACGCTTGTTTTTTACCTCTTAAGAAGATAATGTCTATACTTTTCCGAGTTGGAAAAGTAAATGAAAATCTCCCGATCGAAAAAAAACGCAAAGTATGCTTCGAAAATTATTAAAAAAAACACCTAGTTCTGTTATTTGACGAAAACAATTGTTATTAATTGTTATTAAGAATTGTTGTCAAGAGATTTTTGCTCTATTTCTAACAAGTCGTGCTATATTAAATATTTTTAGCTTACGCCTATTAATTACTTTTTTGTAATATGAGCGCGCTTCCCTCCAACATTCTTATTTACGAATCTCCCTTTCAAACCATCTTCTTCTTCTTTTCGAACTCTTATGAAAATCTTAGGTGTTTATTACTAGCTCATAACAATTTATCATCGAGAGAGGAAGGAATTCGTACCAATCAACGTCTTTTGCCGTAAAACATAGAAAATATTGCGATAATGATCGTGATAAGAAAACTTTGCAAAAATAGAAACAATTGTGCGTAGTTTGGCAAACACAGTTATGAGTGCCACTTGTGCGAGTAAGGCGGTATTGAATCAACTAACAATAACAAGTGATATCTAAGTATTTTGCCATTAATTTATTTATTGCCATTTTATCACTTAACCTATATACACGATTTCAAACCAATAAATATTTACATGCTTCTAAGTACCTAATATAATGTCAAAAGTATATCATACTAATAATTGTATACATGTGGACTGTTCAAAGCCAAAGGGAGAGAAATAGTGAAAATGTTTCGTGTGAATGATAACAACTTTCCTATATTTTGTACTAATTGTATTTTATGGTATTCCTCACAGGCACATTCCACTGTTTCACGACTGGCATACTTATGTTAATTATTTATTTGACAAAATCAACAACATTTTATTTTATTTTATTTGGTTTTACGCCCAGATGGGCTTTTACATGCATTTCAAAACAGAATATATCTAGTAAGCTATCGAAAATTAAAAAATAAAACACAATAAAGCTGATGAATATAAAATAATGTTAATAAAACATGTAACAGTAACAATATTATAGAGACTAGAACAAAACTACATATAAGACAAATCACTAAAACTATATTACAAACGCTACTCTAATTTGTTGGATTCAACATAGTGCTTAATTCTATAAACGGAGTCAATAAATATATCAATAGTACCCCCATACTTGTTGCAGGTTGGTCAGTGAGTGTGTCTGATACTTGGTTGTGTATGTATTGCAGAAGATTTTTATATTTTGTCTTTCTTATTATATTCCTTATTATTTCCATTATATTCCTAGTCGGCACATGAAATTTAATAGTGGCAACGATGGCAGGACTGTTAATTAAGTTGTTAATGTCTCTGTGTAACACAACCAGGTCTGACATAATTCTCCTGTCAGACAGTGTTATTAGATGCAATTGATTCATCAAACTGACATAATTAATGTAATCAATAGGAATTCTGAGCTTAAAATTTACTTAAGAAATTTGTGCTGAACTCTTTTTATATTTTTAGAGTGAACTTTGTATAAAGGAGACCAAATAGGTGAATTATATTCCCACTTGAGTTCTGAATAATGAAATATAGAGGGTTCTCATACAATCTAAGGACTTAAAATCAGTTAAAGTTCTGCAAAGGAAGCCAAGCATCTTTAAAGCCTTATTAGATATATAGTTGATGTGTGAGAACATAGTTGGTTCCTAGTTTGGCTTGTGGTTATACCTAATACGACTAGAAATTCTCTCAAAACTCGAGGAAAGCGGCAAGTTGGTCCGCCTCTGACCACTTTCACACAAAATAACATTAATAATTATAAATTACTGTAGTTTGTTTGTGAATTAAGACGGTAGAATAATAAAACAATGGGTATCTAAGGGTAAGGTAACCTTACTATAGTAAGTGAAAAAGTCGAAAACAAAAATATTCGGCGCGCTGCCCGGTGTATTAGCCCTAGCAGGCCTAGAAAATTGATCTTTCAGCTGGGTTTATTTTACTATAATCTCAAATGTTTCTAACTGAATACCTCGGGAAGTTAAATAAAATCTGGTGGTTACCGCTAATTTTATCATTGAAAAACGTTTCTTAATGTTTTTTCGTAAAATATTTTAATTGTAAGGTTCCGTTGTGATTAAATTTAAATATCTTACATCCCTGGGTATCGGTTTGAAAAAAAATATAGTTACGAATTCATCGGAATTAATTAAAATGTGAGCCTTGAACAAACCCACACTACCGGCGTAATAAAGGTTTGTTAAATGCAAACGTGCTTTACATAACACACTGTTCATGTTTATTTTTACCAACATCAACAAAGTAACTACATCTTGCTCTGTAACTACTTTCACAGTACCTTAAGTACATACTTATTTTGTACTCTTGTTATAATATCCCATATTCATTTCTTATTAAATACATACATTAGAAGGTAGACGTAAAATAAACCTTTTTATTAAAAATACAAAATTTTAATTTCGACGGTTGCGAACTCCTACAACTTACAAATCTACACATACTATTGCAGTCAATTCCTATACAGCGGCTTCACTCTATGGGAAACCAATACTTATATATAAAATATGTATTCCAACACTACTCTTAAACCTTCTATTGTATTTTTGTAAATCTAAATGATCAGGGTTAGGTTTCAAAATGATCTGTCATCTTAATGTTGTACTACCCACATGCAAAAGCCCTCTTGGCGTTAAATAAATTAGTAGAGTCCTGTCTTAGAGTTAGCGATTTTACATAAAACGATCTAATTGTTATTATGTTTGTATTAAAGAATGCTTTTAGAAGAGGGATTTGTAAAACTATAAACCGACCATGATATATATAGTAAGCAGCTATCAACTAAAAATAAGCCCATTTACAAAATTCCTTTATTTTTGATTGGGAAACCGATACAAACGTAAAAGTATATGCAGAAATAACATATGAGTAAGTAACATATAATAAGTATATGCAGTACTGAAGAAATGTACTATTTAACCTGCAAACGTATGCATACAAACGTATGCATACAAACGAATACATGTTGCTTAGTGGCAATTTGTTTCTAACCAGAAATAAAATGACTATGTTGCCGTCGTGAAAGCAAGAAACCAATTATGTAATGAATATATTTTCTAAATACGTTACATTTGGTCGCCATGGTCAGTCAAACAATAACCATGCAGGTACCTAATGTTGTTGTAGTAAAATTTCACAAAATATAAGGTTATATCAAAGATTTGGACTAGAACTTTATATTTTTATAGAATAGATGTTTGTCACATTTAAAAATATATCTTCACCTACACCTAAATAAGAATATTAAGTAAAACTTTATGAAATATAGAGCGACATAACATATTCATATTTATTTATTTTATAAATTTAAAAAAAATACAGCTTTGGTGATTTTCTCAACAACCATACTAGGCTCATGCCTGTATTATGTTAGTCGTATATGATTTATGTAAGAATTACAAAATTAAAATATAAGGGAAAAAGAAATTGTTATTTCATTTCATCATTAAAACTGGTGACCGGATAAATTATCAAAATGATAATTCATCACAACTTTAAAAAGTTATATAAAGTCATGGAAAGTGATAAAACTTTACTAACTGTGTTAAGTGGGTTAGGTTAGGTTAGGTTAGGTTTATTAATTTTTAATGACTTTATATCACTTTTTAAAGGTGTGTTGAATAGTCACTATGTGGGTTATCATGGAACCATAGAAACCATATTAGAAATATAAATAGTGGTAAAACTGATTGACAAAAAAGATATTTTAATGAAAATAAAAATTAAGATTAAAATACATGCAAAATTAAACAAAATTATTTTATATGATTATTTTTTTTAAAACCGTTAAATTTTGGTACGTACTTATCTATAAATGTACGTATTTACGGTCTCATTTGAATTTAGCGATATAAAAAAATAAACGATAGAGTTAAAACTTTTTTTTCGAGCAGTGTTAGGAACTCATGTATTCTTTAAAGAAGGCTCGTCCCCTTTCGAATATCCAATGCTGAACAACAATGTGGGTCTAGTTTTAGGGAGCACGTATCCCAGACTTGATGAAAAGTGTGTGTGTGCTAGATGTTGAGAACCAGCAGGTTATGTTTCCGTATGTATCACAAGCTTGTCTTAGTAAATAACTGGCGAATGTCTAAGACCCTAATTTTAGCAACTAGTTTTGTAATAACTGGATATTTTTTGTACTAACTTTATGCCGGTGTTTGAAATATAAATTAATATTTACTGTACTATGAAGAATAAAATCTGAGTGTCCCACAAAATGCTCTCCGATGGACGTTCAGAACGCCAGAGTTCAGAAATCAAGTATAATAAATAAAATATTTAACGTTGCCTTTCTGTTAGGAATTTTTAGGACGACGCAACTTTTTTTACATTTCCATTGTGAGTTTTGTAATATATACCTTCATATTAGCTTTGAAATGTACCTTCATATGAGTTTTTGAAATACGTACCTACAGACGAGTATGAGCTTTGAAATATGGATTTAACCCTGTAATAAAACAAGACATATTATTTTCTGTTTCACATTCAAAAAGTCGGGTGAAGCGTGAGTCCTAAAACTAGTTTTGTTTTTATGAAAGGGCCGAAATTGCGAATTGGGGAGGTTTTCCTTGTGTCCCAACTACCAAAGGCACCGGTGGGAATAATATCACATTTTTTCAAATTTTAACGCATTCGGAAGAGTATTAGGAAATATTGCATATTATAGGTAGTCATTGTAAATAACGGCCACAAAAAATATATATAGAAAAAAAGTGTTTCTGTCAACCAATTAATTTCAAAATGTAGGTACATTTAAGATTTCCCGTAAAACTGCATTATTATTTAAGTAAGGGGATAATTAAATATTACAAATAATAACAAAGAAATGGGAAGTGACTTTATGCTGAACTGCAAAAAACACCTTCCGACGTGTCGTGTGTCATCACGAGGTACAGTTTACAGTACGTTTACATGTGTGTACTAATACTTGTGCTGTAGGTACGGATGTGTGATTCATTGTTTTAATTTCGCGTGGCAATGAGTGAAAGGTTTTTCACTGTTATCATTATCGAATACTAGGGTTAATTAGCTTAGTAAGTAATTAAGTTTTCCGCTCGGTGGGCATTGTCACTCAGTTCAGTGCTCAGAATAGAGCCAGAGTCCAGTATTGCTGTCCGTGTATAACTGCCTAGTGTCTAGTCCCTCGGGCAGAGCATTGAACGTGGAACGAGCAACTGAACTGTTGCTACAGCCGATGGGCAAAGCCGCCGTAGCCGACCGCCGCGGCCGGGGATTAACCGTTATTGTAATAACGATTATTAGTAAAGGATTGGACCAGAAAGCAGAGCCAGCGGTACCACTACACACTGCAAGTCGAAGGGAGGGGCTCGCTTTCGGGTAGTGGACTTGATCGTGCCAGTGCTGGGTCAGGAGTCACTCGGGGAAGTACGTGTGTCATCACGAGTACCGGGAGAGCATGCAGCTAAAGGTCAGCTATTGAGTCCACTTGAGCTCCTTGTGAAACACTTCAGTGCCTTTGTTTATTGTGTTGTGTGCCAATTTAATGACCTACTTTAAAAGAGGAAAACAGAACTCCAGTGCTAAGTGCCATTGTCCACGATGTTTTGCTTCGAGTTTGTCATAAGGTATTTACTTTATTGGATCTTTATTTAGAACAAAGATACCCATATTATGTATATCTACTTGTATGGCTTATGTGGGTTACCACGTATTATTTTGTATCAATTGTTATAGTTAATAGTTAGGATAAACGCTTAGTTTAGGATCACGTATAAATTGTTGTATTATATACACCATTCACACAAATATAATAAGATACCAAATTTAGGTATATATTTCATTGTCAGGTTTGATATTGCCACTTTACTTGCTATGCTATTTGGAGTAAAATTTTGTTTTCTCCTCTATTTTGTGGCAACATTTCGGACAGCCTTGTGTGTGTTAATTATCAGGGCAGATGGAAAGGAAGAGGAATTGCATCAATGCTTATTATCCTAAAAAATTGACAATGCTAGTAGAAGAAATATTTATTAATTAAATATATGTATATTATAAATATGTCTGTTCAGTCAAGTTTTAATGCAGCCTTGAAGTGATTTCTCTACTCCTTTTGATCTAGATAAGTATTATTGTTATACTCCCAAGTAACAAGTCTCTGTGAAACATTGATTATCATATTGCAGTTTTCTAATTGCTTTCATTGGTAAAACTAAAAACAATGCGCTGTGATAAGTGATAAGATTGTCTGCAACGTAGCGAGTTCTACTTTCCATTATGTTTGCGGAAAGTGCATTGAGTTTGCAGGACGTAATCATATCACAAAGCAGATAGCACTGCATTGTATAAATAATCATTGCCCTCTGACCATTAATATCAATGACCTCGCTTCTGCCAAACGGGTTGTAGGAAATGGGCGTCCTACTTACTTAAATATAATAGTTTACCGTGGAATGGATATCACCGATATAGAATCTACTTGCTTAAATGTAATAGTTTACTGTGGAATGGATATCACCGATATAGAATCTACTTGCTTAAATATAATAGTTTACCGTGGAATGGATATCACCGATATAGAATCTACTTGCTTAAATGTAATAGTTTACTGTGGAATGGATATCACCGATATAGAATCTACTTGCTTAAATGTAATAGTTTACCGTGGAATGGATATCACCGATATAGAATCTACTTGCTTAAATGTAATAGTTTACTGTGGAATGGATATCACCGATATAGAATCTACTTACTTAAATGTAATAGTTTACCGTGGAATGGATATCACCGATATAGAATCTACTTGCTTAAATATAATAGTTTACCGTGGAATGGATATCACCGATATAGAATCTACTTGCTTAAATATAATAGTTTACCGTGGAATGGATATCACCGATATAGAATCTACTTGCTTAAATGTAATAGTTTACTGTGGAATGGATATCACCGATATAGAATCTACTTGCTTAAATATAATAGTTTACCGTGGAATGGATATCACCGATATAGAATCTACTTGCTTAAATGTAATAGTTTACTGTGGAATGGATATCACCGATATAGAATCTACTTACTTAAATGTAATAGTTTACTGTGGAATGGATATCACCTATATATATATTGATCACTCTTTAAACCCCCTCAGACTTAACGCTTTATGTTGTCGTCCCAAAATCTATTAGCATAAAATTGTCCTAGTCAAGAATTTAAACAAGGCACCTTAACTTAACGGGCATTACCGTCATTACATATTATTTCGTATACCCCTACCGACCTTTCTTTTCTTTCATAGAATGCTTCCAACTTTAATACTTACTGCTGACATTATCATACGACTTTAATATTGAACTTTGAAAAGAATACTTCTGGGTAGGAATTTGGAGTGACATTAGTTACTCGAGGTAGGCAGGTTGGTACAGGTAAATCATTTAAAAAATACCCTTTCCGTGTATAGTGGTTTACCTACTGAAGGTTGGAAGCAAAACGCGCTATTGTTTCTCTATCTGCACAGACAGACAGCCACAGCAACACGTGACGGGGTACAGCTAGTTTTAAATAAATATACAAATTATATTGATATACTTCACTATGCACCCAGCATCCATGGGAAGACGGGGTCTGCGGGTGGGTATTCCAAAATAGTTCATAAACTTTTTTGAAATCGGTGTGCACATTTCATGGAAACAAAACGATTTGCCTGTGCCTATTGCCTGCCCATTGCCTGCCCATTGCCTGCCTATTGCCTGCCCATTGCCTGCCCATTGCATGCCCATTTCTTGCCTATTGCCTGCCCATTGCCTGCCCATTGCATGCCCATTGCTTGCCTATTGCCTGCTCATTGCATGCCCATTTCTTGCCTATTGCCTGCCCATTGCCTGCCCATTGCCTGCCTATTGCCTGCCCATTGCATGCCCATTTCCTGCCTATTGTCTGCTCATTGCCTGCCCATTGCCTGCCCATTGCCTGCCCATTGCCTGCCTATTGAAGGTCTAGCTTCATTTATATACTTTGTAGAGCCGTTTATTCAAAAATTAGATTCATGCGAGAGCTCCGAAGGGGTGACCATAAGTCACCTATACCGGGGTGGGACAGGGCGGGTGTAACCTTCAATGCCCATTGCCTGCCCATTGCCTGCCTATTGCCTGCCCATTGCCTGCCCATTGCCTGCCCATTGCATGCCCATTTCCTGCCTATTGCCTGCCCATTGCATACCCAATGCCTGCCTATTGCCTGCCCATTGCCTGCCCATTGCCTGCCCATTGCCTGCCCATTGCCTGCCCATTGCCTGCCCATTGCCTGCCCATTGCCTGCCCATTGCCTGCCCATTGCCTGCCCATTGCCTGCCCATTGCCTGCCCATTGCCTGCCCATTGCCTGCCCATTGCCTGCCCATTGCCTGCCTATTGCCTGCCCATTGCATGCCCATTTCCTGCCTATTGTCTGCTCATTGCCTGCCCATTGCCTGCCCATTGCCTGCCCATTGCCTGCCTATTGCCTGCCCATTGCCTGCCCATTGCCTGCCTATTGCCTGCCCATTGCCTGCCCATTGCCTGCCTATTGCCTGCCCATTGCCTGCCCATTGCCTGCCCATTGCATGCCCATTGCCTGCCCATTGCATGCCCATTGCCTGCCCATTGCATGCCCATTTCCTGCCTATTGCCTGCCCATTGCATGCCCATTGCCTGCCTATTGCCTGCCCATTGCCTGCCCATTGCCTGCCCATTGCCTGCCCATTGCCTGCCCATTGCCTGCCCATTGCCTGCCCATTGCCTGCCCATTGCCTGCCTACCAATGATTAAAAAGTGTTTTGAATTGACTAAATCAGAATGGCGCCAAACGGAAAATGAAGTGTGCCAATAAAGATATGCAAATGGGTGGTATGGGTGGTACCTACCTAGATTATTTGTTTACACGACAAGTGAACAGTGAATAGTGTACAGTGAAGAGGTGAGTGGTTTATTTATGGTGAACAGCGAAACACGTGTTCACTACACGTGGTTAAAAGTAATAATATAATATGACATCATTTTCCTGTATCTATCTGTTTAACATATATTTGTTCTTGTTTTCGTGAATGAATGAATGCAAATCTTGTAAGTGAAATTATCCCACTTCTCGAAATCCGATCAAGCTGAAACTCGACAGATAGACTCATTGTCGATGACCATGCATTCTTTTGGTGACATATACGCATTTCTATGGAAATGGATGATATTACAACAGTTAATATACGAAAAAAAAGGTCGGTCCTGCCCAATCGGGAGTTGGCGTAGTTAGCGCGGTTGACTCCAGTCCCTGGGGAGGGAGGTTCAATCCTCATTCTAACCAAAAACAAATTTTAAAAAAATCTAATAAAAATAGATGTATCATAGTAGAAAAACTTTGTAAATTACGTATTGATTTTTTATTTTTTTATTACGTTGTCTTATTAGAGGTACAGTCGCAAGGAATAAATTCATAATTGGTTTATTTTGGCTATACTATACACATAAAAACTGGTAAAAAACGATAGATTTCCCGAATCTAACGTTAAATAAACACCTAGAGGTCCTTTATGGCCCCTATTAAAAGAGTGATGATATATTATATCAACGCACTTCGGCAACAAGCATGCATCAAAAGGACAAAATGAAAATTCTCAAAGTCAATAATGAAGAAATGTCATCGTTTAGTAGAATTTAGGCTACCATCGGGATTCACCGTAATAACTGTTTTACGGAGAATATTTTATGCAAACGGAATATCATGAACATGACGTCATCCATCCGCCACTTCCGCGGGATATACAGACTACAAACACAACTGAACACAACACAACACACACGCGTGAGACAAATCAAGTGTGTCCGCTCGCTTCCATTGGAAATAAATAGTACATTACTCACGCTCGTACTAATGAAGAGTGCAGCGAGTTATATTAGTATGTAAACACGGAGTTGCAAGAAAAACAAAAGTTCGTCGAATGATGTCACGCCATGTAATCAGAATCCGCTCTACCTCTGGTAGTGGTAGTGTAGCTGGCCCACTGACGTGTGGCACAATTCCCGCTGCTGGCTATTAGTCATAATTCTTTTCACTTTGTTCCTTGAGCATTGATAATGAAACACTTACGTACTCCACGAGCAATCGTCTTCAAGCCACCATGCCGACCAGTTACTTACAAGTGTCCAGTGTCCAATTATTTGCAATTACCAGTGCAGTGATTAACGTTATAATCTCTAAACAATATAACCGATGATTATCAGTTCCGAGAATGAAAAAAAACGCAGTTCTTTGTTTTTGCGCACTAGCCGCGGCTCCGACGCAATGTGGGAGTGTTGCGCGCTCTTTCATCAGAAGTTCTATTTCTGGACAGGAGGAAGATACGAGTAAATACACTTTTAATTTTAAATATCAATCATGTAAGCGGTATATTGTTGGAAGCCGGAGGTTGAGGCGATAAGGATAAGGAAAACGACGCTGAGGTTCGTCTTCGGGTAATTGGCGCTAGCGCGTACCCAGGTATCGTGATGTGCCCTCTCTCTTGGGCGTCGGTGGCGGTGGTGGGGCGCCGGCTGCAGGTGTGCGGTGTGTCTCGCCTCGCTAGATGCTCGGCTGGTAGTTACTGTTGTAGTTAGTAGTCTGGCAGTACTAAGGCAGTGCACGAGAAGACGGCGGCAAAGCGCAATTCCCGATAGCGGGTGGAATGAAGGATAAAGGCGCCGGCAAGCATTATTTTGATCGTGTTTGCAATTCGCGCCAGTATATCGAGCTACGGAGCGCGGCCGCTACGCCCGTGTTCGCTACAGTGGCGCTAGTCTCGAGCTAGCGGCTGGCAGCGGAACTCTGGCTAGGCGCAGTGCGCGCGCAAGCCCAGTTCAGTGCGCTTCGCAGATCCGATCTGTCGGAAGTTTGTGCTCGGCACGTAAAAATGGAAAACACCGGCGTCGGAAACTCGCCATGGGCTTATGTTGCAGTGACTATTGTAGTGATTGTGATTCTTCAGGTGGTATTATACATATTGGATTACTTGAAAGATAAAGAACCCAAAAAGGAATCCGTCGTCAAAAGTAAGATGTCAATAGAATTATTTGTTTATCTAAGCAACCGCGATATGCTGTTTTGTTTTGAGATGTGCTTTTGTAAAGAAGTTGTTTATTTGTTTTGCGAAGCAGACTGCACATCGGCCAAGGCGAAGAAGTCCCATTTGAAGAACAACCAGATTCGCCGTTACATGTCTTTTTGACCTACTATCGCCGTGAGGTTATGTTCGTGACAAGTTATTTGTTAGATTTCTCCGCTGGTTTGAACTGCTCGTGTGTCGAATATATCTCACGCACCTTACTTATTTCCCAGTTAAAGTGCATTTGTACCAAAAACTTTAACAAAAATGTTGTCAATTTGACAGTTGACTGCGCACATGATGCGAAGCACGTGGTATCCAAATTAACAAAACAACTCCGCACGTCACCTCGGAAGATGAACTATTTTTGATTGCATTCATAATAAAGTGAGTAAGTGTGGAGCGCCTATATTGGAGTATTATTAAAAACAGAGATATGCTTAGCTACTGAAGAATTGAACTCTCGTGCAGCGGCTGCGTTAAGATTGTGAAAGTTCTAACGGCATTTTTTACGGTAACTACCTACACAAGTAACGAGCGACGTTTGCAGCGCTCATTTTGTGCCCCAAAGGGAAAGGAGGTTTCCGAAATGCGACCGTTTTATATTAGATTCCCATAACTTATATAATTTCTTGTATAATCATGATTGTAACATAGTCAGTTATGAGAATGGTGTTAGGTAGGTACACCTTGGTCTGCGTCTGCAGTTAGTAACGTTTGTTTGAATGGAAACGTGTGCTTGTTTGCAGATGAAACTCCTGTGAACGCGGCGAAAGAGAAGACTTGCGGAGCACCTATTGCCAAACAAAACAAGAAGAAACAGTCCTCCAACTGGAAGAACAAGGGGACATTCAGTCATCCGTATCTAGCCACCAACCTCATGGGCCACACTAGCAAGATCCTCAACATGGACTGCTCCAGCGATGGGAAATATTTAGTCAGTTGTGCTGAAGGTATGTTCATAACAACATCATCATTACTCGTCTTGCCAATCGTAACAATGTATTAATATTTACCGCGAAATCACTGGACGGACCAGATCTAATAAATACAACACAATATGTAATAATAATATAATCACTGTGGCTTTGTTTGTGTCCGTCTACATGCCTCAAGGTGGCTGCAGTCAGACATCTGGTACTGTATTCAAAGCAAATAATACCTATTTTTGTTAAAAATATGTCTGAAAAGTAAAGTAACGTTTCTTAATTGCATGAATCATACCAGCTTATATTATAATAATTCATTTATGTCTTGTTATTTTCTTTGGAAACAGTAAATCTGTGCACCGCAAAAACTTGTAATGATATTATTGCACTAACTATAAATAACACGAACCTTTCCAGTAGTTACTAACTTAAACACGACTATTACAAACATTGCAATCGTTAATTAATTATTACCAACTGAATAACCTATTCATTTATTACATAAAATGCACACGGTTCCAAATAAAATAATAGCGATGTAAAAAACATATGTAGCTTGTTGTAACACTCAGTCTTGTTTATAATAAATAATAATGTAAATATTAGTAAATGTTATTATGTAGCAAGTAGGTACATTACCATAACAACTCTCCACTGCCTTCATTTTCTTAAGTCTTTCTCTCGCTCTTTCTCTACTAGCACCTATAGAAGCATATTTTCGTGGAAATCAAATACTCTGGAGTCTGTGGTGACGTACGAGCATTTCGACTCATTTCAAATATATATTTGGAGTTTCCACGCTAACTCAACACAGTGACTATTCAACACACCTTTAAAAAATGATATAAAGTCATGAAAAATGAATTATCATTTTGATGATTTATCCGGTCACCATATTTGGAATATCTGAGACGTGTCAAAGGGTATACATTTTATTATTATCATAATATTGATACAGGTGCTAGTATCAGTTATCAGTGGCATGTGTTATGTTATGACTTACCGCGGGTGTGGCGGGGTTGCGATTGCGTATCGTTTATTATTTTATCATGTTGTTTTATGAACAATTATCACATTGTAATAAAAAAGGTAAAATTTCAGAGCTGATACGAATATTTTTTTGATGTAACACATCGATTTAACTTGATTACTACAAATTTACGTCGGGAGAGATGGAAAATATTGCATTTTAATAATGTGAATGTAGGTGTTCACTCGGCGACCATTATTTTTGAAGTGACAGTTTTAAGGTTATTTTTTAACATTATTTAAAAAAAAGAGAAAAAAACTAGCCTGAAAAACCTATTTTCATATTATTATATCAAAGACTTTGAGTAAATTATCCGTATTTTAAACGAAATAGCTTTTAAAATTCAGTTTTTTTCGTACTCCCCCCGACATAAGTAGTTTCTCATATGTGTTTCTACCGACTCTAAGTACCATAAAATAGTATATTGATGTTAAGAATCTACCTAATGTTTTGTTAGCGAATTTACCACTTATGGATTTATTTACTAGCAAGTCTCTTTTTTACTTGTCTGACTTGTCTCGTACTTTACGAACGTTAAAATGTAATTAAATCGCGTAGAGGATATAAAGTTTTTGTCTTCAAATGTAGATACTATTTTGTCTTATTGAACAATTAAAATTGGAATAACTGATCATGTTGATCCTGACGGTGTTTCGTGCTGAAAATAGTAATTCCGGACAGAAACATATTATTTCGAATGATTACTAAAAACCTCTAATTACGGTAATGTGGTGATAACACACAACATCGATTCGAATCAATGTAATTATTAATAGTTATTTTAATTCGTTCTTTGTATGTTCATAGAAACGGGGAAAAGTTACATTAAATAAATGGCTACTTAAGTACTACATACATTATAAAACAATTAAGATTAGTAGGCGAATATTAAGATAAGAATTATCTTCAGTCACCAACCCACCCCACTACTCGGAATACATTCTGTTACCAACACCTGTATTAAATCATTCATTTACAATCGTCGTGAGGAAAACACCAAACTTACTAAACACCTGCAGATGAAGTAATAACAAATATTCTATAGAAGGCAATAGTGTGTGCCGATTGCCGAAATACAGTGCCGACAGAAACAGCTGTCATGCGTTTAAATTATTTGGATTTGTTTAAATTAAATACGTAGTAATATAATATACCCACACGCTACTTTTAGACAGTAAATTAAAGATTATGACTTTTCTGCTTGACTGACCTCGGCTATGAGAAGGATTCGCGCGGAAATATTGTTTGTATTCACATCAACAGACTGATACGTCATGATAATACGAGTATACTTACGTACATAGAAAAAGAAAACAAAACCACCAAAGTGTATTATTTGCTCCAGAGGTGGGACCAAGTCACATGACGAGGAAACAGACCAAGGTTGTTGTTATTTGAGTTTCATCAATAAATAATAATGTCTGACCATGTGTGTGTGTGTGTGTGTAGAGAGTTCAAATCCTTTTAGATTACTATGCATTTGTCATATAATTAACACCCAGCTAACTTCAATCATTTTAAAATCTTGAATTTTAGTTTTATATAAGTATATTATAATCTCTAAATAGTATAAAACAAAGTCGCTATCCGCGTTTCTCTGTTTGTGCGCTTAGTTCTTCTAAACTACGCAACAGAAAGGTTTGTGTGTATAACATTTATAGAAAGTGGCGAAATCTTAATTATGTAATCAAGTAATAAAAAAATATTTTCGGGCGCTTACATTGCTTACGCTTATGAGATACATCAAAATAATGTACCACGGAATTGTATATCTTGTGCAGGCCTACAGAAAAGTCTTCCGTGGTATATGTCTATATCCTAAGGATAACCCCTAACAACGCCGGGTACACCAAAGTATACATATATGAAATATCAGTCGGTCTTCATTTTGAAACTTAGTTCGGGTAACCGCGTTAGAATGTCATTTTTGGAACAGCTGCAATGGCCGCAATAAAGAATACTAATGTCATTGGAATTTTTTACTTGTCGGTTTATGAATAGCTGCTACGATGGAACTTTTATTATGATTATTTATTATTATTATTGAATGGGGTGGTTGTGGTAGTAATGTAGTTGTTTTTAAATTAATATTCCCTTGGTATTTCCTTCTTCTCAAAATAAAATTCGAATCGAGCTTTAAATTGGTTTATATTTGTATCACCGATGACATGTTGTGGAAGTTTGTTCGATACATTCACTACTTCTATGTGTTTCCTAGGATTGGATGACATGTTGTGGAAGTTTGTGCGATACATTCACTACTTCTATGTGTTTCCTAGGATTGGATGACATGTTGTGGAAGTTTGTGCGATACATTCACTACTTCTATGTGTTTCCTAGGATTGGATGACATGTTGTGGAAGTTTGTGCGATCACTACTTCTATGTGTTTCCTAGGATTGGATGACATGTTGTGGAAGTTTGTGCGATACATTCACTACTTCTATGTGTTTCCTAGGATTGGATGACATGTTGTGGAAGTTTGTGCGATCACTACTTCTATGTGTTTCCTAGGATTGGATGACATGTTGTGGAAGTTTGTGCGATACATTCACTACTTCTATGTGTTTCCTAGGATTGGATGACATGTTGTGGAAGTTTGTGCGATACATTCACTACTTCTATGTGTTTCCTAGGATTGGATGACATGTTGTGGAAGTTTGTTCGATACATTCACTACTTCTATGTGTTTCCTAGGATTGGATACAAATGTGGTTTGTTAAATCTTTTTTGATTTTCCACGGAGATTTATATTTTTACAAAATGAAACAAACACTTAGTTTTAAACCACTTTATTTTGATGTATATTCGTCGACCGGTTTCGATTGGACTCAATCTTCTTCAGGACAATAAATAATGTCACCGACTATGGGACTTCTGTTATAAGTTATAAGAAAGAGTTCATACAAAACACTAATGGCGCTAGAGCGGTAGACGTGCAAGCGAACCGTGGGTTTTTACTAGGCGAGACCGTGTGCGCCGAGATTGTGATTATTTAACACCAAATTTGTACGGAATAGTATTATGCTAGATTTAACAGATGTGACCATCGCGTTTTAGGTAGTTATCCAAAATAAGTTAATTACTGAAGATGTTACTTTTTAATATAAGTATATAAAAATACAGTTTGTGGTTCTCATATTCAAAATTTATTTTTCTTACCTCGACTTTTTATTCTATGCTCACGACATTATATACTTCAGCCACGACTGTTGATCCGTTAGAATTGTACTTTGTTGCTAGATCGCTAATTTCTGGTACATTGACGAGATGAGATTCCTTTTGATCCGGGGAAAAATTATATACCTATAAAACATATATCTGAGATAATTTTTTCTCCCTCTTTTAACCCTTCAGTACTTTCATAACTTTTGTACAGTTAGCAATGTTTTATTTGTATTTCAAATGCGATATAAACTAGATAAAATTATCTTTACGGTGTATGCCTTTAAAAATAATATTATATTATTATAATATTACTATTTCTAAATAATAAAAGTTTAATATCAAACGTGTAAAATGTTGTCAAAAACGCTAACAACATTTTTACTTAAATTTTTACTCCCATCATAGAAAAATTGAGAGAACACGATATCTGCAAAACACGTTCGTTTTGTTTGGGGAATTTATAAGAAAACCTTCACTTTTATCTCGTTCATATAATAAAAAAATAATAAATCATTTGTAAAGGTTGGTTGATTGTTACGATAGCGGCGCGAAATATGGCTTATTATTCATATTTTCAGGATTTTAAATGGATTCCAGTATAAATATTAAAGGCAAACTGGAAAGAATTATTATTCCTCTTTCTAACGCCAAAATAATTATTATGTTTTTCCGCAAGATAGAAAAAAAGATTTAAAAAAACTTATATAAAATGGACGCCCGGTCATATATGACCCTCAAACACTGGAGGGGTCAATCTCCGATTGAACTCCCAATGAGACAGGCCACGAACCACCACTGCATGCAACCTATCTTAAGATGATGTGTATGCAATGATTACGTACCCACTTGCTGATTCTATACTCCTTAAGTATATCCAGGAAGTGAACATTCGTAAATATGTTTGTAATTGTTTAGAAAATAGTAGAAACCTATTTGTGATATCTCATTATAGATCTTGGCTTTTCTCAAGTTCAAGAATGAACAAGTATAGAAAATTAAATGTATGAAAAAGACCGTATTTGTATATTCCCTGCACTTACATACATATGGGATAATTATAATTTATTTAAGTACAGTAGGTTAACACGGTCGAGGAAGAGGGTAAATAAGTTGGGTCAAGCCAATAGTCAGAATGGCTGAAGAGTACCTGCGTACGAGACGATATATGAATGTGAGTGAAGCAAGAAGTGTTGTGCCAAGACGTGTGCGGCGCACAGTGGGCTGAAAATCGCCTTTCATAGACATAGAGACTTGAATTTTCAAGGGTATTTTTTTGGCTAGAAATGGATTCTGCTGATCATTACTATGCTATTAAATTTCGTATAAAGCAATTGCGTGTAAAAATGACGGTGTTATCATTTTTTAAAGAAAAAATTGTATGGCACTGACATTAAAAATGAGGTTATCTCTGGAATCATAAGGTTGGCCATTATATCCCTACACACAGATATACTACTATTTATTTGTATTTTTTTGACATGCTTCGTATTGTGGCGCAACTTGCGATTTTTTTTTTTTTTAAATCCTCAAAGTTGAAAAAAACTCTTTTTAATGTTGATGATTCATTTTAATGCTTAAATGCTTTAGATATGAGTAGGCTTGCAGTGTAAATAAAATATTGTACACTAGACAAAGCATACTCGTATGTAAAGCATTTAAGCATTAAAATGAATCATCAACATTAAAAAGTGTTTTTTTCAACTTTTAGCATTTTAAAAAAAAAATCTCAAGTTGCGCCACAATACGAAGTATGTCAAAAAATACAAATAAATAGTAGTAAATCTGTGTGTAAGGATATAATGGCCAACCTTATGATTCCAGAGTTAACCTCATTTTTAATGTCAGTGCCTCCCTTTTTTTTTTAAATGATGTCTCCGTCATTTGTAAACGCAATTGCTTCATACGAAATTTTACAGCATAATAATGATCAGCAGAATCCATTTCTAGCCAAAAAAAAATCCCTTGAAAATTCAAGTATCTATGTCTATGAAAGGCGATTTTCAGCCCACTGTGCGGCGGTTCAATCTCTGCCTACCGGCGGCGCTGCGTGATGGTCAGTCAGTCGAACGAGAGTGACCACACCATTATTTTCCATCTTACGATTTAATTGCAAAAAAAGTCTTCTTCCACAAACGTAATTTTGACGCAATTCTTTTCAATGTCGACCAGTTTAATATGGCGAGGTCGACCGAAAAGGTTTGCAGGTCTTTTCGGTAAGTGGCTCGATCTCTCGCCCATCTTTCTCGCCCTATATTATTATGTGTATCTTCGAATCCGAGTTCCGTAAAAAGCCATAATATTTTCTAATCGAGCAGAATATGTACATGCGTATGTTGCCCTACCTGGTTCTGGTACTACCAAACTTGTGTCTAAAAGCATTGACAACTTTTGAACCTACAGAATGATAATTTAATTATATATTCTCGGCACGTATTTGCGTTGTGAAACAAACCGCTCAACAAGTGGGTCGTCTTTATTGAAAATTGAAGTTAATATATTCCGAATTCACAAACATCTTATGATACATATGTAGAACACCACAGTACTGGTACAGTTTGCTTGACGTATTGTTTGAGTACTTGTTGCATTGTACCAGTGTAGTTAGCAGTCGAAATAGACTAGGTAATATACCGAATACTGCCATTCGGCACACATATTATTGGTTATTATTGATTTTCAAGTCGTGTTACATTGTGTTAGTATTGTTTTGACGAACTGAGTAATTGGCAGGTGTTAACCACGTTATGAAAGAAACACGTAGATTTCTTTTAGTTGGTTGCTTGTAAATATTGCGAGAACACTACTAGCAGATGATCTGCTTCTTCGTAGCTTATCACGAAACCACGGATAGATATAATATATTACGTAATTGGTCTTTGTGGTTCACAACATACGCAATAATAACACGTGTTGCCCACTGGGGGACATATTTCGTTTGAATTAACGCGCTTCAATATTTACGAAAGTATTGGTCAAGGGACACTCGCGCGCTTAAACATTTAGCAGCGGATGTGATTATTTACCACGGCACGGCGAGGCGCCACTTGCACTGCCCTCTGCCACTACTACCGCTACATACAGACATATCCCTATCATTGTGCTTCCTTTTGGTATTGAATACATTACGATTTCGGCTAACCGGCTTAGTATTTCCCCTACCTAAGTACCTATATCTACTGGAGTCGAACAGTTTACGTAAAACCAAACACGAAACGCTCTCTCCAGTGTTGTATTTATTCTTTCAGTTCTTTTCCAATTCCAATTTTCGGAAATACATTTTAAGTAAACTTTATAAACTGGATTTTTAAATCAGTATTTCCAGGCAACACCTAATGATTAATTATTCGCCACAAAACAATAAGCTACTGAATCCTATAGTATCGGGGCTTCATATATATTATCCTTGCTTCATCGATGAAGGTGAACTTATTATGCGTTTTCTTTTGGCTTTCTTCATTGTGAAATGTTCCTGCTGAAGAGAATCATTGCGTATATTTCAATTTAATTGATCTTCGGTAACTGTGAATTATTACGAAACTTGATTTTGTAAGTTTGACGGTGTTCTACATTCAATTATTGACCTTTGTTTATAATTTGTACATTCACGGTTTTTAAAACAAATTTATTCCACTTTTTGTGATGGGAGACAAGAGATGTTGACCAACACTGGATGAAGATTTTATTTTCACAATTTATAAAACTAAATTCTATTCTATTCGATTTCTCTTTACAATATCACACACTAACTTATTACAAGTAATAATTATTCGCCTGAAATATCCATACAAATTGAAATTCTTACTGGCTCCAGACGGTCAGGAGCAAATTGGGACTCTTGTGCGGTATTCATATTATAGTTATTAATTTATTTTAGTTTTGCATTAACTCCCTACAAAATATGTTTCCCTCAGGGCCTATGTGCTGTTTGGGGATGCTGTGTGAAGGGTTTTATCGAGTAGAGGAAAGAGTGAGCATGAGTCTTGAAGAGATCCATGTTGTAGGAGGGAGGGAGGGAACAAAGAAAGATAAGATCATTATATCAAGACGCACTAATAAATATTTGTTTATTAAAAGTATGTACATAATATATTATATTTTTAACATATTTTATTTAAAGAATGTAATATTTTTACTAATGGTAAATATATAAAATATGTTTCTTGATGTTAATTATTACCATCCTAATCGAGAATAACTCGTGTTTGGGAGGGAGTATCATCTTGAGTTGTATACATCAAATAATTTCGGGAATACTACCATAAATATAGATAATAAAATTAATTAACATTCATGTACAGAATAACAGATAACGAGATAACCTATACTTTAAGCATTGCAAAAAAAAATAAAAAAAATAAATAACAGAAAAAAAAAATTACAGCCACTTTAAATGTAAATAAAATTCCCGTGTATGTAAGACATGTATTTTGTAAACCGATTTTTTTTTCAAATCCAAACAAAATTACACCACACAACCAAATTAATTGAGTATTTTTAAGGATATTCTTAAAAAATAATGTAACTTTGCTAATTAACGGGAAGGTACCACTGCTCAAGAGTCGAGGTGACTGAGATACGAAGGGAAATGTTGTAAAAATAAGAATGATGATACTCAGTGGCGGCTCGCGATATTTGAATGTGACAGATGTTAAGTTTGAAAACTTCGACATCGTTGATGGTGTTTAGTCCTAAACGATTATTTTTGTTTTCGAAAATACTGTGTTTTGCATGAAGATTTTCAGGAAATTTCAGTTTGGCAGTACACTGCACCGATTTCCTGTTATATATTTTCATTTGTCCAATAACAGTTTCTGCGCTGAAAGTTTTCATTCCCCTTTTAGAAATTAATTTTGTTATGACACGGTGACATACTTTCATTCTCTCTAGTGTTGCATTCCGTGGTCGGATACCGATGCATATAAAATAATTATTAATTATAGCATTGAGCTTAAATAGTTAAAATTAGCATTTACCGCATATCTCTGCGGATGCGCTCGCTCTGTGGATCTATGCATTGCAATAGTACCAGGGTGTATAACATATGACTGTATAGAACACGGCTAACAGGTAAAACTCGATCTTAACGTGCTTGTCCAGTCAGTCCAGTGTCCATGGGCCATCGATCTAAATTCTCGGTAAGAGCATTGTCCTCCCGTCCCATCTATCATCTGGCAATGCCCAGTGCCCAGTGCTACTGCTCAACAGCGGCTCTCCGTGTTGATGAACCCTCGCTCGTCTCATGGCTCCCAATCACCCCACTCGTCTGCATGTCTACATGTCTGCATGTCTCGCCGGTCGTTCACCCGAGATTACTTACCAATAATAAGTTGTTTTTTTACCCGGATTATTTCATTCATCATTTAATACGACAGCTCGATTTTGCTTTGTTTGCCGAATTTCATCGGAATCGGTCTGAACGTTTTTATGGTTAATATGGCGGCTTCCTTTGGTACTGAGTATGGAAGTACGACTAATCTAAATATCGTAAGGCTAGTTACTTATTATGACGGGGTGGAGTACCCTGTATCCACGTACCACACAGTGTATATTTAAGTATGTGGATGGTGCTTTCTTGAACTAACACTAAACATTGCGCTATTTCTTCGAGCAAATCTTGAAATCATTATTTTGAATCCACCGGTACATTCCTCTGCCGTTAGTTCACAGCGAGTAATAAGTATCCAGTGCCTGCAGATTTACAGCTATAGCTAGCCCCCGTCGAAAGTATTTATTTAATGACGAATCTGTATTGAAGTATGACCGTGTGGCGTAATTTGAGAACTGAATGTCCTGGGTTCGACAATCGACTTCCCAGTTAGAATGTCCAATATCTACGCACACGCACCCAGTTGCAACCACACGATTATTACAAGTTATCTGATTGAACAGTTGGTACATTTGAACATTGCACGTTTTCCGGTTTTATAATTGTTTTCGTGGGAAATGGTTATCAGGTCGCTGATTGTTGATTCACCCATTTGGAAGCTGACGATTGACGATTGGAAGTTCCGTTCAAGTTTTATGGTGAGATCGCCAAATGATTCACCGAGGCGGTGATGTCATTGTACACTCATTCAAAGGCTTCATTCCATATTTTTTCGTGATAAAGCGTAGGTAGGTATGTCTAGTAAAATTCATCATTGTGCGATGAGTGTTGGTTAATCTGTGTAGGTCATTTTCTATTTATATCACACTTCATCGCAATATAGGCAGTTGAGGCAGTTAGGGCAGTTAGTCAGTTTCTTTGGGTAATTTGACTAATCGTAAAGCGCCCTTGAGGTGATTTTATCTTCATTAGTGCAGTGAATTGATATTTCATTACAACGTTACGTTGTGCGACCATCCGCGTCCATGGAGGCTGTCATGGAAGTCGTGTATGTTGTCATGGAAGTCGTGTATGTTGTCATGGAAGTCGTGTATGTTGTCATGGAAGTCGTGTATGTTGTCATGGAAGTCGTGTATGTTGTATGTCCCAATGAAAGAAGTTAATTTATGGAAATAAGATTTTCTCTTACTTTCTTTGGGCATTCAGTAATAATTACACAATGCACAACTTTACAGGCTCTATGAACTGCACTCCCACTGCTTTTACAACTTATAAACAACCCAACACCACAGCGATTTTTATTGATTAAACAATGCATCTTAAATTACGTAGGTATAGGCATTAAACCATAATGACAATGTGCAATAAGCACGTAATGGAACTACCGAGCCATTAATGTACAAAATTTTATAAATTTATAAAATTATTTCACGTAAATAGATTCTTACTTTGAAGGTGGAGAGATAGATACTGTGAAAAACGACGCCTGCTAACACCCGGTGGTGTTGTTTTTTTAGAAGTTATACTGTAAAAATATATAAATAAGATTTGCTCGAAATAAAGTTTATAAATAGCCGGATTAGCCCATTCATTGATTCCTTGCCCGGACCACAGAGCACAGTACACAGAACAGATCACAAAACACAAGCTACTGTCACACTATCCCAGTCACTTTTCACACTGCGGGATAGTACGGAACTCGTGTTGGCCAACAGCCATCGGATTCCAATCAAATCTGCGTGTCATTCGGATGTTCCTCCGTTCATTTAATCCACTTTAATTTCCTAAAATATTTTACTCACCATACTACTATACATACTGCCATGCCACCACGCTTACTTGTCGATACTTATTGCTGCCAGTATTCCGACTGATACCAAAATAGCACTTTCTTAGTAAACATCATCACGTGGTTATTGTAGCGCTAGCCCCACCAAGCCCCACGCACTAGCACTAGCACTGGCACTGGATATAGCTATAGTTCTAGCTCTCTGCTCTAGTGCAGAGTTCCGATAACATTGCGGCATCATGTAAGAGTATATTCCGTACTTTAGTATTACTTCACGTAGTTCTTACCCGGCCTCGCCCGAATTTCAACAATCGTTTTCTAAATCTGTTTGCAAATGTTAAACTGATTTTTCAAAGTGCCCTAGCTCATGGTGGAAGGTTTTGTCAGTTGAAAGTATTTGTGTAAAACTAGAAATACCAGACAAAAGAAGCCGTTTGAGAGCTTTTATCTGAACACAAACATCACACGCTGGAAAACATGTCGGTAGGCTACATCTGACACAGACTTGAATCTGGTGTGTGAGAATTATAGTGATTATTTAGATAGCATGTAAGAAATGAATTACGTGTAATATCATTTGGTAATAAATAATATATCATATTTTGGAAATGATTAACTCTTCCCCTTTCAAAATCCAAATAGTAATTTTATTTTTTAATATTTTTATTTATTTTACATAGTCAGAACATATTTCAATAAAAAATTAACATGTTTACCTTTACAAGAGTCTAAAACTCGTGTGTAAAGGGAAAAAAATAAAAACTTAACATACATATGTAAATAGAAGAAAAAAGAATCATAAAAACATATAAAGTGAGGAGATTTTAGTTTTTTTATACAATAATTTATAAAATAACATAATAATAATAATAATATTTGGCTAATTTATATAGCGCCGTTTTCGTGAGAAATCACCTCAAGGGCGCTGTACAAATATATTTCTTAAATATTTAATACTAGAACTACTGACTTATCTCTAAGACTTATATCTAGTGACTTACGACTAAGGCCTATAACTACTATCTTAACGACATATACACGAGTATTTACATATTTGGCAACTTACAACTAAAATTAAAATTAACAATTTAATCTTACTAACGCCAGAAGAAGAAGGAAGTTCTATTATATTAGGGTGGATTTATTGTTAGCTGGATATATTATATGTTAAATGAATTAAATTAATGAATAAAATCAATCAATCGCCAATCTTAAACGCATTTAGATGATTCATCTGCCAACAATTAAACCGATTAACTTGTTATGTTCCCGCTGATATTGTCCATTGTCCACTGGTAGGCAAGTCAATAGCAAAATTGAATGAACGGAATCGCTAGATAATGTAACAATTACGGTATAAAAAAATGAAAAAAAAGAAATATTTGGATAGAATGACGGATTTATGGAAATGAGTGTCTGAAAAAGTGAGTTTTTAGTTTGGATCTAAATTCTGTTGGGCTGGTTATACATCTCAATTCCATAGGAAGTTTATTCCAAGCCTTGGGGCCGGATACTCCGAATGCACGATCACCAAACTTAGTGTTCGGATTTCGCTTAGGCTCTTTCAACCTTCCAATTGCAGATGATGTCGCTGATCTAAGAGTTGACTGACTTAGACCAGTATTTTCCGGAATGCATAGCTCAGTAATATACGGTGGCGCCATTTCGTTGATAGCTTTAAACACCATCCAGCATAGCTTGTACTGGATCCTTTCAGGACACTTCAGCCAGTGAAGATTTCGGAGGTGTTCCGAAATGTGCGAAAACTTGGGCACCCCGGTGATAAGCCTTGCTGCGGCGTTGAACACTGATTGTAGTTTATCAGTTTCGCATTTAGGAAGATTTGCATAAATGCCGTTGCAATAGTCAAGACGTGATACTATATATGAGTTCACAAGTAATTTAGTTGCCTCTGTTGAAAGGTTTCTACGAACTGACTTAAGTTGTCTAAGGTAGAAGAACCCCGTGCTAACGGTCTTATTTACCTGACTTTTTAAAGAAAGGTCTGAATCCAGATAAACTCCCAGAAGTTTGACGGTTGTTTTAGCAGTTACGTCGTTGCCGGAAATAGCGATTGGTGAGTTTTCTATTAAATGTTGGCGTCTATGTGTGGCTGCCCAGAGAAACTCCGTTTTTGAAGGATTTAGCTTAAGTTTATTTGAGGACATCCAGAGATTGATTGCTTCTAGACACTCAGCTGTGCGAATTTTTAGGCCGTCGATCTCATTTGGTGAGCAGTAAAAGTATATTTGCTGATCGTCAGCATAACAGTGAGATAAAAGGCCAAATGACTCGATAATTTTTGCGACGTCATTTGTAAAAAGAATGAAGAGAAGTGGACCCAAAACGGACCCCTGGGGTACCCCTGAAGAGAGTTTTGAGAAGTTGGACTGTTTATTTCCAACCTTTACTGCTTGCGAGCGATTGGATAGATAGGATTCTAGCCAATATTTGATGTTAGAATGTAAGCCAAACGTTACTTCTAGTCTCTTAATGAGAAAGTCGTGGTCAATGGTATCAAATGCAGCGCTCATATCCAAAAGTGAAATAAGTGCTAACTTACCTGACTCTATGGCAAGGGTTATATCTGACAGGACACGAAGTAATCCGGTTTCTGTTGAGTGGAACCTCCTATATGCAGATTGATGATTTGTGATTAATTTATTAAGATTTAAGTGGGAGATTATTTGAGAAGCCACAATTTTTTCTAGTAGTTTAGCTACGAAAGGCAGATTTGATACAGGTCGATAATTACCCAGGTTGTCGGCATCAAGCTGTGGTTTTTTAATAATTGGGGTAACTACAGCAGACTTAAGTGGCTCCGGGAAGTCACCTGTGCTTAGGGACTTATTAAACACGTGAACCAGGAAAGGGGATAACACGTTGCAACATTTCTTGAGAAGCCACGTTGGGATAGGGTCAAGAGTACATTGTTTGTTTGGCGAACTAAGGATCAACTTTCCTACTTCTTCCAGCGTTGTAGGTTCAAAAGATGACAGTATCCTTGTGGAATTGGCTGTAAATCTTGGCGGAGGGGCAGAAGATGTGGAGGCGCGTATGGTTTCTATTTTTTCACAGAAAAACTTAGAAAAGGCCTGCGGTGTAATTTCTGTAGCAGTTGGAACAGTATTACCAGCGATGATAGTTTTGACCGAGTTCCAGAGACGTCGTGGATTTTTCCGCTCAGAGTCAATTTTATTGATCCAATAATCGGATCTTTTGGCACTTATTTTGCTTCTGTACTCATTTTGAGCATTTATCCACTGATCTCGTGTAGTAACATCTGGGTTTCTTCTATATGACCTCTCTAGTTTCCTCATTCGCCTTTTCTGGCTTCGGCACTCTTCGTCGAACCAGCCGTCAGACTTTCGAACTTTCCGCGTTTTCGAGGTGGTTGGAGCATATTTTATTAATAAGTTTGAAAGAGTGGTGTTATACTCCTCGATTAGATCTGTCGTCGTCTTAATTTCCCAGTTGCTTTCTATGCATAGAGAAGAATTTTTGAGATCTTCAAGGAAATTTTCGAAATTAAATTTACGCCATTCCCTCGATTCTATTGTTTTATAGGACACTTTTGGCGGGTTGAAATGAATTTCGGTGCGGACAAGTCGATGATCTGATAAGCCTATATCACAGACTTTAGCGGTCAGTGGTGGGCTACTACACATGGATACAAAAATGTCTATAATTCCACCAGCATCATGAGTTGGTTCGTTGACCCATTGCCGGAGTCCAAAACTATCCAGTAGGTCAATGAATTTGATAGCGTTGGGTGATGTCTCGCGCTCGAACATAGTGAGATATCATCGTCATTCTAATTCGTTAAATTATTTAAGGTAGTGAAGTTTATTTTATTCTTAAATTTATTATAGTCCGGTTCTAATCTCATCTCTGTCGAAAGTTGATTAAACCACACCACTCCAGTGTACGTGCAATAGTGTTGTGCAAAACTGGTGTGCATTAATGGAGTCCATAAGCGACCCATTGTATTTTGCCTATTGGAAGTAATTATAACTAATATCTATTGGCCTTTTGTGAATAATTTTATTTTTAATTCTTTGTTGTACATAATACCAGAAAGCTTCAGTAACAGCACGTGAAACCTATCACTATATTCCGTTATTTAATCCTACGAACATGAGTTAAAACTGTACTGCGAACTAAACCCGGCAGATGACTAATGAATCTGAGACCTTCCGTTTAGTTAAGTTAAGATGGCAATCCTCTCTGATGCAATATCTGCGTATCCAGACTATCTTTTCTTTCACTTTGGACATTAACCGCACTGTCGCATCCACTCGAGATGCTTAGGTCGGATCTCCACCGATCAGGGTGCAGTGTCAATGCTCAATGCTCATGTCCGGAGTGGTGGGATATTGCGTCAGGAGTTGTGTGGTGGCGGTGACAATAACATTACCACTTGGCTAACAGAGTGATCGTTTGTTTTGTAAAGACGAACCTCCCCCCGACCCCGGTGACAGCAGCGGCGCCAGTTCCAGCGGCAGCGGCTCCGAGGGAGGCTCCGAGGGGGCCCGGGGGGGTTCCCCACCAGGGGGCAGCGTCCCCGGCAGCCCCCAGGTAGCGCGCAGGGTCCCCCGCGCCAAGCGGCGCCGCCAGAAGCCGCGTCCCACCAGGGACCTCATGACGACTCCCGCCCTCGCGCTGGCCCCCGTCGCAGTCCCCGTGCCGGCCGCTCCCCTGCAGAGGTACGCCGAGCTGAAGATGGCCGACAAGGAGCTCGCTGGTCTGCTCAAGTACTACCTCCTGACCGCTGAGCAGCTCGCCACTCTCGGATACCCCGTAGAGAGCATGACGCACCCCCAGCGAGCCCTCATCTACTCCGTGGACTTCAGCTCGCACGCTCGCAGGTTTGACGTCAACGCCCGGGAGTTCGTTCCCGGCAAGAATAGCTCCAGCTGGTCCCGGGAAGAGGACAGCGGACGGAGCACGGGCAGCTCTGGCAGCTCGGGAAGCTCGGGAAGCTCGGGAAGCTCGTGCAGCTCGAGTCCGCGCTCGGGGGACAGCGACCCCGACAGCGAGGAAGATCGCAGCGTGGAGCGCCTGTGCGTGCGCTGCCGCCGCAACTTCCGTCTCACCCCCGCCGGCGAGTACCTCACGCGAGAGCATTGCCGGCATCACTGGGGGCGTCTGGCCAAGTCCAACGCGCCCGCCGACAGCCCCGCGTGGGCCTGGGGCTGCTGCGGGGGCCCGGCCTCAGCCCTCGGATGCGTGCGCGCCTCGTTGCACGTGTGGTCCGGCACCTGCGCCGGCTTGAACGGGCCCCTCGAGGGCTTCGTGCGCACTAAGGCCCGCGCGCCTCGTGCCGGAGTGGCGCGTAAACGCGTGCTCGCGCTGGACTGTGAGATGTGCTACACGGCCGCGGGGCTGCAGGCCGTGCGCCTGGAGGTCGTGGGAGCGGACGGGCGGCAGGTGTACGGCGCGTTCGTGCTGCCCGACGCGCCAGTGGTGGACTATAACACGCGCTTCTCGGGCATTAGCGCGCGCGACTTGCGCAAGGCCACGAAGAGCTTGCGAGACGTGCAGAGCGACCTGCTGGCTCTGGTGGACGCAGACACCATCTTGGTGGGGCACGGGCTGGAGAACGACTTGCGTGCTCTGCGCGTGCTGCACGGGCGCGTGGTGGACACGGCCGTGGCCTTCCCGCACGCGCGCGGCCTGCCGTTCCGGCGCTCGCTGCGCGCGCTGGCGGCCCAGCACCTGTCCCGGCCCGTGCAGGAGACGCGCCACTGCCCTCTGGAAGACGCGCGCGCTTCCATGGAACTGATGTTGTGGCGGGTACAAGAAGACTTCAGGTTTCACCGCGGTAGAATGGCCGCCTCCGACTGACTGTGTGATTTAGACTTAGTATATTTACGTTCCTCAAGTGACGCGGTTTCGTCTAACACTCGTGACTGTGTTCTAATTTTAATGAAATATTCGTTGTACAAATTAATGAGCAATCTCAATGTGGAGTATGAAGAGGCGCGCTCCCCGCCCGTGACTGTGAAGCGGAAGGTGACTGTTGGGACGCGGACGGTGATTGTTGTGATAGGAGTTATGTTGACAGTGAGGAGTATTCGACTGAAAGTGTTAAATTGTGATGTTTTTGTCAGTTCATGTGATCATTTTTCAATTCGTCCTTCGTTTTTATATGCATGTTGGATATTTTGTAAATATAAAATTAATTTTATTCGACGTTTTTAATCACCCATCTCTTTCGACAATTTGTGTTATTATGATGTCGACTTGTACTAATGTTTGTTTTATATACTGGGATTATTTTCAACCTTTTTATTTTTTAATTAGTTGGGACAGATAAATGGGTAGTGGAATAGATAGACAAACACGGTGGTTTATTATTTATGACCAAGCATTTAGTTGTACAATATACAAGTGGTACGAGTATTAACGATACAACTCTTTTCTTGGTTTAATATTTAACATCAATAACATCGTAAAATAGTGATCTAAAATAAATATCTAAAGGGGAAAAAGTAACGTAAGTATCTAAGGCAATTTACCTAACATTAATAAAACAATTAAGAGAAGCTGCTATTGGTAAACAAATAATAGGTATTATAAAATAATAACCCTCAATGAGTAACTCAATGGTATTTCTATGTAGCCAAATATTAATAACACAATTAAAAATCGGTTTGTCTCGACACCAATGATAATTAAACATTACGAAGAGGTATACAATAAAATAGGTTTTCTGCTTGCTGTAAGTGTCATCGTGACAGATACAGTTTGATAATGGTTTCGAATGCCGAAACTGCTGTCACGAAACAAGCAATGCTTCAAGGACCAGCAGAACTTTTTTTTTATTTTTTATTTTTTTTTATTTTTTATTTAGTTACTTTTTAAAATAATTAGGTACATTTTTGTATGGCACATGAAATAAAATATATAAATAAAATTAAAACAGATCATTGAAGTCCTCCTCACTAGGAGATCCTGTGCTGAGGGGGACTATATATGTTAGAATACGTTTTCAGCAACTAAGATGATGTTTTAAATATATTAGTTAGTTCTTCTTCCGATATTTCCATAAGCCAAGATTTGATGTCCTTAATGTAGTTATTTTTCGTTTTCCTTTGTTTGATGTTGAGAGGGAGTTTATTATATAATTTAATTGCTAAAAATTCAGAGTTTCTTTGTCCAAAAGTAGAATTACATTTAGGAATATTTAGCATGTCTGTTTGCTTGGCTCTGGTTTTATGATCGTGAGAGGGGTTTGCCTCTGGTTTATTTTTTAAGTGATGAACTAGAATATTTTTAGCATAGATTTTTTGTAAACTTGGAACATCAAACAGATTAAAAATATCAGTAGTTGGCGTCCTTACGGGGAGCTTTAATATGGTCTTTATGATCCAATTTTGAGTTTTCTTTAGTAGTTTAATATGGTTTGATGATGCTGAGCCCCATCCTATTATTACATATTCCAGTAGAGAGTGGCATAGCGCATAATATACTCTCTTTAGATCTGTAGTTGACAAGATATTTCGTAATTTTTTGAAGAAATAGATGAGTTTTGTTAGCTTTTTTGAGGTTCCTTCGATGTGTGCATCCCAATGAAGTTTGTCGTCAATTACGATCCCAAGATATTTAATTGTTTTAGTTTGGACTATATGCGGGCAAGAACATTGCGGATATTTATTTAGACATTCATGTAATTTGAGTGTATGCTCATTCGTTGGTTGACCTCTGTTGGTTTTAGAGAAAGTTAGATATTTAGTTTTACTCACATTTAATGTAAGGGAGTTTGCTTTTAACCAGTTTTGGAGTACAGTCAGACCTTGCTCCGCTTTTTTATGTGTGCTTGTCCAATTTTGTTCATAGAATATAATGACAGTGTCATCTGCAAAGCTCATTATGTCTCCTTCAATGGGAAGACTCATAAGGTCATTAATATAAATGAGAAATAGTATTGGACCCAATACGCTTCCTTGAGGGACACCGTACTTGATTGATAGTGTTTTGCTACTTTTATTACCAATTTGTACATACTGCTCTCTTCCAGTTAAGTAACTTTTAATTAGATTTAGAGTTGTTTGTGTTATTCCATTTTTTTTTAATTTAAAAAATAGTATTTCATGGTCAATTGTATCAAAAGCTTTTTGAAGGTCAATAAAAACTGCCAAGCATTTTTTACCTTCATCCAGTTTTTTTATAATTGTATTTGTTACTTTAGCTATAGCATCACCAGTACCCAGGTTTTCCCTAAAACCGTATTGTGTCGTTGATAATATTTTATTTTCATCCAAAAATTTAACCATTTGTTTTTTTATTACTTTTTCCAATATTTTCGATAGTGTAGGTAATAGACTAATTGGTCGATAGTTAGATATATCATTTTTGGGACCGCTTTTGTATATTGGAATAATCGTAGCAACTTTAAGACGTGTGGGAAAAATACCTTTTCTTATTGAAAGATTTACAAGGTACGTCAGTGGGTAGATTAGCTCATTTAGTAGATATTTAATTGCTCTGTTTGATATCAGTTCATTTCCCGATGAGGTATTTGTGTTTAGGGAGGCTATGGTATTTCTTATATCTTCACTTGTTATCTTGACTATGTTAAGGGAGTTTTCTTGATTGACATTTTCATTCCATACTGTTTTTTCGGCAGTAAATGAAGATTGTTTGATTTTATTCGCTAAGTTCGAGCCTATATTGCAAAAATAGTTGTTTGCAAAGTTGAGAATTTTTTCTGGATGTTCTGCAAAAGATGTTGGTATCCTGTCAATGTTTAATTCTTTAATGTTTTTAACATTGTGCGAGGCTTTAGCGTTTGTAATTTCGTTTATAATCTGCCAGAATTTCCGGGAATCATTATTACATTCCTCGATTTTCTTTTTATAGAATGCTTCTTTAGCATAACGGATTACATTTTTACAAATGTTACGATATCTTTTGTAGAAGCGATGTAAATGGATATCATAGGGGTGGTTTCTTACTTTTCTGTGGAGTTCGTCTCTTTTCCTGATTGAGTTGATAATGTTCTGACTAATCCAGGGTTTAATATGAATATTTTTATGAGATATCTTTTTTTCTGTCGTTATGGTGTTTGATAGAATAATGTTCTGAGTAAAGTCAATAAAATAATTCCAAGCAGCATCAGTATCATCATTGCCAAGAAGGTTTGACCAGTCAGCAATTTGTAGCTCGATTTTAACGTTTTCCCAGTTTGTTTCAGACTTTGCTATGACAGATTTGTTTTTTTGATTTATAGATGTATTTTTATTATTAATAGATAGAAGTATTGTGTAGTGATCAGTCAGTGTTTGTAAGTAGTAGTTTGTAAGTAAGACGTGATCTTCCAATTTAAACAATAAAAGCAACCATGTATAGTGAGTATAGTGAGATGCAATAAATATAACCAATGAACTCTTTAGTTTCTGTAACAAAGAAAGCTGATCCTGCTGGTTGAGATCAATCGAGCAATCAACTGAATATAGTATGAGTATTTATTTTATTTTGTGTGTTCTGTACAAGAGTTTTGGAGACAATTCCAAGCTTCAAATGCTCTGTCACTTAACCATTCTGGAGACCGCTTAAACTGGGTACCTATAATTTATTTATTTATTATTATTACATTTATTACATACAAGATATACAAATATAAAAGGAAGCTTTGACTGTCCAACTAGGAAGTTTCCCGTTTTAGGACAGTCAAAATTATAAACCTATTTATGTTTTTTTTCCGACTTTATGTCCGGGTTAAATCTTCCCCACAGGAAAAAACTAAACCCTTCCACACACTTTTCCACAAATGATCATCTAGTCAATTCACATTATGCAAGTGCATTATATAAGTATAATAAATACAAAACAACACGTCAAATCTCCAGAGATCAAATGGGAAAATTACTCACCGACTCCAGATATTTTCATATCAGAGGGTTCGTCTCGGTAGAACTTCTAACTGGACCTATAAATCCTACTGATCTCTCAATATAAATATACATATAAATATTAAACCTTTTTTTTCTTATTATTATTGTAAGACAAGTTCTCGTAAGCCAATATGAAAGTTGAGGATAATTATTATTTGCAACCCTTGACAAATAAAGTAGGCTATTTTGTAAAGTTGATAATTCTGTTTTAAGATGTAGTGTAATGTAGCTGAAAGGTGAAATATTCATGTTACCAAGGAATTAAGTTCGATTGCCAGAGCTTCTGGAGAGCAAAGAGTGGTGTTGGATACCCGAGACAAATATACTGCATACATTTACGAAGGTCTGTACAAAGCCAAAACTATAAGATGTCGATTAAATATAAGCCGAAAGAAAAGATTTGACGCTGAACGATTTTCAAATTCACGCAATGAATTGAATGAATACATCACAATTCATTCACAATATATTTTTAAACACAAGCATCCAGTCCACACACGAATCCAAAAACAAGGTGCACATTTTATTAAGAACATCCATACAAAATGAAACAAATGTTAGAACTCCAAATTTTCTCTTAAAAACAATAATGAACCAACATCTTGGTACATGTTCTCCTGAAGAGGTGTCCGCAAACCGAGATATTTTCAGTAGTACGGATATTTCAGGCGAGTAATTATTGCTTATACTAAAGTGTTGTATATAAGTTTTCTAGCAGTTAAAGTACATCAGATTACTGTTAATGCTGCCATATTTACAGTAATAAATACAATTTAATATGTTCTAAGGTTGAAAAAGATTTATTGACCTTTTAACGAGCTCCTATGCCAAGTTCTTTCATCCGGGGTAGCTATAGCTAAAGCAGAGATTTATCCAGAACTTATTCTATTTAGGAAGTAAACAATAAAACATGAATGGCAATCTCTCGGTTGGCTACGCACTTTTTGTTGGTTTTGTTTTTGAATATTTATTTAGATCTATGCAATTTTTTACATATAGTAGGAAAATATATAAAAATGCAAGGACAAAATACAAAAATAAGATACACTTCAAGAATGACAGTTACAAAATATAATAAATACCTTCGTATATAATCATTAACTTTTTCTTCCATATATAGCACATACCCTACGAAAAGTGCCAACTTTTGCGTATCGTAATAATTATTACATAACGGAACGTGACAGTGGTTCTATCTGCTCAGTTGTGACAGTGGCTGGCTTCAACTCTAATAGAAAGTGAACTAAATGAACCTAGTTCCCAGTTGGGCGGTTTAGCGCGTGTGGTGTATGACCGGGGCAAGTGGAGGTCTAGTGACAAGTGGAGGTCTAGTGGCAAGTGGAGGTGACCGGGGCCGCCGCTGGCACGCGTTATGTGTCGCAATGTCTGCTTTCTTATCGTATAAATATGCAAGTGCGAAATTGGGTAACAAACCACTTCCGAGTTCGAGTGCGAACTAGATTTAAATCAGTCATTACGCCAGCTGCCGCGACGGGGTTACCGTCATTCGAGGGTTATCTTTGAATAAATGTATTTAAATTTCTTTCCACGGGAAACATTTTAAAAACACTACGAGGTTGGTGGTTGAAGTAAACTCCGACTGTTTGATTAAATGTATCAAGTGTACACTTACTACTTGTACCAATATGCTTGTGGTTTGTAAGCCACGGTAAGGGTAATTCTACACTGTTCATGTCAATCAATGGAGTCGTAGAATACGTAACACCTGCTAACACGAGTTAGTAGGTACCTTATAAGCAGCAAACTGATTGTTCGCCATTCGTGGTACCGAAAATGACTAGTATTCGACTGATTTTTATAAATTGCGGTGTTTTCCTTCCGGCTTCGTAGAAATAACTCAGTATTCTAGGAATTCAAAACGTTTTTCGGAAAAATCGAAGACAGATTTCAGCCCATGTAAAAGAAAAACAACCTTATAGCCGATATATTTGACCTCTAGGTAATTCCGCTTTGTATAGTGAGCTGGGTATTAGAATTGCAGCCGACTGGTTAGTTTTTTCTATTCAAGGAGTAAAACTGGATTGATTTGGTGGCCAAGTTGCTTCGTATCGGATCATGTCACACGTCAAACCGGAATATATATGCTAGTATATATCTAATTGCATATAATATGTATCTACCATCAAGGATGGGTAGTTGGTCAGGCCCGACCCGTCGCGCTGGCTGATTAAACTAGAAGAAGTACATTTAGCAGAGGTGTTAGTCTGGGTATTGTTTGTTATGTCGATTGTAAAGTCCGATTAGTCTTCAAAATTACTTCTCCATTATCTCTAAATAGAATTAAAAAACGTCGCTATCCGCATCTGTCTGTTTGTGCACTTAGTTCTTCTAAATTACACAGTGGATTTTGATAGGGTTTTAACTATCATTCAGAGAATTTATTCCGGGAGGTTTACGGTTTCTATAAATATAAAACATGCATTTTATATTTATAGAGAGTAGAGAAAAGTGGAACAACTCCGGGTACAGGTCAACTAGTTACTGCTAAACACGATAATGTGATTTATCCAACACATCATTTTTAAACTGTCCTCCGGTTGAAAGATATTTCTATTAGATATCAACAATTTAACTCTTTTCATTGCAATTGATTCCCTTGATCTTGTTGAAAGTTTATGGTAGCTACCTGATAGTTTATGGGAGATACCTGAGATTCTTCATGTATTTTTACGATAGTGTATCGATCCCTACGGATGTAAATGATTTATATTTAAGATAAATAAAAACAGTACTTTACCATTAAAATACTTTATGCGTAAAAGTGGTTTTATTAAAACGTTTATCAATTATAAAATTAGCGTTAAGCACCAGATTTTATTTTTCTATAAATTGGTAACTCCCCGAGGGATTCCTCTAGAAACATTTGAGATATTAATAATACGTTCACGAAAGATCAATTTTCCATCAATCATTGCTTTGCTCCCTGGAAACTGGCAGAGACAAATGAGTGCCGACTTCAATACCTTGTGCACATTTCATTTTTATTTTATTTGGAAAACCAACATTAGTATGTATAATTCCCATGCACAATTATTACATTCATATTTGTGCACGGGAAGTCTGCAACTTTTACATAGTTTGAAAAATAACATTTTTCACAACCCCATTTTCAAAATTAGAAAATTATGCTCGTTTGAATAATACTAATAAATAGGATTACTAATAAAACATCACTTCACAACCGTTAAACGGTTTTTTGTTACACATTACACAAATACCGTACAATTTCCTCTTCGAATTATTATAATAAGATATGTCTCGCAACATTGTGTTTTGGCAGACTGGCGCATTTTCCCAGCAATATTAGTAATATGACAGTTTTGATTTCTTGTTTGAGATGTGAATCAAGGCTTGTTTTTGTTCATAATTTCGATTCCAACGACCAATTCATTATTAAATTAGTATAATTCAATATATTTGTGTTTTTTGTCAGTTTTAATACATAAATACTGTCATTTAGTGAATTTAGTGTCATGTTATGGGAAGAGTTAGAGGTTATTTCAGACATTATTTTTAATTGACTGTAACCGCGTGAATTTTATAAGAATTTCATGAAGGTGATGTTTTTAATAATATAAATACCTCATGCAATGTAGGTAAATACAGCTGTAAGAAATCAACGCTAATATTGTGCAAAAACGTTTTTGGTTATTTTCTGGGAATTATTATTATAATTTTTAATTGTATGAACAAGATAAAAAAGTTATCTGACACTTTTCTTTCAAATTCCTTAAATAAAGGCCTGTTTTTTTGATTTATTAATTCTCTAAAATTTTTGGACGTTTTCACTAAAAAAGTCAGTGGTAAACCTTTTTTCAAGTTTGCAATAAAAATATTAAAAAATATACAAATCTAAAAAGTATTTTTTTCTATTTTCTAAAAAGGTATTTTATTTTATGACATCCATAAAATGAAGAATATTTAAAATACCTTGAAAAAAATCTGAAATTCGATGAGAAATTATTGTTATTTCAGGTTTATACTAAAGATAAATAACCCTATTTAGTTGGATAAGCAATGTATATATCTTGAACTATTTTATGTCAGTTTCTATTTTTACGTTTCAATTAGTATAAATTTAATAAAACTTTCACAACGTTTAAGGCTGTAAAAGTATAAATTCATTGACAAAGTCTGCCACTGGGTTCGCTACCAATAATCCGGGAGCTTTCTGCCATTCTGACTGATGTAGCCTTGCACTTTCTCTTTTTTTCGTAGAATATAGTGTTTAGAAATGTTGATAATTTTAAGTCATTTTTCGCGGAACAAATTCTGGTTGGATACTTTTTGAAGAGCTCGTAGAGCAGTAGGTCTGTTATCTCGAGCTAATTCTTGCGAATATAAACTCGACACATGTGTAATGTAATGTGCATTTCTGATAACACGTGTAAACACCACGGTAAACAGAATCGAGCCAACTCCGCCTCGTTGTGTATAGAGCGGGTTAGGTATAGTTTGGGTACAGTGTAGGTATAATTGGAACAGAAAGCTGCTGCTGAATAAACACAAGTTTGCGTTTTATGGGTTCCGTGCAGATCGACAACTCTTGGCCGGAAAAGAGGCGAATCCAAATGGCGGGAGACTTATTTGGCATTCAGGATTTACAATGGGTGATTAGTTAATAACAACTTTTCCACCCCTTTCGCTATCGTCACTACTATTGTTGGGAATTCCAAAATACCACAAGCTCCGAGTTCACTGGGACCAATATGCGATATTCGCAATTTTATGTCTCTGTAAGTAATAAGCTATATTAAACATAGCTAATTTTTATTTGACATATCCAACTTATAATTATAGAAACATTTCATTTTATTTTAACTCGATGAAAATGTCTTCGCTTTACGAAATAAAAACTAAATGTGATTATTACGGTGTGTTTGATTGGCTTAATTTTTCAAAAAAAAAAAGTTATTTATTTAAAAATACAACTGTACAATAATTGTGCATCAATTGTTATCGATGGTCTATTATTTTATGTACCTAGATATTCATTTATATATTAACAATAATAAGACGTGTCAATTGAAAAAATGATGTACACAAAGTTATTGTGTTTCATTTAATAGATAATAATGTAGTAGGTTATCGCCATTGTAGGAAGATAAGCCTGTATTGCGAAATGCGTCGTGGATCGTCGTATAGAAACAATCACAGTCCCCCAGTTCCAAGCAAGTTCTGAAAATACCCTGCTCCAGAACTGCGATCTCATACGACGTACGGGCCACCGGGTGTCGAGTTTTGATATAATGTTACTTTGAGATTTGATGAGCCACTCATTATTACATTTGGTATAACACATATTCAATATTCAAGTCTGTTCTTTCTTACTATGTATACAAAGACAAGGCGATCATTTTGAATTTATGGACAAATATAGTAAATTTAAACCAATTGGAACAGTTATTTTATATAAATATTTTTTGAAATTTTAATCCATTACGATCCTAATATCTATGTATTGATGACTCTCTGCTGATGTTTTCCTGGGTACACATTATTATTAAGTGTTTCAGGTTAAGGGGAAGCTTAATGCTAAATCACCATTTTCGATTAATCTTTATAACGAATTGGTTTACATTATGAATACCAAAAAATATGTTTTAGATAAATTGAAGCTTTTCCTATCGTTTCCCTTCAGTAGAATACGAATAAAAAAATAATTACTTAAATCAAAATATAAATGTAAACTACTGAATTTTTTTTTGTTTAATAGAAATGTATGAACGCGTAAAAGAAACAACTTAAAAAAAAAAAAACAATATTATAGCTAAGATTATCTGTTACAGTTTCCCTTGACTAACTTTTTTGCTTTCTTATAAAATTGTCTACAAAATAAATAAAAACTACTTTTGTGCTTCAAACTGAGCGTTTCTAGACTTATTTTGTTAAGCGATTTTAATGCCTACTACCCATATTCGTGACGATATAAAGCATACCAAGAAGCTTCCTCTTAAGAAAGAATTGTTACTATTAGTCGAGCATATAACCTTTCTAGAAGTATTTGGAATTGAACGGTAATATAACAGATTTAAGCTTATTTTTTTATTTAAATTAAAGTCAATAAATATATCAATTTAAACTCAGTATTTCACAAAAAACAAACTAGACTCGTGTCCATATTATGTATTAATTAATTAATGTGCAGTTTGTAGCTAGTACGAGCAACATCACATTGTGTTCAACTGCACGGAATATAGTTACAAGAAGGCTATGATAGCATACCTCTTAAATAATAATTATATAAATATCTTGTTCTGGGTCTCACTAATAAATGTGTTTTAAATTGTATACAACTGAAAACAACCATTAATGCAGGATAAATGATTTTTTAACAGTTTTGTAATACCTATATGTATAATGCACAATTTCTAGTAATGTGTTTAGGTGTGTAAAAACCCCACGGGCATATAATATTATAAATAAATAATAAAAAGAATGCAACTAGGTATGTGGTATGTAGGTACAGTAACTCTGTACAGAGTAATTAAATAGCCACGTAGGTAAGTATCGTAATCTAATCGCAATAATTAATTAGTGTGCGCAAAAATGGTTGTGCGTGATGCGAATTGTAATCATTGTTAGGTGCGCTGATTAGCGACGAAGACGGTCTTATCTGTAACGAGTTCACATTTGAATCTTGTAAAGCCCAGCTACACTACTCGCGAAGTTGATCGAAGTTGACCGAATACGATAGTGTGGGCACGAACTTCACTTCGCTTCGGGCAACTTCGCTTCGCTTCGCCCGACTTCCGATTGTTGTCGGTAAATGCGCCCGAGTCAAAGGACTCGAAGCGTTACTCGCGAAATTGCACGAGTGTGTGGCACACACTTCGAACTTCGGCTAACTTCGTCGAGGACTTCGTCGAAGCGTCGAAGCGAGTAGTGTAGCTGACACAATAACATCTGCCTGTTGCTGTACGGCTGTTATACGGCTGCTATACGGCTGCTACACGGCTGCTACACGGCTGCTACACGGCTGCTACACGGCTGCCGTACGGTGCCCTTAGCGACGGCTAACTCTACGGAGTTTATTTATTCAGTAATCTTTTTTTTATTTTGATAATATTTTTTACATTTCAAAGTTTTCCAGTAATGTTGGCCTCACTGGGTGGCTTGCCCGTGCTAAGGCCTTTACTAAATAATTGATTATTTTTTAAATAAATTTATATGTCAAATGTAAGTAATATTTTTAAATCGTCTTAAATAATACTTGTAATTTTTCTACTAATTTAATTATTGAGCGCAGGATATTGGTCATTATTTTTGATTTTAAATTTTTTATTTTATGAGCCTAGAAATGAATAATTATTTCCTCCTTACAATTTGTTTTCCAGTGGGCATTTTATAAAAATCACATTAGGTGATCGGAAAACATTTAAAAAATAGAACCAAAATTTTTAAACAAAAAAAAAAATATCTATAAGATTTTTGACTGTTTTTTGCCAGAGATCGGCCTGAGTTTTTCATGTCGAGCTAAAATGTCGGCTCCGTAATATTGGCAAATTATGTAAGGCCCTGCAAACCCCCACGGATATATAATGTCGTAAATGCCCACCGCCAATAGCTTCCATAGCTGCGCACATGGGTTCCATAGTCGTTCAAATATAGGAGATGAGATATAATAATAATAATAATATTTTGATGATTTGAATAGCGCCGTTTTTGTGAAAAATCACCTCAGGCATTATGTACTGTATTTTATATTTGCGACATCTTTTGAAATCATTAAAAACTAAAATTACTAATTAGAGAGAGATAGTCTTCATGTGTCGCCATACATTTAACTGCCATATGTAGGAAGGGTTAATGGGCAGATAAGTCCAACGACGGTTATTTGACATACGATAATAACCTTCCCACTCGGTGAACGATTTGCTAGCAATATTATTCTTGTCACGTACTGATTTTAAAATGCCGATAATTCTCAACCTGTGGGATATTACTGATTTAATAAATTAAATCATTTAAAACGATATGTGTTTATATTATATAAGGTGTAAAGGGGGTAAAGTGCGTTTCCTCCAAAGGTCATTCTACACCTGTATGTATGTATACATATAATATCTACTTTTTGTACATTTATATAAATTATATACACGCATATTATTTATACCTATAATATACATTATGAAGATAATTTACATTGTTTTAAGCTTGTTTTTTATATTTATTTATTCATTCAATGATTGTAGTTCAAAAATTATGTTCTAACATCTTTTATTAACGTGGAATTATTTCCTCTCTTCTACAACATGCCTTTCCTCAAAAATACCTTCCACACAGCATCCTCAAAAATGACACAGGCTCTAAGGGAAATTATTTTCTTCAGGGACTCCTGTCTGGAATTGCATAAAAAACATCATCATTATTCAATGGCCAATACAAAACGAATTTACTCGGCATTTCCAGTTTCCAATGCATTAGATATACGAGGCGTATCCAGAAAGTAAGTGTACTGAGGCTCTCACGACCGAATGAATTTTATTTTTACACTTTCCTTTGAGCCTGACTCTTCCCCTCCGCAACGAGGTTCAAGGTCAGTACGCGACAATACGTTTCGTGAAAAATGTCAATCCAATCTCCCGCCAAGTGCGAAATACGCGGCGTCATCCGTTATCTCGTTTGGAAGGGAAAACCTCCGTTTGAGGTTTAGAATGAGGTGAAAACTGCATATGGTGATAAAGCTATGAATCGTACGAGTGTGTACAAGTGGTATAGCGAGTTTAAAAACGGTCGTACGTCTGTGCATGGTGATCAGATGAGCGGAAGACCTTCAATTGTGACAGACGAAATTGTGGAAAAATCGAAAAAACGCTCCCTGACGATCGCAGATTGACTGTGGAAGAACTTTCTGCGATGTTTCCGCAAATCTCCAGGGGCTCTATTCCTGAATCGAGGGCGCTCGTAATCGCCGTCGAAAGTACGTACGTTGGTCGTCGTTGCTATTCCCGAAATTGGTCGAAGGTACATACTTCGACGCCAAACGTCAAAAGTCATTCCACACAACAACTACTGGGTATAACCAGTAGAAACAGTTGTTGGCGTTTCTATGGAATTGGCTGTCAAAATCTAGTCTAGCTGTCAATTTTTGTTTTACCGCGCGGATTCCGCAAATGTAAAAGTGGGTGAAAATTTCCCACTTACTAAGTCTTTATCGGAGCTTACAAGCTCAATTAATAAGAGTTGCTTTTGGCAATTTATAATATGTCCCGCAGCCATTTCTGTTTTGAATAACGAATAACTGTTGTCTGTTTGACAGTCACACCATAGAAATCCCAAAAACATCAGGAACGTAGACAATATTCACGGGGGTGCCAATATAATCATCTCTTCTACCAACTTCGACCGTTCGACGCTCAAGAATACGTAAAATTGAAACATTCGAAAAAGTTAGTCGCGACGACTAGTAGTTTTTCACTCGAAGACGGCGCATACGAAAACGATTGATCGTTTAACTCAAGAATCGCAGGCCTGATCTCTACTACACGAAACCATCACAGAAACCCTCGGATATCGGAAAAGTCTCTCAGATGAGTCGTCACCTCATAAACCTCCATAACAAGTATGTAGCTATAAAATAATAGAAAACATGATTTTTTACATTACTATACCTGTGTCATAATGTCATTAGTTAAGTACAATTTTTTTTAACGATAATTTTCTAATACTGAGGTTTGTTTGTTGATTTATACAGAGTTGTTTGTTTCTTAAAAATAATTACCAATACTGAGAGTTGTTTGTCAATTTATACAGAGTTGTCCCTTAACGATAATTTCTTTATAATGGGTTTAGTTTGTTGATTTTTTTGCTTTGACTGTTTTTTTTTTAATTTATGGAAAAAATTGAATTTTATAAAGATAAATGTAAATTTTATAAAAGTAAATGAGAGTTACATTTCAATTAAATATATTATTATAAAAAGAGGTGCGTTATTAACTAAATTAATAATCTCCCCACAGTTTTTACTCCCCTCAGAATTATCAGCTACCCGGTGCGGTGTTGTGAAAATGGTGCTATGCGAAAGCCTCTTTTACACGTTTTCAGAAATTTGTGAAAATTTCAAATCATATCTACTACGGTTTTTGTTATTTTTATCATGGCCGTACGAGTTATAGGACTGAAGAGATAATCTAGAAGTGTAATCTATAGGTCAGATTTGAAGAGAAACTGATGTCAAATAAATTCGTTTGTATAAGGAGACATTTCAACTTCTAGGCTCCAGAGACCAGAGACAAAACAACATTCAGATTTCTCTCGTCACCACATAACCACACTTGTATAACCACACTTGTATACCTAATCTTTTCAGTGGATGAGACTATGCTCGTACTTATACGTATTATAATATGCCTGATTTCCAAATGAGTGTTGGTAAGCGCAGTGTGCAAATGAATAATAGTAAGGAACGCTTTGATGATTTAGGCATGATGCTGAGCGTTAGGGCAAGTGGATGGAATAACTCGGGGACGCTCCAGGCAGACATGGAATGATCGAATGAATTGAATCGGGCTATCGGCGTAGTTACCTAAACTTCTAAATCTCGCTGATACAACCTAATGTGATTTGTCTGTCAGTGTCAAGTGATGTCAGTTGTTAATGTATATCTACCTATATTAGAATGCACCTAATATGACCATCAGAGCCGAGAAATTAACGACTGGACGTGATGCTAGTCTCACGATGATCTATCATCGTCACCTTTTAGACAACGCATTGGTCTAAGAAGTAAGTTAAATATTTAAATGTTGCGGTCTCTCCCTTGAAAATACTCGGGTATTAAAGATGAATACATTTTCTTACAGTTAAGTACTCATCCGCTCTTCGGGTTTTCTTTTCGGTATGAAAATATCGTCAGCTCCATGACTAGTTTAATTAATTCGAAGGCTCTACAGCAAAACGTGTCATGGCCGCGCAATGGCGCGAGAGATTCACTAATAATCTTTATTGTTTGTGTTGTGATGTTTCACCTTTCCGCGGGTAGGTACAGGTACCTGCCTATCTACTGCATTACAGTACAGTACCTAAAACTGCAGACCAGAGACACAAGGTGGCCCAGGTGCACGATACACCATTCTCTCAGTACTTCTGATTCTGTATGCAGATGATCTGTCCCCCACGAAGACGTGCCCGTTCTCGGTACGATTGATTGAATAAATACGCGGTACACCCACACTACTTGTCTTTCAGTTTCTACGGTTGTATTTTCGCATCTTACGAACGGTTAAAGATAAAATAACGACCTACTCTATTTTAGTTAAAAACTATACCCATAGGGACGAATTTCCCAATTCCCTGAATGGCCCTGGCAAAAACTCTACGTACAGGGACGAATTTCCCAATTCCCTGAATGGCTCTGGCAACATATGAAAAATGATTCTTCTCCATTGCAAAATTTGTCATTTAGGCTCTATACATTTTGATTATCACCTCTTCAAATTTATACCTACTTACCATATTATATTATCGAAATAATACATAATTTTTCTAGTATTGAGAAGAGTGAATTAACTTTAGTGAGATGGTCTGAATTACATTCGATGTTATAGAATACGTTGGAAATATTTATTACCGAGATATTAGAAAATGGTAGGTACCTACTGTGAGAAAAATGTATCATCTACTCGTGTCTTCTGTCACTGTGAAATACAATTTTTAAGAATTTTTTCCAAATAAATCAGCCATATTGAATTTTTTTTTTTTTTTATTTGACTTTTTTTTTGAGCATTTAATCTTCCTACCCGGGAACTAGAGTCGACCACTCTACCAACTTCGCCAAAAGATTAACTGCGGTAATGTCATCCAATTTCAGAGAAATGCGTAGGTATATATGTACGTGATTGCCACTGATCGATTGATTCACTGCCGAGTTACAGCTCGATCGGATATCGGAAAGTGGGTTAGTTTCCGCACCCAAGATTTGCATTCATTCTAACCGAAAACAAAGTGAAATTCAAATTGTAGATGTAAGTATAATAAATTAAAATTGAAAAAAAATCTAAAAGGACTACGATTTATTGCTGTTTGTTGCGAGTAATGTTTATATATATTTTATTTTTGTGTGACTGTGTGTCCATTTACAATACACATGTAATATTAACTACATATAGATGAGACGAAACAATGAAAGAAAAAAGAATAGAAATAACAAGTTATAAATAGTGATTTTTGGCATTGACATGCCTCTTGAATTCTTCAAGGCTACTATTAAACATATCGATAGTCTTGGAGGCGTTGTTTAACAGCGCCATACCTCGTGTCATGCTATGCCGAGCAAGTACGTCCGTTCTGCCACGTGGGATACATAGCAGATCATGGTGCCGTCCTTGGCTGTAGTTGTTCGGTACGAACAACTTATAGCATTCCAGAAGGTATGGGCTATCTATTAAATTATTAAGAATTTTGTACGCCGTTACTGCAAGGGCCCCACTCCTCCTCGAGTGGAGACTTTGGTAGCGCGTTTCGGCAAGCAAATCTTCGTGATGCATGAATCTCGGGTACTCTCCGTGCATTCTCAAATACAATCTCAAAAACTTTTTTTGAATCTGTTCTAATTTTTCAATGTATTTTTGTTGGTATGGGGCCCATACAGCAGAGGCGTATTCAATTTTAGACCTTATAATGTAGTTGTACAAAGTCATCATTGCCTCGGGATTGGAAAATTGTTTGCAGAGTCTTATGACAAATCCGAGAAGCTTGTAACATGATGTCGTCAACTGCAATATATGGTCCGAAAACGTATGTTTGGGATCAAAGACTACCCCAAGGTCCTTGATGGATTTTACTTTTGACAATATATCATTTTTGATGCAATAATCGAATTTGATAGGGTTTCTCGAACGTGTATTCGACATAGCGACACACTTTTTTGTATTAAAAAATAATTTATTTTCATCAGTCCATGATGAAATTGAATCTAAATCAGCAATTTGGCACAATCTTGACCATCACAAATTTGAAATGATAGTTGATGGTGATACTATGCTATAGTTGAGGTGACCGCAGTTATTACCTCCTACTCCCAGTTAGAATATCAACGTTTTCACGGCCGCAACATTCATCTTTGCTATTGTGTTTTAGGTTGGAGCGTTTTATTTATTGGTATTTGATGCGAGTAATGTTTAAAGATATTATGAAATGATAGTTGATGGTGATACTATGCTATAGTTGAGGTGACCGCAGTTAGTACCCCCTACTCCCAGTTAGAATATAAGCGTATTCGCGGCCGCAGCATGAATGATGATGAATCGTTGCTATTGTGTTCTAGGTTGAAGCATTTTATTTTATTTTATTAATTAGCAATATTGTTCTAGGTATCATGGATATTTTTTATTTCATTCTCTCGTTTCTTAGAACAGTTAACATTATTCATTTCTTGGATCGAGCTATAATGTCTTTATGTGTGTAGCTCGGCACCTGTTCCGTGCCAAGGCCATACTTAAACTACAATGTCCGTAATAATAAATTATAATGATTACTTAAAAGTTAAAAGAGCTCATTATTGTAAGCAATAATACTTTTTCACATATAAAACGTGTCGCCTATGTAGCGGTTTATAGGGAGAATTGGTGGAAATACAACGTAAAAAACATATTATTATTTTCGGCTACTAAAGTGTCAAAAAAACTTTTGGAGCCAGGTCTACGCTTCGACGCACTTTAAAAGACATTAAACGACTGATATTGTGACCTGGTGACCCATTTTTTCAGATTTGACCTAAAAACTCTGACTTTACTCGAAAACGGAAGCTCAAATAAAAAAAAGTCACACCACAAACATCGATTGTACATCAATGCCCACAAAATAGACTCCAAATGTGATATATATTCACCAGTTCCCTAATTGAACTACGAGTTTCCGGACAACGTGTATAGATAGGCACATAGTAGAAACATTTATTTTATTTGTACTATTTTAGAAACCAAAGTACATAGATAAAATAAGTGGTAAAGAGTTTTCCAGGCTTTAGAAATGATAACAACGATCCGTACTAATGAAATATCTTGCGAGTGGTTGGTTATATACACTTTACCCGTTACTATTGTGAATTATAGTCGAACTTATAATGAGAGTTGTAACGGTTATAAGAAGCAAAAACCCTAATGATTTAAATTAAACGTTTTCAAATGAATCACTAATTAGGTACGATTATAACGATTGTGATTTACATCCGTAAAGCATACTAAAATAAAATATCCAATATATCCAACAACATTTGGCAAACAAGCCCGGTACAGCACTGCAAATACTCATAATGACCAATGACTTTCCTTAATCTTGAAATAAAATACGAACATAAAAAGACGTAAGATAAACATAATACCGCAGATCGAATAACTGTAATGGCATTAGAAATGTATCGGCCGTTGCCTGGCAGTCTGACTGTAGTGAGTGATTTGGTAACGCGTGCGCTCAGGTTAATAATCGAACATCAGTAAAATGGCGATCAAAGGCTCAAAGCGCGTTGCCACTTCTAATGCTCGGAGTTGGTCACTTTGTCCTCTGCCATGTTTGCTTTATTTCACATGCTTGAATGTGCTCACATACTCCTCTCCATATGGCGCAGGCCGCATCGTGCTGTACTTACAACCTTTGACTTTATAATAAACACACTGCGGTGCGTTGGTCGCTAGTAGTGCTGTAGCTTGCGAAATGGTACTAATATTATAATAATAAGTTGACAACAACGCCTCCGTGTAGAAACCTGCGAAGGGACTGTTTGACGACAGCTTCACGCGCGGAATACTTGATGAGATATTATGTTGACACGTGTGTGAGTATGTTGCGCACTGCAGTTGCTCAACTTGCGCTGACAGACCATATTCTATTTTCAAAAATTACCGCTGTCACATTGAGCATCTTTGAAGTGTCGAAGAATTGAGAAATACTCGCATTGAAGCTGCGTTTTGCGGTCGGCGATGTACCCATATAAACACACGCTTCAAACACATTAAGTTAATGTGGAATTTTACTGCCACATTTGTGCAATCTTCGGAATCATAACCTTAATTGGATATAATCCGCCTCTAATGCGAGATAAATATCTCGAAACCTATGTCTTGCGCATATTGCACGAGATCTATCTAATTTAAATTGCCTCGATTAACTAACTATTACAGTAACTACAGTAGCTCTAAAGTATGTAGCCATTTTAAAACGTAATTCATCTTAATTTTCATTTCCACCTGCCCGGCGATTTTAGTTATACAAAATAATATAGTGATATATCAGATAAGTAGACAGACGAAACGCACCATTGTGAAGTGGATGAAGAAACGCAGATTTATTTGTGATGTCAATCTTCCACCTTGATGACAATAACGCTGAAATCAGGAGACAACACTCTGTTCAGTTGTCACTTAGTCCTTTGAAGTACCTATCCATTATTATCGTATTATTTGGTAGTAAAGTCAGCAATTGAATCACTCGCCCGAAGAAACACCGCGTCTCGCATTATGATAGTCCTTCACGGCTATTTTATCTAAGGTCAGATACCACTCGGGCTCTACTTAACTGCCAATCTCCCATTGTTTAATTAGTCATAATTATCATTTTAACTATAATAACTACTGTCAATCTGTGGCAGCGCCGATTTCAATCCGAATCGCTATTTTATGTCACTTCCTTCTGAACCACAATAAAATTTTCAGTACTTATACACGGTGTCCGGAAACTCGTAGTACAAGCGGGAAACTGGAGAATCTACACCACATGGGGAACCCAAAAAACATAAAGTTTTTTGATTTGAGCATTTTCAAAAAAAAAAAAACCAAAAAAATATATTTTTCGGCTATTTTAGGGTTAAAGTTTTTTCTGGTGTTTAGGGTTGAATAACAGATGTTTTAACCCTGCAGAGCAGAAATATTTTATGATTACACCGGGTTAAATGAAGGGTGATTTCAAAATAATGCTTCAAATCCGAGTTTCTTCATTTGTTTTACTTTCAAATAGTTTTAATTAGTTGGGTACTTTGATCTTAAGTAATAATTTATAAGAATTTGATTTAAAAAAAAAAAAAAAAAAAATCAACTTCAAACTCGATTTACTCGATTTACTCGATAACGAAAGCTCAAATAAAAAAAATATATACTACAAAATCGACTCCAAATGTGATGTAGATTCACCAGTTTCCCGCTTGTACTACGAGTTTCCGGACACCTTGTATATAGATAAAAAGCCATAAGTTTAAAAAAAAACTGGTGTTTTTTTGTAAAGTACTACGTTTGGTACTTAAGTAAGTACGTATCTATACGTTTGAAAGATTACTCGGTAAAAATACCACGTACCATATCTTACATGGGTAGCTAACCAGCTACTACAATATGTTTATTTAAAATTATATAATTAATAAAATAAATTACTATAAACACACAAACTCAAATGCTGAGTTTTTTCCTATTTCCTGTTAAACTGCCACACACTGTACCTTCACCTTGGTATCCACATATTATCAAAGTCAATTATCTCCATTTGGCGTAAGTTGTCATACGGCAGCCCAGCTAAGGGAGTACGAATTGTATTCATTATTTCCGTTAGTGCGTTTTTACTATAGATATAGAGTACCTACTTATTGCTTTTCCAATAATTTAGTTTTGTTTTCGCAATCTACAGCTACAATGTACAATATATAGATATATAATTTAATCTGCCGTGAAGGATGATTTACACTGCAAGGTTCTTCGAGCTTTGCCCGAGATGGAGGAGGAACCGCACAATATATAAATCGCACAAAAATCAGCTTTAATCTGCCGTGAAGGATGATTTACACTGCTAGGTTGAAACTTTTTCTGAGATGGATAAGAAACCGTAACGCAATGAACGTCGACCTAAATCTTTAATTCTGTCACTCCTACTTGCAAATTTAAAAATAAATGTTATTCGTAAGAACTTTATTTCGTATACTTTTACATCATAAGTAAACCCTTTTACATGTTGTTTTCAAAATATGCTAAGCTGAATAATCCATTTTCACCCATTTTTAAACATGCTTAGTCCTTGCCCCTCGTCACTCTATGCCACACTTTTCTAGAACCCGTGCCTTCCTATTTTGATGAACAGACAGTTAAGGTGTCGTACATTTAATTTTATTAATATTATTAGCACCTCTCCCCTGTCACTAATATTAATTTATGTGTATTGATATGTAGGTATTCCTGTGTAACGGTAAATTGATAAACATGATTTGCAGGAAAGCGAAGAAGCCAACGTAAGAAACATCTCAACGTCAAGAGTCGAGAGGCCACGAGAAGTCTGGGAATTGGAATTGGTACCTCGTTTCGCATATCGATACAAATAATATATACTATTTCGGACATTTTTTTGTACCCCCGCCACCCGACGCCCTTGAGGTGATTTTGCACAAAAACGGCGCTATAAAAATCATACATATATTATTATTATTAACGTTGTCCATTGACTTCGGATTATTTTTTTATAACTTAAAGTATCTTATTTTATTAAAATGTTCCCAGATCTGAGAAATATATTTAATTTGTGATGCATGAAAACAACTTTCTGGTGATCTATTTTATCATACATTATATATATTTTTAAATAAATTTGAAAAGACTGAAAGCGACTCTTCTAATTTTAGTTTAAATAAATCTTTACGCATCAAACGCTGTAATTTTTTGTGCAAATAATGACACATTCAATTTGAAAAACAGTTATTCGGTTTAATACATAGTTTTAAGAAATATATAATTTTTATTACGTCCTACAAAAAGTTCAAATTTTTTTGTCGGTTTTGTAACGCAGTTTGCAACCAGCACAAATACTTTTCTGGTCAAAATTATTTTTATGGTATGGCAACACTTGTGAACACTATGCCGCCATCTTGACTCTTCACTTCTGTCAGTGTTAAATAAGAGTGAACGTGCTAGGACTTTTGACGGAAATTTTGTCATTCAGTACAAAATTACGATAGTTCATGTAAATTATTAAACTAATCCTCCTCAGTCGACCAAATTACGAGGTTATAAAATGTCGAAGTTATCTACTTTTCAAATTCGGAAAACATGTTTTTGTAACGTCGGTTTTGTAACTTTGTGCCGTTACAAGATTGACATTTCTAAAGGGAGGGTCATATCTAACTAATTTACGATTTGCATACCATTTTTTGTAGTTTTGTTTCGCAGATATTTAATTTTAAGCATAATTTTTTAAATTCACTCATTAAAACGAACACCTTTTAATAAGACTTTTGGAAACCATTTGGAAATTTTTTAACATTTATGGCTACTATCATACCCTCATGCATTGCAGAAAATTGGGATGCGATTAATATGTACTTAAAAAAACAATTTGTATCAGTTAGATCAGAGGTTCCCAAAGTTGTCTATATGGACCCCCAGAGGTCGATATCGGCTTGCTGGGGTCTATGTCATTGGGGGTCCACGAGATTCAAATGGGGGTACATACGAGCGGACCCCCATTTACCTCAACTCAATATTTAGGAGTTCCGTAAATGACACAATAAACTCAACACAAATAACACAGTATACGTAATACTAATAGTAGACTTCTTCTTTGTTCTTTCGTATGGTGGGGTGGTCAGAGGGGGACATCTAGGTCTGCGAGCCAGTCTAGGGCCTCAGGCGTCGCCATGTGGACCTCATCAATCCCGCCGGGGAATGAATGGAGCGGGCATTCGTTGACCACATGTTCGTTGGTCTGCACCGCACCACATTCACACATCGCCGACTCTTTAAGGCCGCATATGTGCATCATGTGGGCACAGCGGCTATGGGAGCACCTTAACCTATTGATGGCGGACCAAGTTTGCGTAGCAATGAGAACCCAGGCTGTCTCTCGGTGGGGTCCTGTAGGTGGGAATTTCCCATGTTGGTCGTTTGTCACTCGAGTTTCCACCTATCTTCTGGGGTGAGTGGTTATCGGAGGAGCCTCTCTCCTTAGTCCTTCTGCCCAGAAGGACTAAGGAGAGAGACTAGACTGACAAATTACTTATTTGATATTTGTATGTTTATATATCGTAAAGTTGTTTATTGAGGTATATAAATAGAGTCTACGTTCGTTTTCTCGTCAGAATTTATATATTGAACCAAAGCATTTCACATTGGAAGCCGTGAATTTTCCTAGTTCCCCAACTTATTTTTGAAAAACGTCCAGGGTAATAATGACGTTCAACATTTAGATGTACTTCACACAGACTTCAAAACTAAGTTTGAGGACATTTTGACTGTGGAAATGGAATGTTGAAGAATCGGATATCATATTACAAGAATAACTGATCGGAATAAGTGCTTACAAAGAACTTAAGGGGCAGTTCTGTAGGACCAGCTACAGAAAATAATTCCCAGTGCTTATCCTGCTCCATTTTCATTTGGTGTAATACCTCACAAGGGCACCCTTGTCTGCACAATGCAAAAACAGAGGAACTATATCGCCACCCGGTTGTAGGGCAGGCAAGGGAAGGGAATCTTTTTACGATAAAAATAAATGATTATCACATGGGACGTTAATAGTTTTAGGAAAATTGAATTCGGCAGGCAAAGGGGTCTACGGAAAAAAAATTGACAAGTGGTCTTCTACGGGGAAAAAAAGTTTGGGAACCTCTGAGTTAGATCATATACGGGGAACCGCCGCACAGTGGGCTGAAAATCGCCTTTCATAGACATAGAGACTTGAATTTTGAAGGGCATTTTTTTTGGCTAGGAATGGATTCTGATGATCATTACTATGCTGTAAAATTTCGTACGAAGCAATTGCGTGTACAAATGAAGGAGTTATAATTTTTTAAAGAAAAATTTGTATGGCACTGATATTAAAAATGAGGCTATCTCTGGAATCATAAGGTTGGCCATTCTATCCTTACACACAGATATACTACTATTTATTTGTATTTTTTTGACATACCTCGTATTGTGGCGCAACTTGCGATTTTTTTTTAAATCCTCAAAGTTGAAAAAAAACACTTTTTAATGTTGATGATTCATTTTAATGCACTTAGGCGGCCTTTACACTCCGAGGTTAAATGTACGGCTTATGTAAGTTTTTGATAAATTACTCACGTGTGCGTGTAAATACGAGTGCAACTTATGAAAATAAATAGTTTTTCGGAAGTTTAACTTACGGAAGCGCTCAATGAGACCAATACACCTGAAATTTTACTCTATCCAAGATGGCTTCATGTCAACGTGTTGTCGTTAACATTGACCGACTATCTGTCAGATCGTATAAAAAGTCTACTAACTAGATTCATTCAAGATGGCTTACCGCTTACGTATTAACTACTATATCTTAGACTCCTGCAAACTTTTTGTCGCAAAACAACAAAATTTACACAAAAAACTAAATTTTGGTGCGTAAACAGAATAATTTCTTCTGCGGAAGGTGTAAAACATTTGTCGTGTATTTTTTGTGTAGGTGTGATTGTTGCAGAGTTAATAAGTTAGTTATTTCGGACACCAATCAAAATGAGGGATACCTACCAATTTCGGAAATCTATTTCACCGCTTGAAAAATAAACGTGACGCCGATATTGGTTGGGAACTTTGAAAGCTGATCCGTCAGTGCGTAAGTGACTAGAATTATCATCATGAAATAAATTGATGAAAATTTTAGATTCTCAGGTCCAAAAGTTTTTTGGGGCAGTATGCTGTGTTGCGCTTTCTCTTTACGCGCTTTTTTTTAGCCAACGTTTCGGACAGCATTGCAGTGTTCATAATCAGGGCAGATATGTGGATTGTGGTGATATAAAAATCTTTTAGAAGATAGATCAGCTGTTGAACTTACGAAAGAGTCGTAGTGGGTTACGAAGTAGTCGTAAGTAGTAGGTTTGGCAGTTTCCAACAAGGTAACGCACCTTACCACAAATCAAAGACGGATCTTTATTTTTTCAATTATAGCAATATCACATGCTTGGATTGCAATTCTTGTCCTTTAAATTCCTGAAATTTTTCTGGGCAATTCGTAAGGCAACAATTGAAAATTTCTCGTTGATTCCATTTCCAAATGAGTTCAAGAAGTTATTAAAGCCAATGTTAGACATATTTCATATTAGTTGATGTACTTTATACAAATAAATAAATTATTAAAAAAATAATATTAACCTTGTTCACGTTGTTTCGAGCACTACTGTATCTAGGTATCTTAAGTTCCTTGACTAATCGTATTTTTGAAAACTATTGTGCGTCTCTTTCCTTCATATGTTAATAGAACCCAACATACTAGAGAAAGCTATATTTTGCGAATATGTCAGAGATAGGTATGAATATTAGAAGAACAGATGTTTTAACCCTCCAGAGCAGAAATATTTTATGATTACACCGGATTAAATGAAGGGTGATTTCAAAATAATGCTTTAAATCCGGGTTTCTTTATTTGTTTTACTTTTAAATAGTTTTAATTAGTTAGGTACTTTGATCTTCAGTAATAATTTATAAGAATTTGATTTTAAAAAAATCAACTTCTGACTCGATTTACTCGAAAACGAAAGCTCAAATCAAAAAAAAAAATACTACAAAATCTATTCCAAATGTGTGATGTAGATTCACCAGTTTCCCACTTGCACTACGAGTTTCCGGGCATCTATACCGTGTATAGATGTCACCTGTGAGGGGTGATGCTTTTGTGAAAAACGGCGCATCCGTTGGACGTAAGAGCAACACGCTATATTGTTTCCCTATCTGCACAGAAAGGCTAAGCCACAGAAACGAGTTGCGGGATACAGCTAGTTGATTAATAATATTATTGAATATGTAAAAAAAAAACTTAGTGTCATGATCTCTACGGAATACTTAAATATTCGTTTTCCACAAGACACCATATGGTTTGTTCCATATTTTTAAATTTTTTTTATTATTTTTTTTTACTTTATTTATTTTCATTTCTTTACATATACATAATAATAGACAGTAAATAATAACATAATATATATTACCAAATTGTATACACAAGAAATGAAAACCCACGAAGGCACTGCCTGAGTGTGGGTAATATAAAACCATTACTATATTTCAAGTACCTAAGTATAATATATATAAGTAGAAAAAGTTTTTTTTTTGTTTATAGTTATTATAAAAGTAAAGAGAAAACATTATGTACAATAGTTTATAAAGTTTCGGCAAGTGAGTTGTAGGAAGGATCAATAAATTTATATAAAAAGTGCTTCAATATCTGCGTCATTCAGTCATAATTTTACTTCCTTGACATATTCTATTGTTTTATTTATCATTTGAGTTTGTAGTGGTAGAAGGTTAAATGTACGAGGACCAATGAAACTGCTGTGTCTGCATTAATTTAGTATTTTTTTGAAGGGCATTTTATTTAATTTAATTGTTCAGATAACATATTTCGATAAAAGGGCGGTAAAAATGTGCAGAATTCAACCAATGATGCACAGAAACAATAAATAAATTGTTTGTTTGTTTATTCAAAAAGATGCAACGTCCTGAATAAATATGAGACCGATTAAAAGTACAAGTCAGTCTCACTTCACAGTCAACAGCCAGGTACTATTACTGCAAGAAGATGTTCTCTATACTATCTAAAGACATGGTGTCGTATGATGTCTTATACTATCGGGGTATTTCACCATCCTGCTCATAAACTGTCAGAAGCACTATGCATAGGATAAAGTATTATTTCGATTTCACCAACGCTCAAAAACGCCTATATGTAAGATAAAGTCCCTCTTCACTATAGGGTACTTGAAGCAGCTAATAGTGGTTATATGTCGGATATATTAGCCGAGTTTTCTACCTATTGCCTTTCAGTACGTTTTGATTTGACACTTGATACTTTTGACAGCTGTGAAGTTTACATTATTTTACTTAAATGTGGATTTAATTGGGTATTTTGCCAGAATTGAAGATGCAGAAGCATATGACGGGTCGCGGGCGTCAGTAATGCGAATGCCAAGAGTGAACAGTAAGTGACAATATAAGCTTATGAAAAAAATTTGGAAGTCTTGAATGATGTATATTTCATTTCGCGCTTTCGACTGATGAAACATGCTGTTATGTAATCCATAACCGAATCATCGACAAAATGTCTCGGAGAACCACCACCAGGTATGTTATTTTAATACAAATACATAACGAAATAGCTGTACTCAAATAATAACAGTGTATGTACCCAGTGACGTTAGTTACTGTGTGTAATGTTATTTTGTGTGCCCACATAATATATTATTATATCCTGCTACAAGCATTGTACATAGATACACCATAATATAATTGTTTTCAGGATTAACGCTGCACCAAAAAGAAGTGCTAGGAGGCTATTGTACACCTCCGTCCAGTGTACGTTCACTTCCCTTAGGACCTGGCTCCCAAAAGAGGTTTATTTATAATTTGGATCAGTTCCTTAAGGCTATCCTGCAAACATGTTGCAAATCGCAATGTCACCAAGTAAGAATCTTTGCTACTTCAATAACATACTACAGTAGTACATACTATAGTGATAAATAGTCATTAGAATCAATGAAGACTATTAAAATGATGAAAGCGCAAGCCAACTTCATTCACAAGACTCATCGGGCAAGTGACAAGCACAGTGTTGTCGCCTGATGGCATTGCCATTGCACTGAAGTAATAATGTTGATTAAATTACTTTTTCTTATTTCAGGTGAAAAAATGCTGAAGTACGCCTAAACAGAAATGGTGTGTTCTGCATGAACACGCAAGTAACTGCTATGTTATATACATAGTTATATGTTATATACTATACTGCACATCTTCAGATCTACCGGATCTGCCCTGATGATGGACACTGCAACGCTGTCCGAAACGTCGGCTAAAGAAGGAGTTAGCGCAACACGGCATAACACCCCAAAAACAAACAACAAAAATGCTTTTGGCCGTGAGAATCTAAAAAACTTACCTAACTGCTATGCCAATTTAATTATTAGATACAACTGCTTCCAGGAGAGGTAGCTTGGATCCAGTCACGAGATCATTGATTAATGTTTATTGTTTAATAATCTATTTAAGTTCTATATTTGTAAATAATTATGTATTAAAAATATATATTTGTTAAAAGGGAATGGAATTAAAAAAACATTAATTTATTATTGCAATTTTTAATTGTGCTTTTCAGTTTCAATTGCCTCTTATCATCTCCCTCCTATTTCCTCAATTGTCTTCAAGTATCAGGACCCTCTGGAGTCTGGGGAATTCTGTTTAACAAGACGGCGGCTTATTTGAGGCAGTGGCCGCCTCACAGCAGACACCGGCTGCGGCTGCTTGATCGTCGAGGCGTGCGAAGCAGGGGGATGGTCCAACTATCCCACGGCATAAGGTCTGAGGCGGGGGCTTCTGGATCGGAGACTGCATATCCAAAAATAGCCCTGGAAGTGGACGGTTATCGAGGAATGCTTCGTCTTCATCTTCTTCTATGGAGAACACCTCCATGAGTACCTCTTCTGCAATGGCATTCGGGTTATCTGGAAGTATAAGAGAGAATAGTGCGTTTTTAGTAATTTACTATAAACGCTCCCGAAAGAATTCAAATAATTCTATGAAAAAACATTTAGCGTTTGATAAATATTTGTCGAGGTTTGCAAATTTTCATATTAAATTAAAAAAAGTTAAGGGACAATAACTTTTATAACATCTTTGTCTAATTAAATACATTTTTGTTTCGTGTAAAGTAGTAATTACAGTTTTCATGATGAAAAAACCATTTGTAAGTGACTTTATCAATGTTTGAGTTCAAAAATTTTATATTTTTAAGTCGATTTGTACTGCACAAAACTGAGAGTCTTTAATCCACATTCAAGAACAGTATTTTATTTTGAAATATATTAAAAAATAGCGAATTTATATGGAATCTGAATTCTGACAGTTCGAGATGCACGTTGCAAGGCTTTAGGGATTAACAGGAAGAACAATAATTCAAAAGAATCAGTGCGTGACATTGTGTGACTTTGAACATCCTCATTTGTAATATTATAATACCTGATACCGTTATCTCCTAAGGACTTCACCGCGTCGCTATATTCAAGTAGTTTGTTTACACTGTCACTCGTCTTTCGTAAAATTAATGCTTCGATCTCGTTTATTCATCCTGAAAAATAAGACAAATCTTTTAATTCGACTCAAATCTCTAGTAAGATCGCATAATAATTAACAATACCAAAAACTATTGTACTTACCAAGAATGAATTGGGCAGAAATGTCGCCTGCATAAATAAACCACGTCTGTTTACCGTTTTGACGTTTGCAATTCCATAGAAACAATCGCATTTTAAAGACAGGCGTTGCATTAGACATTATAAAAGCGCTGTTGCCAGAGAGATTCGTCTAATAGCTGCGTGGGACCTTGTTTTCTGTGGTGAAACGCACCTAGGTTTATGAGCAACTTTATCGTATGCATAATTTTATGTGACATATAGTTATGATAAACTTTATAAGGGTTTGGTGAAAAAGCCCGTAAGTACAATACTGTCTTATAGTTGGCAAGCAGATACCAGAGACTGCGGAAAGGTGATCTTGTGCGTTATTGTAATTCTACCCACACACGCATAGCAGCTCGGTTCTCGGCATTATTATTCGACAATATGCTGTTAGAAATTCACCTACTGTTGATGGGTGATGAGACTGATGAGAGATGAATGTTGACAAATATATTACCGCGGATTAATTGAATAAATCCATCATGGAAATTTAGTTACTTAGTAAGCTCGATCCACAAATCAGAGAGTACAACGGATGTCCAGAACTACATACCAATAGCGGTACTGTCAATACTAAACAAACAAATGGATTTTACCAAAAAATCCACCGTCTCTAATCTTCTCGAATTCTCACAGAAGGCGATTGGATTAGATGCCCGACATCAAACCTATGGTCCGTTTGATTATTACGTGCTTTTACCAACGTTACACAGAATTGGTCCACGTACATTTAAGGTAGGATCATACTGAGTCGACGTACGCTGCATAAGCAATGCATTACGATATCTGGATTAATTACAATCCATACATTTACTATGGAAATAGATGCTTTAGAAACACACTTGTCACACGCAACGCAAACCCACGCTTCCATAGCTGCGTCGATCTGGGCTGTCTGTGGGATGTGTAAGATGGAAGTCACGCCTCAAACGAGTAGACTTCACATTAGTGAGTGGTATTATCTACGCATTTAGGGTTATATTGTTGCCTATGTTCAAAGAGGTTAACTTTTATGTCCCTAACAATTATACTCGAGGGCAATCCCATGCACTCTTTTTTAATTTGTAATCTTCTCCATGATATATTGGTATATAACCGTTTCATGGAGAACATGAAAAAATAAATAAATAAATTTAGGGTTATGTTTATTTTGACGTATTGATTTGACAGTTGATTGTACCTACAGCAGCTGGCTTGATATGAATTTATTATAGATCAGATACGAGTTAAAATGAATTTGCATTCAGCCACAAATGAAGCATAAAATACTACAACACATTTAGTTTTATTGGGTTTAAAAGTTTATTTCTCTTCTTATTTATTATTATTTTTTATATTATCCACGCGCAGTGTCTTTGTGGGTTCCCTTAACTTACTTCTTTTTTAACATTTTATGCACAGTATTTTTTTCAAAACTGTGTATACTGTGTAAAAGGAAAAAAAAGTAATTATTACTTGATTATCAAGTTTAATTTGTAGAACTCCATTTTAATTTTATTTTTTTTTTATATATTCAATAATATTGTTATTAGGTTTATAAAAACAGTTAATTATAAAATTGTAATGCCTTCAGAGGGCGAAACAGCTGTCACGCGTGGTAATAATTACACAGCAGAACTTGTTTAAAAATATACTGTTTTTATGAACCCAATAACAATATTATTGAATATATAAACAAAAAATAAAAAAGGTTTCGACAACCTCTTCTAAATGTGTTTGCCACATATCTGAGGAATAGAAAACACTATGTATGCATCTACGGATGTTGGTCTAGGGCAGTGGTCGGCAAAGTGCGGCTCCGGAGCCGCATGCGGCTCTTTGGCTCCTTGAGTGCGGCTCTGGCTCAAATATCCACGGGTAGCAGTTATCAGCAGGTTTCAGGAGTTTAAAACAGCAGAACGACCTTAGCATTCGTCCGTCATCCTCTTAATGCTACGATAACTGAGTTGAAATTGGCATTGACAAAAGGAGACATGGAGCTCTAAATTTCAACGTATTTGTATTGATTTGTAAATATTGGAGAAGAACAAATGTGGTCTGCTTTGAAAGATCTGGAGAAGGAAGACTTGATCATTTCATGATCGACGTCTGCAATAGTATTCCTGACTCTTACGATGAGCTGAAAAAACTCACGTTTGCTATTCTTTCCCTTTTTGGTTCTACATATTCATGCGGACAATCGTTTTCAAGCATGAACTTTATCAAGAGTAAACTGAGAAGTCGTCTTATTGATGAGAACCTGGAATCAAGCCTAAAATTAAAAACAACAACATACAAACCTGACCTACTGAAACTTTCCAAGGACATGCAAGGACATTGTTCGCATTAAGTGTTTGTCAGTCATTGTCATGATTTAAATTTATGGATACCTTACTTTCATATTATTGTTTATCAACGAATAAATCTTTAGTGTGAAATCAAGTTTTATTCAGTATACCTGTAATTTAATGAAGGTCTAAAATTATAATAACGGTTTACAGATTTTTTTTAATCCGAGAAAAAATCCTGAGAATTTTTTGAATCCTGAGAATCTGAAAATCCTGAGAATTTTTTCTCGGAAAATTGTTCGGGTAATGTTTTAATATTTCACGAAGTTTGGGAATTTTTCATGTTTCAATTTTTTATAAAAACATTTATATTTTTGATATTATGTGAAGTTTGAAATTTATCAATGTTGGGAAATTTATATTTTTCTGAAAAAAAATCTTTGTGGAAATTGGAAAAATATTGATTGGAAAATGGGTTAGAAAATTTCTTTAAAAACATGTATCTCTTTTATATTATGTGAAGTTTGGAAATGATCAATGTTGTGAAAATTTTATTTTTCTGAAAAAAAATATTTCTGGAAAATTGGGAAAAAATGTTTCTTTTATAATTTTTTTTTTAGAAAAACATCTTTTAGATAAATATGATTTAAGATTTTCACGGCCAAAAGTATTTTTGTTATTTGTTTTTGGGGTGTTATGCCGTGTTGCGCTAACTCCTTCTTTAGCCAACGTTTCGGACAGCATTGCAGTGTCCATCATCAGGGCAGATGTGTTATTTGAGGTTGTGTAAAAATGTGAGCTTATGTATGAGTTTGTGATACCGTGTTGCCAGCTCCAACCCTCTGAGCTAACATTAACGAATTATTATTATTTTTTTTTTTTTAAATATTTTTTTTTATTTTTTATTTTTTTATTTAAAGTACCCCGCCCCAATATCACGAAAGGAGAGTTTGCGGCCCTAAAAGAATTACGCGCCAATGAGGAAATCTTGGTTAAAATCTTTTAGATAGTTTGGAAATTATCCATGTTGGCAAATTCTAATTTTTGTGAAAAAAAATTGTTCCATGAAAATTGATTAATTGCTCTGAAAATTGTGTAAAAGTTTTGAACCTGAGAAATGTTAGTAAATATTTTTTTTTACAATTTCTCATCGGTTATGCTGTTTGAAAACTTCAACGGTTGTTTTTGAAAATAGATGAAGGCGCCAATCTTCACAAAAATGTTCAGGCATTGCGATACTAATACTAATCGCATATTACTAGTCACATTTTATGAAAGATACGATCCCTCTTGCCGGGAACCTCTGCACCTAAAACGATAAAAGATGTCACGCGATAGCTCGCAATTAGCGATTCGCCAGCATCAGATGTGCCAAGAAGTTAGCTTATTAGCTTCGCACACCAATGCTAGTCCGACACGAGCGCAATACTATCGTATAATCTGTAGTGTGTGTCCAGCTTTAGGTAAGTGCCTACTTGCTTGCGAAAGGCTGCGCGGTACGAATTACAAAGGGGCCGAATATCACCAACCAACTACATCGAAAGCGAGAAGTGTCGCGGCAGCAATTCTCGGAATTGAGGGGGAATCTCTGAGAATCCACTGTCGAGTGTAGTGTAGAGTAGAGTAGAGTAGAGTAGAGGGAGGTTGTGTGTGTGTGTTGAGAGTCACACAGTTCATACCAGTTGTTACTGGTTTAACAAGTTATCATGCTACTACGAGCTACGTGCTCCAACACCACTGACGTCACGTATCTCACGCTCAGTGTCATCATTGGTATTATGATGATGTCTCCCTATCGTGAATTATAGTGTCCACCTCAGTGTAATGTGACGGCAGTGGTGCCTAATCTAGTCTCAGCGAGAGTTCGTACGTAACTCTTCGACGGTCGTCTTCTTTCGAGACGAGACGTCACGTACGACCTCTTCCTAGGAATATTATATCTACAGCGGACAGCGAAACATGCGGGGATATCGAAACTATTTATTCGATATTTCCAAGCCAATTAAAATAAGCTTTTATAGTGGAAATTATTTTTTATAATTAACACCTTATGATAAGACGTAAGTTCCTGCGGTATATTTGTGATTATTTGCAACTAATTGATATTGCAATCGTAGAACCCCGACGGCCGCTTTCGCCAGTGAAACTAAGCGATCGTTAGGATTTTTTTTCACATGGTCTAGCAGAGCAAAGTGTAACATTTTACCTGAAATTTTATGAATAGTCGCCCCTTGAAATTTGGAGGTAGGAACCCGACACACGAATCACACGATGTACTACTATATCTCTATCTTCTTGCCTGTAGGACCAACCTGCCATTGGTTCCGGTGGGAAGAGGAGTATATGCCCCTGAACCAAATCTCTTCCAATATCAATGTATTTTGTCTCAGCGAGGAAAAATTCAAAAGGGAAATCCCTTGAAAGAGTCTCTTATTGACGCGATCATCACCACTGCCTGAATTTAAAAAAATATGGTTTTAAATATGTATTTTTTGGCAAAGATGATGTTACGTAATTTCTTAATTTGTAATTGTATAAGTAATTTAATAAAAAAATGTTATTATTATTATAACATGAAGTAGTGTCCCTGTTCAGTTTCAGTGTTCATTGCGCACACTCCGTGGCCTTGTCATTGTTCTCGTCACCCGAACAGCGCACAGTGCACATCGCTTTGTTGGAAAAGAAAGTCTTCTCTAAACTTAACTGATGTCATAACAACACGACTTCCGACTTTTCTCATAATGACTTGTTCGATAGTGATTAGCACGGTAGGTTGCTCACTCATACTCAACCTTCTGATCGCATTTCCTATAATTACTTGATTTATCGTGGGTTACGCTCTATCTCTATTGCTCACTCATCCTCAATATTCTGGTGGTTTTTTCTATACTTATTTGATCTATTGTGGTTAGCATGATAGGTTGCTCATTCATACGCAAATCAATCTTCTGGACGCATTTCCTAAAATCACTTGATCTATTTGTGGGTAGCACGGTGGGTTGATCACCCATCCTCAATCTTCTGTTGATCTATTTGTGGGTAGCACGGTGGGTTGATCACCCATCCTCAATCTTCTGTTGATCTATTTGTGGGTAGCACGGTGGGTTGATCACCCATCCTCAATCTTCTGTTGATCTATTTGTGGGTAGCACGGTGGGTTGATCACCCATCCTCAATCTTCTGTTGATCTATTTGTGGGTAGCACGGTGGGTTGATCACCCATCCTCAATCTTCCATGATACACCAACATTCATATCCGCTAGATGTTAGAGTCATCCGACTACGGAGCTGGAGTGTTGACTGGAGCTGCACAGCGGCTGAATAAACGATACATCGCATCTTCGTACCGTATCTTCTACCGTATCTTCGTGTCCGCTTATTTGTGAAATTTGGGGATTCCACCAACCTCATGTCGAGGGTCACCGGGACCAGGTGGTCTGCATCCACGTACACCGCCCTTGAGGTGATTTTGCACAAAAACGGCGCTATACAAATCTTCAAAATATTATATATTCATTATATATGAAATATTATATGATAATAAATAATATAGCTATAGTCCCCGGCGTTGCCCGAACTTTACACCGAGTTTTTCGAATTCTAATGGGACAATGACCCTCCCCCTGTTTTGAGGATCAAGTGTAATTCAAAATTGCATCAGTCCCGGAAGAAATTGTAGATTTGTACAAAAGTCAAGTCGTAATTTTTAACACATACATGGATATCACACGATGGAAATATTGTTGCATAGGGCAGTCCGTCTGACAATCCATTGTGAACAGACTGATTGCCATCTCTAATGCACAGACGAAATGTGCGCACGCAGTATGTTCTACAGGTATTTTAATAGAGCCTACTCTAAGTAGCTAGCAGCAGTTATACCTATTATTGGTTGTATTTTATATAACTTATATCGCTATATTTTACAAAATATTATAACTGTTGGTTTTCCAAATAAAACAAAATAAAAGTAGATATTGTAGACGTTTCATTATATTTCCTCAAGATTGACAAAACAGGCTTATACCTACAAACTATCATGTTTAGATTTGCTTTTTGCTTGGTTTTATATGTCTAAAGGTGAATGTTATATTATTGCTTTACTATTCTATATTTATAATCTTCACAATATTTTTTTTTATATAAACTATGTAAAATGGCTGACCGATCGCCCTCGATTTAGCAGGCCACTACAACCAGTCAAACGCAGTATATTTGTTAACAATACTACCAATAATTATTTCGTTAGCTTTCAAACTCAAAGGCCTCATACACTATGTGTCGTATTGTATCATGTTACTGCTACCACTACCTAGCATTTACATATAAACTTTACATTATTTATTAACTAATTTAAGTCTGTATAACTTAGGAGTAGGAATATTCTTATGTTTGTACTATTTACTTGCTGTTATAATATGGATATGGTTATATGTATTTTTACTATTACTTTTGTGAACTTGCAATCTTCAGAATATTACTTTTTTATGAACTTTGTATGTAAAAGCCCAATGGGCGTATAAATAAATAAAAAAAAATAAAAAATAAAATTTAATATCCAACATTTCAGCAGATGATTATTGATAAGTACCTACGATAGAAAATAAGTAAAAATGCGACCGGCACCGTTCTATGCTCTTAAAACTGCCTTGAACCATAGACATATGAATATTAGTAGACCTGCCCTAAGTGATTAAAAGCGTATTATTCCCCACTCCCCATACCGGTTCCATTGGAGCCGGCTGTGCTCGCGTATGGCCTCAAGTGAATTTAGAAAACGTGACGTCATCATTCTTGTGCGAACTATGGTCGAGGCATCATCGGTTCATTTTACGAAATAACACGGCAAAATGGTGGCTTGTGGTATGAAAACTTGTAAAAATAGATGTGAAAAAGAGAATAAACCCAATTGTCGTATTACATTCCATATATAAGCATTATTTTATTTTATTTTAAGCATATTCACATCGTATAATATGGATCAGTTGTAGAAACATATACTATCACATCGAGATACGTCTGAACGCGAAACACAAAGCTGGTTGGTTGCTGGGAAGTAAATTATGAACATTTATAAAAGTGTCTTAACTAAATACGTAAACGAAATATTCGACTCTGAAAATAGAACCGAATTTTTTTGCCGAATTTGGACTTCGCAAATTTGTTCATAACGTGGCGAGTAATTTGCGCTCCCATGTAAAAATGTCTATTCATTCAAAAGCAGATTTTACTTTTAAGAACCAAATGGTGATATTATAATGCAATATGCCTATATACTGTCAGATTGATTTATTGACGAATCACAGTCAGCTTTACCCCCTTCGTTCTTCAACAGTTGATTTTACCCCTCACCTTTAATTTCTAGTCTATATATTCATATGTCTGTGCCTTGAACTATACGTCTTTCACAGTGCGATAGATCGCCGTACGAGTACGATCCATAAAAAAACTTTCGGATATAATTTTTTTTATTTCATTTTTTATTCACAGGGGAGAGTCTGTTAAATTGGATCACTTTTCGGAAAGAAGTAAATTTATTGGGATGACATTACATTAGAGGACTTCAATTATACAGAATAGAAAGGTGCGTTATCAGACTACAAAGGCCGTTTATTATTTTACATTAAATGCTTACAGTTATTTTATTAAAAATATTTTACTTCATTAGGCATTTGTTCCAAATTAGCCGACCGGTTCGTTAAATTGGACCTGTGGGTTTTGTAAATTGGACCTAGGCTTATTCTATTGTTAGAATGTACACTTTATTTACCTAAAAATAAACTAGCCTAACCTGACCCAATCCACCTTACTAATTTTACCTAATGTATTGTAATAAGAGAGAACGCTTTATTTATTGAAGGAATTATCACAAATATCTGGTTTTCTTACACGGGTTTTGTGATGCCATTTATGACAATGCACGCATTGGACCCAGTCTGCTTTTGGTCCTTGCTTATTAAAATAATCTCCATTGCATATACCGCAAGCATTTTCCTTATTTTCAAAAGGTAGACTATCAGAGTCGTCCAACACTGTTTCTAACTCAGTATCTAAATCACTGCTGCTGTTGTATTTACTGGGTTTAGTCGTCTTCTTTCCAATGCCTTAACCTTTGAGCGATATACTGCGTTAATCTTTTTCTTTTTTCCGATTCCTACGCATTTACTGGTTTTGTTAATAGGCTCAATTTTTGGTCTCTTTCCTAGAAGTTTCTGAATAGATATTGCCAAATCATTTTTATATAGGCTTGATGTTAATATAACAGCTTTCTAAGCACCACGCGCCTTTTTCAAACATACACTGTTCCAGTGGTAGGAGATGGTTCACTAAATCATTTTCAACTGCTTCTGAAAAAAAACTATTGGTAGTCCTTGGTGAATTATAAAATCATTTGCAACAGTATTATTCTAATCTAGATGCCTCTTTAAAGTCGGTTTTGGAATTTTATAAACACGGGCACATTCATACAAACCAACGCAACGTGTTCATTACGAAACGCAAATATTGCTTGCCTTAGGTCTTCTTGTGTCCATTTGTAATAATGTTTACTATCCGCCATCTAAAATTAATACAAATTTAACTGCAGTCACAATTTATTTTCACTTGTACCAGCATTGAGTAGGATAAATTGGATCGGTCCGATATGCCGAACTCACGGTGGTCGAATTAATCGAACTCTTACTTCTTACAAATAAAAATTACTATCAAACATAACCTATACATTTGGATATTCTGATTATTGCGGACATAAAACTATGAAAACTACCGACTTTAATATGAAAAGATAGTAAAAAAACGTAAACCATGGTTGCAGTTAAAGACGTATGAACGTTTTCCAAATATTACATCGAAACAGAGAGATTTCGTTTTGTCCCTGTCACTTCTGTTAATTCGTCTCGAATGTGATGCCGGTCGCTAAGTCAACAGTTAGCTGCGCATCATTCTGTATTGCCAGAATCTAAATAAGTTTTGTAGTTTCGTTAATTTTACGCTGGCCCAATTAAACGACCGGTCCAATACTCCATACTCTCCCCTATCACATTCAAGTGTAATAAATGAAATTAAAATTCTTAATTGATTATTGCTTACATAAAATGTTATAAAAGAGGTAAATAAATATTGATCCTCAAGTCTAATAATATTGTTGTTTTAAATTATAATAAAGAATTTTAATTTAATGTAGTTCGATTTGGTGTTTTTGTCATTCTGTCTTTTGTCAATGTGAATAGATAAAACTTGCACATCTTAAAAATGAATTAGACTCACAGACATAGGAATTAATAGACGAGAAGATAATGGCGAGGGGTAAAATCAACTGTTGAAGAACGAAGGGAGTGAAGCTGACTGTGATTCGTCAATAAATCAATCTGACAGTAAATAGGCATCTCGCATTATAATATCACCATTTACTTCTTAAAAGTAAAATCTGCTTTTGAATGAATAGACATTTTTACATGGGAGCGCAAATTACTCGCCACGTTATGAACAAATTTGCGAAGTCCAAATTCGGCAAAAAAATTCGGTTCTATTTTCAGAGTCGAATATTTCGTTTAAGTATTTAGTTAAGACAATTTTATAAATGTTCATAATTTACTTCCCAGCAACCAACCAGCTTTGTGTTTCGCGTCCAGACGTTTCTCGATGTGATAGTAACAACTGATTCATATTATACGATGTGAATATGCTTAAAATAAAGTAAAATAATGCTTATATATGGAATGTAATACGACAATTGGGTTTATTCTCTTTTTCACATCTATTTTTACAAGTTTTAATAGTACAAGTCAACATTTTGCCGTGTTATTTCGTAAAATGAACCGATGATGCCTCGACCATAGTTCGCACAAGAATGATGACGTCACGTTTTCAAATTTCACTTGAGGCCATACGCGAGCACAGCCGGCTCCAATGGAACCGGTATGGGGAGTGGGGATAATACGCTTTTAATCACTTAGGGCAGGTCTACTAATATTCATATGTCTATGATTAGACTCTTTTTTCCTATAAAAAATCCTTAAAATGACATTCTGCGATCGAAAACGAAATATAGTGTGTGCTCACCATTATTGTAAATATTATATTTCATTGTGGTTGGATAATCAAGAAATGCCCAGATTTCCCGAATTTTCCCCAAAAACGGTTTTCCCCACAAAAAAAATTCTCGAAAATCTTAATATTAATCTCACCAAATTAAAATATCGACCTTAATTGTTTTTGTGTTTAATTCGTGGAACTCTTCGTGTAACTTAAATCAAATTTATTAATACCATTATTAAGTTCTGCGCGTATTTTCGTTATTCGAAACAGATAATAAAAACCTAAAATACTTTCACAACTTAAAATTAACCTTTTTAAAATATCCTTACTGCTCGTATAACTTACTGCAACATACCTACTTTAGAAGTATAGAATGTTTATTGTGCCAATAGTAGATACTTATTTATAGTGAATGAATAGCAAGTTAACGGCCGGAGTTGAAATGCCAAGGTTCTACTTTCTCTTAACAACTTTCCCGCTGCACCGAGCATCGAGCACCGAACACGGAGTGCATCACTATACTCGTAGATCAAGAACACTCTCCGTTAGATATAGGCGTTGTTGGAAAATGATTCATTTTGATTTGAACAAATCACACAACGAGCGATACAGGTCAAGTTATATGTTATACATAGCACCTCGCTTTGATAAAACTGACATTTAATTATGGTGGTTATTTATTTTGTAGGTCAACTGTTATCAATATCAATGACGTCAACAGATAGATGTAAATACGACACAGAAATCCACATTTTTATATTTGTTATTTTCATCGCGTTTTCCACTATATAATCTGTAGCGCGAATACTTCCCAAGTGACTATTAGGTATTTCAAATGCTTTATTATTAGTTATTACCTTTAAAAAGTCATTAAAATTACTAAATATTGAAGACAATATTAGTGATTTCTAAACGAAAATCTGAAACAGAAAAATCAGAAAAGGAAACGGTCACATCTGGGACTCGAGATGTGACCGTTTCCTTTTCTGATTTTTCTGTTTCATATTTTCGTTAAGAAATCACTAATATTGTCTTCAATATTTAAATATAACAATTTGAGGTTTTACTCAATAAAGTTATTCCGAAAAATAAATATTAAAATTACTATTTTTGTTCATTTACATCACTTTTCATTTACGTACGGGAATTGTACATTTGTATGGCAACTTTTATTGCAATTAAATTTTGACCTTGCAATAATGTGTGTTAATAAATAAATAATGCAATGGCAGTACATATTGTTTTAAAATTTAGGTACAATTTAGTAAAGACATCAGATCGCGGGAGCTTTACATATTTGTTGTTACTGTCTTGTAATTATCGGCTAGAATCGAAGAACCCTTCGATTGAACAAGTTCAGCATTCGCAAAATCCTATTCAATCCAAACCACACTTATAATAAGCATAAACATCTATCCATATTTATCCTATATTATGTTATAAAGTAAATGAAATGAGGAAATCCTTCATTAATACGATGGAGTCAATTATTATAAATAAAGTATTCAGCGTCCATTGATTGTTCCGGTGGAGTCCGCCAATCCCCTCGCACTTCCTCTGTCTAACACTCGACATACTACTTCCTCTATACTAATAACTCTATGAAGAAGACACGCCGGGCCGGCATCATCAGCGCCGGCGCTAGTAAAACCTGAAAGGCGGTGCCGGCCTTACCTTGGTATTGGGAATATCTGCATGCCCCGAAGAAGGCACACGGTATTTGTGTGAGGTGTTGCGTTTGTTATCATTAAATTAAATTAAAATATATCTTTGGTGGATGGTGGATTATAAATTGTATTTCTCGTCGAAAATATTGAAAACTTTTTTTTTTTATCTTAGTATATAAAAATTACGTGCCACTGTATTCGTACACGTTCATCTCCGAAACCGCCCAACCGATTACAATTAAATTTTGTGAATGTATATGGTGGTTGGTTCCAGCCTGAAACATAGGATAGTTTTCACCCGATAAGGGGCGCTATTGTCGAGATCAAAAATTTATTTTTTAGTGGAAAATATCTTAAAGAAGCCATATTGTAAAACATAAATAAGATACCACCAAAATTTCATTTTAATAATAATAAAAATAAAGGTATGGTAAAGTAGTAATGTGCGATGTAAATTTAACCTCTTACGAGACGTATGATAATAATATGCCATAACTTGATTAAAATTAATTTGTTTACTGGAAGTTAAAAGATTAAAGAATTATTTTAAATTGTGTATGCTACATAAAAATGCCAAATGCGAATAGAAATGAAAAGAAAAATCATTGGAGTATTTGAAAGGAGTCATGCTATTTTGTTTATATCTGCCTCAGAGGAAATTCGAATAACCGGAGAACCGTCATTTTTTCTCATAAATATATAACAGTTTTTTGTCCAAAGGTATTTATAATTTTTTCACTTTTAAATTCCTTGGCTTTCTTCATTAGTAACTTGTTAGAAGGCGTGAGGTGATCATTGAGGAATATACGGCTTGCTACTCCTGGATATCTGCTGAAGTCAAGGTCCGGTGGGGACGAGCAGCTACCAACAAAGCGTCCTTGCAATCTCGCCGAAGAAGACGTATGACTATATTTGATGTAGATGTGGGTGTGGATGTGATTTTAGAAGCTGCCGTTGCTGCTTTTAAAACGCAAATATGTTCTCGAAGGGAGTAGCTATGTGTGTGTTTTTATAATTCTTTATGAGAATTAAGTATGCAGCACCTTTTCTTTGAATAATATATTCCGCTAAATTATACATATTTGACAGTAAATGTTTACGGACATAGATACACCATCTAGAATGCAATACTAAAAGAATTCATTTCGTTCAAGTTTCGATGTAGAAAAGTGTTTTATTCCTTGACGTCCTTTTTGTATGGGCCGGAAAGCGAAGTGTAACATCTTAAATGGGCATTGTAATAATTTGTCCCTCATTGGAAAACGTTCACCGCATAATACTACTACTCTTTTGTATTCGTGAATACAAAACACCACAAATAACAACTAAGTTCTAAAGTTTAGTAGACACATAAGAACCCTCGAGTCATGCAAATTATTCATTTGGAAACACCTTACTTTATTACCTTTAGTCTAAAGGTGGAGCTATAAGTGAAATCACTATTTAGATTAATCTTTACTACAAATCGGTATAGGTTATCAATACCAAAAATATACTATGGATACATTGAAGCTTGTTCTATCGCTTGGCTTGATCAGAATTAAAATAAAATTGTTAATTACGTCATGAAAAATATAAGCGTAAACCACTAAAAAATAGATTTCTTTTTCAAGAGTTTACTATGAACTCGTATAAGAAATAACTTTTGAAAAATACTTTTATATGGCTCTGTTTATTTGCTACCACTTGCCTTGATTAACTTTTTTCCGTTTATATTAAATTATTCACAAAAAATTAAAATCCACTTTGGCGCTTACGTAATAATTTTTTGAGTGAAAAATTGTATTGAATTCTAGAATTTCGTCAGAAGACCGCGGAGCGCGGCAACAGACAGACGTCAAATCTGTACCAGTTTTTTTAACGGTTTTTTCCGTGTTTAAATAACTTTCGCTCGCAGCATTTTTAGTTCTCAAACATCGTGTAAGCTTGACTTTTTCCGGCATTATTATTTTTCATATCCAAAATATATATCGTCTCAATACATCTTTTTGAAATTCACTTTCGTTTTCTTGAAAGAATGTATCAATGGAAATTAACCCACTACCCGACATCCGATCGAGCCAAAACTCGGCAGATAGTCTCGTTGTCGAAAATACTACATTTTGGTGGCACATAAGTGGGCATATACGCTTTTATCTGAAATTGGATGACATTACAACAGTTAATATACGCAATAAATGTCGGTCCTACCAAATTGGGATTTGACTCAGTTGTTAGCGTGGTTGAGTCCAGTCCCCTTGGAAGAATGTTTACTCCTCGGTAAAACAGTTATTTTGTAATTAGGAATCTTGGAAGAAATCTTGAAATGAACCCACTACCCGACACCCAATCGTGCTGAAACTTGGCAGATAGGCTTGTTGTCGGTGATAATACATTTTAGTGGCAATACACACACGTGGACATGTACGCATTTATTTAACATTGTATCACATTACAACAGTTAATATAAGCAATTAATGTCGGTCTTTCCAAATTGGGATCTGGCTCAGTTGGCAGCGCGGTTGACTCCAGTCCCCGGGGAGGAAGGTTTAATCCTCAGTAAAACCATTTTTTAAACTTTTTTATTTATAAAAACATCTATTATAGCGAAAAAAAACTTTTTTGTTTTTCACAGTTTGATTTTTTAAATCTCAAAATACTACTTGTTAATCGATGGTTTTATTCCTTATTTACCTGAATTAATGATTTATGTCTCATGGAAAAAATGCTTTCCATTTGTATTTATAATGACTAATAATTCGTTTTTATAGCTCTATAATTCCTCGATAATTTCTAATACTGAGATTTGTTAGATTAAATTGTTTTTTAAATTGAATTTGTAAAATGGTTTTTATAATGATTCTAGTGGGCCTAGGCAGACGTTGTTCTGCCACAGACCGCCTTTATGAAGGGAAGTCAAATTTTGGGTTTGTATGTATTTTTGGATGAGAAATCAGAAAAATTAAATTGTCGTTGAAAAAATATTTTTACATCTCGACAACAACGCCACAAATCGGGTCTAAAACTATTCTATATTTCAAGCTGGAACCAACCATACACTTTCATTGAAATCGGTTGGGTGGTTTCGGAGAATAGCGTGTACGAACACATTAACATGTGATTTTTATAGACTATGATTATGTAAGGTGTATTGTTGATTATGTATTCTTCTGCAGCACATCTTTTTATAAAAAAATATAATGTAATAGTTATAGTAAAATATGTTTAACATATGTATGACCGGTCAATGGCTTATTTGGCATTGCGGCAGGGTCCCACCCCAGCGTCGTGAGTTCAATTTATCGCCTGGGTAAGTCCTTCATCGTGACACAAGCAACATTTTCCGCTTACTGTGATTGTAGTAGGAGATTTTAAATATTGTCAGGTTATTTGCAATTCGGGAATGTTTATTATAATTAATACTTCCTATGGGAAGGTTAGTTTAACCTCTTACGCCGGTCCTATTTGAATGGCGAGATATGCATTGCTGTCCGATAATTTTATACTTATTTTTTGTAACAATCTCTTTGTAAGGGTTCCAACTTCCAACTATATGTATATGTATTTAATGAATTTGAACCAACTCTTCAACTTCTTGTCTTTTATGTGTAAGAATATTTTTTCAAAGGAAACTGTATAAACGGGTAAGACGTCCTCCCACTTATTGCACCGGAGATGCGGCAGTTTTGTTTGTTTTGTAATGATTTGTGCATGAAAAAAAAAGTAAATACATACATTTTTTACAAATAAAACATCACTAAATTACTAAAAATTGACTTACACATATTACGTGTTAATAAGGCTCCTGTTATTTTTAATGATTATATACATAAAAGCATATCTAAAAAAAATTAAATGCAGCTTTAAAAAAAAAACTGTGTAATTATATTAATCAGTATCTTTAAAGTTGGAGAATTGTTGGCTGTTTACAAAAGTTGTTGAGTTGTCAACAAAACTCCGGCAGTATGCGTCCACCAGTTAAAAAGGGTTTTAGCAATCGTGCGGAAGCTTGGACAGAACAAGATCTTTCTGGGCGCTTCCTACCTATTGCAGGTTCGCCGCGCATGGCAAATGTATTATTTAACAATTCCTTGCCTCGCGCAGACATGACATACAATCTGAGTTTCGTGATTATTATTATGGAAGGGGTAAGAACAAAAATACTTTTGGCTTTCATATGCCTCTAATACCAATGAATAATAACCATTCATAATTTCAGATATTTTACTCGAAATAAAATCAATTTGCTTTTCATTATAAGTACCTATGTGGAAATAATATAAAAATATCGTCTGTAAATGGAGTCACATCAGTTAGATAATGCCTTCAGAAGGCCAAAAAGCTGTCACGCGTAAAAATAATTATACAGCAGAACTTGTTTATTTTAATTTTTTTTTCAAATCATAAATACCGCACAAGTCACAACTGCTCCCAACCGTCTGGAGCCAGTGAGACTATGGCATCCCCAATTGGGGTATGTTGTGAGGCTGATGAGTAGATGGGAGGGGAAGGAGATGAGGAAGAAGGAAGGTGGGGGAGTACCTTACTATTCAGATCTAGTCACCAAACAAAGCTGAAGCCATTTCGACAACGTTTCACTTCTGAATGGTGGTCTTACACCAGGGCGATACTTAGAGTATATTCCACTCTGAAACGTGCCGCAAGTTTACTATATAGGCACGCCGGGTTTCGAACCCCCGACCTTCGGCTTGCTAGTCGAGACCCTTACCCCTCGACAATGGAGGAAATTAAAAAAAAATAGAAATAGTATTGACTGCGAGAGTCAATTCAAAGAGAATCAAATCTATGAACCAGATTCGGGTTATAATTTTGAAAAGGTTACATCGACCCAAATCTATGAACCACATTCGGGTTATAATTTTGAAAAGGTTACTTCGACCTTAATTTTCACAAATATCGTCATAGATTTTTAGCAATAAATCCTAATCCGACGACAACTTATTACGACGGTTGTTGTAAATCAAATATATTACACAGGGGTATTATGGGTTATTATCCACCCATCTGCCCTGAAGATGGACACTGTAATGCTGTTCGAAACGTTGGCTCAAGAAGGAGGTAGCGCAACTCGGCCCCATAATAAATACCCCGAGAATAAATCACTATATTTCACAGTTGATTAGTTTCGCGTTAGGCATACATTTTCAAGGGCCCGAGCTTTCCGTTCCGTGGATTTCGCATAAAAACAGCCTTTTGTGGGTATTATTTTAGCAGGAAATTAAGCGTGCAGTTTTCCATAGTTTTTTGTTTAGGTAATCTAAAATGGAGCGACAAACGATTGTATTTCGTTGCAACAGAGAACCTTCGAATATGAGTCCGTAGTTAGGAATATTATGTAGTATCTATTATAATAAAAATGTTAAGTTCTGTTGTCTACATCCTTGTACCCACATTTTAAATATTAACCTTCGTTCTTTAATTGTAATAAATGGTATGGTAATTAAACCACAACATACATATGTACTTACAAATGGTAAGAGTATTTTATCTGAAGGAATCATACATAGTTCCTGCCCTACAAACCACTACACCTGTTCACAAGACTGTTCACGTTTCATTTCGTAGACACCGTTTATTGCGTCAGCTTTATCGCGTCTGCTTTATCGATGTCAACCGCCGCTCCGAGTAATAATAATACCTTTTCTGATGCCATTTCCTATCGGAGGTTGGCTATAATCTATAATCAAGGCAATCTTCACCATGCCAGCCTGAGCTCCTGCTGACAATTCATGTACCAGTCACGAATATTTAAAAGCCTGAAAGTGCGGTATCCTGCGTTTCGTCTTCACTTAATCTTCCCTAGATTATCAATAGATAATTGGGTGATCTTGTATTACGGAAAATGTCGTTCCTCGTAATGTGAACAAGAAATCTAACGTTAGTTCTATACTATGTCCAGTGTTAAAGTGTGTGTATAAAAGGGTGCGACGTCGCACTGTGTTTCGTTTCATACAAGCTAGACGGAAAAAACTCACTTTGGAATTCTTGAAAAATGACGTCATGGGGATATTAATAGGTAGTTAGTGTGATAAATGCTTTTGTAATTGGGGTAATTAATGCACGAATTGACTCATACCAGGGCCCCGAAGTTAGGTAAATTAGATAATGAATTATCAGTTGCTTTTATTCGCATCTTGTCGCGCGAGCTGTGAGGTTGTTTAAGTGTTGAGAGTGTATTGTTTTGGTTCTAAAAAAAATGAAGGCTACTTTGGAAGGTATGTAGTATGTTTTTATGATAAAACATTATAGTTTTTTTTAAATAATGTTTAACTTGTGTATTTTTTTGTGGTTTGAAAATATTTAATTTCTAACTTCTCAAGAAATTATTTCGGAAAAAGTATCAATAAGGTTCCGTGATTTTTTTTTTGGTAGAATGAACAATTAATTTTCTATTCAAATCAGTTTCGATATTTTTGCTCATTAATGCTCACCAATCATATTTTGTCATTTCACAGGCATCACATACCAGATTTTCAGGCAGGAATTGTTCGAGACATGGAGAAGTTTACCCAAGAAAGAAAGGTTTCAGGGAATATATAATCATATTTTAAGTAAATTTGAACGTCAAAATCTCTGTGCAAGCAGTGAAAAAAAAATTAAATAGCCAAGTACATTTAATATCTTTGAATATAACCAAAAAGTGGATCTCAGCCTCGCGGATTCTCGAAAGATTTGTTGTTAAATTAATAAAACTCAAATGCTGGCAAGTCAGAGGGGATACAAATAAACTAAAGATTTGTTGTTAAATTAATAAAACTCAAATGCTGGCAAGTCAGAGGGAATACAAATAAACTAAAGATTTGTTGTTAAATTAATAAAACTCAAATGCTGGCAAGTCAGAGGGGATACAAATAAACTAACTTTAAGTACTAGGAAAAAAGAATTACAGGAACGGTTTAAAAGCGAAATGGGATTAATTGTAGATAAGCCAAAACCTGGGTTTGGCAACACAAATGATGGTAACACGGCAAGGCGGTTTTTTCGAGAGCACGAAAAGAGTGCCGAGATAACGGGTGTAGATGCGGGACTCATCAAGAGGTTTTTTCATAAAATAGCAATAACATCGAACATTTTGAACAGTATGTGCATGACATTAAGGAGTTATGACACTAAAAACTTTTTACATAAATTACTTAAAACTGTTTGGCATCACTGTACGGCATACAAGTTCCATGTACCTACTGTGCCACCTTAGCTACCAGCTGAGTAAACCACCGTAACAATAATAATTGACACCAGTGTTCAGTGTAATTCGTCGGACTTGAAACATGAATTCTAACTTTGATTTATTTGTACAAAATTGCTGCAAAATAATGTACCTACCAATGTTATCACGCACATATAGATTTTCATAATAAAAATAATCCTTTCTTATTTGCTTAGGTACTCTATAGTACTATGTTTGATTTTATATATTTTATAACTACATACTTTTTATATTCTTTTTTATGTATCTATTTTACTTTAGGGAAATCAACAGTTTACAATGTGATTCATTAATACATGTGTAATTTACCTAACTGAGAAAACAATTACAGATTTCCTCAATATACTATTGTATTATGTATCTAAAAATGTTACATTAACACTTTACTTACAACAACTAAAAAATATTATGCTATTATAACAAACGTTATTTATGTTCTATACTTTCATACTATTTTATATTCTACTGTATTCTTCCATACTTCCTTATATTACTATATAGTCATTTACATTATTTTATGTTCAATATTCTTTATTTTTTATTTTTATTTTTTTAAAAGAAAGAAAAATATTCGCGGGTTACGAATAACCTGACAATATTTGAAAATTTCCTACTACCACAATAGTAAGCTGAAAATTTTGCTTGTGTTGTGATGGAGGACTTAGCCAACCGAGGAATTGAACACACTACGCCTGAGTGGGACCCAAGCGCGATGTCAACTTGGCCACCGACCGGTCGTAATAAGTTATCTTATATTCTTTTATATTCTCTCACATTCTTTATGTTAATGTGTAGAAAATCGACCACCATAATACGGGCATGTGCCTAGCATGGGGTCGAAAAATCCTCAATGCATGTAACAAACAATTCAATGAATAAAGAAGCTTAAAGAAATATATATTTATCTTAACCTGTATGATTGGTATACCATGCCACCAACTATTAATGAACTATTACACCATCCATTTGATGTGATTAGTTAGTGCATTGTACCTATTGGGCAGCTGTCAGAAGGGGCGCGAAATAAAGACTGTAGAAAGACCGCTCTGGTGAAATAGGCCAAGCCCACATATAATGAGAGTATAGCGCTTGCGTGAGACTAGCTTATGTCACATCTGATACAATAATTGGATAACTAGCATTTTCAATTTGCGGTCATTTTTCTCACCCTAATAGATTTTTTTAAATATGTGATTATAATACATTTTAAAAAATCAGCAATTTAAAAAAAAATTATATTTCAAACAGCTAAAAAGATAAAACATGTTTTTGATCTGGACGTAGGAACTTTTGATATAAACAATTTGGACTATTTGTATTATCTTCAACGATTCTACAACGATTAATTATTTTTAAAAAACAAAATTGAAAAATAAGTCTTGGAGGGGGAAAAAACATCACCAAAGAAAAAAAAATAAGAGCACTGCGGAGGTATTCTGATGCAAGCAGTTTTTTTTCTATTTTTTACCTTTTATAAGAAAAAAATCCATAAGCAGTCAAAACTGCCAGAAAAATTAATCACTCCCAAAATCACTCAAAAATAAACCAACATTGTCAAAAAAATATTCAATTCAATTTTTTACCCAAAGTACGGACCTAGGTTCGTTTTTGATGTACACGAAATATTCCCATGCTTTCATAGAATCGGTCCCAACATTAATCCTCATTTTATAGTGGACTTAAAGCCAATTTGAATTGAATTAACTAATTTTTTTTTTAAATATTTCTTCCTTTCACCAATTATTATTCCAATCATTGTTTGTCGTATGTAAAACAATTTTAATATGATAATACTAGTACTAACTACCTATCCAATGTCATAGAAAATGTAATCTTATTTAATCATATTTTTTACTCATTTTATTTTTAATATTTTTGTACAAAAAAGGGAATGTTTAGAATTGGATTGTGTGATAAATTATTTCCATAAATGTAAGGTAGGCACTTCATGTGATTATAAATATGTTTTCAACATAATTTTCAAACATGTAATGCCATACAATAGGTACAAAGTACTATACTAATGCAGCCATTTGATCAACTAAAAGTTGTAATTTAAATACATAATAATATGTACATTTATATTATGTTTCGTGAGGTATGTTGAATGCTAAAATAAAGTTGGAAAATCAAGAAGATTTAGGCAATTGCACACCAGAAAAATCGACCGAACATCAACAAACAGAGATATGTTACCCATGCTATTAATTACATCAGATCCAATAATAAATAATTTTAGAGAGGTTCCCAGAAAAAAATCGGGCTCTCTTCCCTCTGAAGTGTTAAATTTACTTGTTCCACCCAATTCTGAGTCAAGAACCCAATGTTTGCGATCTGATGACTCCTCTGAACATAACTCAGATAGCATTTAGTTTCGATAAGCATAATATATAATTTTCTCACAAATCTATTGGTCTTGTACTCTGTCTTTAAAAAAATAATGATATTTATGTGCAGTTAATTTTTCTCGCCGCAAATGACTCGGATAGTACTTTATTAGATAAGTAATACTTTTTTGTTTCGTTACTGTTCTTGTATAATTTTTGATATTATTATTTTATTTTCTGACTGTACTTTCTGCAACTAATGCTTGTTTTTATTAAGTTCTGTTGCGAAATATGACTAAAATAGTTTTCCTAGTTTAGTCATAATTATTGTTTTGATTATTTTTTACCTATTTTTTATCATCTCTTTGTACTTGCAATTATTTCGTGATAAGTATTTTATTTTCTGACTGTGCTTTTACCTACTTATTATTCTCAAAATACACATCTTTTTACTGTTTAAATTTGTTGTCTTTATAAACCTCAAATACGCTATTAATATTGCATTAATTAATTACGCACAGAATCAGAAATAATGAACTGCTCTTCCTCAACCATCATTCGACAAATTATGGATATTATTCACCATAGTCCAGAATGTGTAGACTGGTCAACTCAAGTCAAAACCTTAACTTTTTTGGGACAAGTATGAATGATTTTTGCCAATCGCTAAACAAGTGACGGAATATTACAAGTGTCCTGTGGTCCTGAACCACGGCGTAGTCTTGACTTGATTCGACTTTTCACTTTATTTTCTTATATTATATCTGCCTTATGTCTTTGCTTTCATGTACCTTTGTCTACTCCTGTATTTTTCATTTTACTGTATTCGTGTTATTATTTTGTAATTTGGACGATGTCCGTTAATAAATAAATAAATAAAAAAGCTTTTTTCCGATTGTTTTTTTTTAAGAAAAAAAATTATATTAATCAATTTCAACCCAAATTTTCAATACATTCAGACTAAATACTCCCCATAAGAGGGTTTCAAACACTTTATTATTATATAAGAGTTTTTTCCGTCTAGCTTGTAGGAAACGAAACACTGTGCGTCGCGTCACAATTCTCTTGTGCGACGGTTCCGCCGAATTCATAAAATCTCCCGTTCAGCATATTTGACACTAATTAACGTGTCGTGTTAATGACACTTGGAAGCGGAGGAACAATTATTATTTGACCACAAGGTCTGAGGCGAGCAGCGTTTTTGATAAGGAATCTATTCAAGGAGAACGTACACTAACTATTCGATTCAGTTTTTTGTGTAGCTGCTACGATGCGATATGATTGAATTTCTCACGGCCAATATTAAGTAAATTATAATTTTGTTAGTTTGCACTAGTAGCAGAATGTGTACATGTACAAGTGTGATGGCCCGACTTGGCGAAGAGTTTGCCTTCATACCAGATATTGTTCCAGAAGTATAATTTTCCAGCACATCTTTACTGACATATTCATAAAAATCACTAAATGAAAACAACACACCGCTGTTTTATTTTAAAGTATAATCTTTACCATTAAGAAGCCTCTTTAATTTTTATGGTTTTAATGTTTCTCATTTAATACCATTGATCAAATGAGCCCAGTCAGTTCTTCATGGGGCCACTTCGGAGCGTCGCGTGGCGGTACCTACCACGCGCCGCTCCAGGCCGCCGCTCCAGGCCGCCGCTCCAGGCCGCCGCGCCGCGCCGCGCAGATACTTGTAAGTCTCACAATGGACTGCGCTGTAAACCGTCCTTACTTACGGACGTTGTATTATCTACGCTGTAAGTAACGCGCTAAGGAATTTCTCAATGTTTTTATTCTATTATATTACTTCACATGTCATTCGTCATATTTAGGCACATTAGTTACCCACGATGCCGTCTTGATATATAGTTACATATTTAGTTAATATTCTGTGGCATATTCATGCTTGCCTACATGAAATGATAACTTATTTATTTTACATAGGCAGTATGGAGCCGATGGAAAGAATGCTTTCATCAAAGGAGACCATCAGTTTTGAAATTAGTGTTTCGTAGTGATATATACTATTCCACCAAAAACCTCTATTTTAACATTGTTACGGGAGAGAAATTACTGTCTTGGGTTAAAACTATTGTATTATTTAAAAAGTGTGTTAAATTTAAATGATTTCATATAACTATGTTTTTTATTTTCTAGGTAAGCCTGTCTTCTATATTGCCGGGAAACTCCCACTGCGAACAAATCGATCACGTCAAGGTAGGGAACTTATTTATGTTTTTACCTATGCATAAGGGAAACTCCCACTACAAACAGATTGATTGTTTGATTGTTAAAACAAAAACCCTGGAGTGGTGATAATGATGTAAGATTCTTCTCAGTACCTACTTCATATGCAGTAAGGAGATTTTTAAGTGCATATTACCTACGCATGTTTCGTTAATATTTTGTGTGTTTTGTTACATTTTTTTAAATAATTTAAATATATTTGTACAAGTATATGTGTAATGTACCTAAATATGTTGTAACTTTCTATGAGTACGCACACAAGGATATTGTATCATAGTATTGTATATACTGGCGGAAGCCGGATATTTTCATGATTTTAATAATTAAAAAAAAATACAATACGATAAAACACGCCTGAAAAAAATCAAAAACACTAATTTCATAATCTCTTGGTATATCTAATCTATTTTACCTTTATGGATAATATTTGGGGAAACAATAATACTAATTTAGTCTCTCATGAACAATGAAACATTATAATGTTGTCAGTAAATTTGCTGTTAAATGTTGTGATTGGTATTGGTGGGTATCGAATGGGTTAACAGGGGTTTTGTAGCTTGTCCGCGCGTTCAGCCTCGGGTCCCAAAGCACAAGCACAAGCACAAGCATAAAACCGTACATTCTGAAACCGTCCCAACCAAAGATATTAGAAGAACGAGATGTGCTATGCGTAGTTTGTACTGAGTGGAATTGTTTTGCCGAGTGTCGCCGGTTTTGTTCACCAATACTACTGCACACCTTCGCTTGCGCCAAGGTATCCGCCAAGGTATCCGCACTAATACATAGAACAGATTTCTGTGCGTACACGTCCCGATACCGTTCAAAGTACCCTAATTAGGTAGTACTCCGGCTACGGTCCGGCGGCCAACATAGCATATCTCGTTCTTCTAATATCTTTGGTCCCAACTGACAAAACGCCACTGGCTGGTAAGACGGATGGCATCGAAGTTCCCCGGATGACGTCAACGCCGGCGGCAAATAATATTTTTTTTTCTAGAATAAAGGAAGCATTGAAAATACCCTATTCCTACCTTCATACCTATCCGAGGATCCTGAGCTTAAGCCGCGAGTGACTTACCGTGACTAAAATAAATTAGTGACAACAAAGTCATCATAAATAAATGATACAATGTAACACTGCACTATTTATTTATTTTTTATTTTTCACTAAATAAATACGAGTATATATAGTGGTTCAACCAAATTTTACATAGTTTCATTTCCTTATAAAGGATAACAAAAAGTTATAGTTACTTTCAAAAGTAAAAAAAAACATTAGTTTTAATTAGGTACCTGCACCATTACTTTTATTTTTTTATTAGATATTTATTAACCGAATTGAAATTATATTATTAAAGAATGTTGAAATATTAAGTGTTTTCATCCTTATTTATTCTACGCTCCATAAATTGAGCTCCGTAGCAGTAGAGGTAGAGATAGAGATAGCAGTGATTATGAGAGTAGTATTTACAAACGTGATAGAAAGGAATGCTTAGTTGGTTATTTTTTCTATTTAGCAACTGTGTTCATTTGATTGTTGTTGGTCTACTATAAGTTTGTCACTTTTTACTTCTTTAATTTATCTCAAATGCCTTGGTGCATAACCGTGTTTCAGAGAACGTTAAAAAATAAAATAAATAAATACTCATGTTACGGAACATTTAGGATAGTGCGTACCTATATAATTTATTTTTGTTTCTGCCCATCATAATAATAACTAGGCGGCATAATAAGAATGTTTATCTATATTTCAAGTTTACTAATATTAGCGAATATTCTCTGAAAACTTTTTTTAAACACTTGACACAGCCAATTAGTTTTTTCAATTTTCATGATTTTGTTTTAACTGGAGAAAACACGGGATATTATAATGGCAATTTTGAAAAATTACTTTATCGCTTGTCTATTATAGCGTTGTTTCACACAGTCAGTTCCACTTTTGAAAATGACACTTAAATTTAAAGCAAAATTTAATTCTTTCAGACAGAGTTCACGCAAGAGATATCAGACATGAATAACGCACATCACAGACAACCGAAATTAGTATGTTTGATGTGAGAACTCTTAATGGGAAAACTAAAAACAAACTGAGAACAACATTTACATTATTTATGTTCTATTTTCATACTATTTTCACGTTATTTATGTTCTATACTTTCATACTATATTTTTATATTCTACTGTATTTTTCCATACTTCCTTATATTACTATATAATCATTTACATTATTTATGTTCTTAAATATTCTTTAATAATATGTTATTTTATATTGTTTTATATTCTCTCACATTCTTTATGTTAATGTATAGAAAATCGACCACCATAACACGGGCATGTGCCTAGCATGGTGGTCGAAAAATCCTCAATGCATGTAACAAACAATTCAATGAATAAAGAGACTTAAACTTAAATCAATCACCCTCTCGTGTTGTTTTCTATCGGTGCTAACCATGAAGTACATATTATTATTACACGATAACTAAATATTTTGTAGAATAAGGGTCACGCGTTGGATTTTTTACTGGTAAGTCGTATTGATTTGGTATTTGTAATGACACAGTTTTATACAAAAAAAATTCATGGCCAAAATTGGAACAAAAAGTGGATTGTATTTTATGTAAACATATCACGTCGGGCAAGTGTCATACTGCGCTGTATCATTGGGCCAAAAGAAACCAGATTACCAGTGACCAGTGATGTGATGTGCGGTGATCTGTGCTTTTTCTGTTGCCTGGTAAGGAGATTTGACTCCGCACTGAACTCGTCATGCTTGGGATATGTCTATAATATAAGTCACGTCTGTGGCTATTATTTTACCTTTTCACTAAAAATGTTTGAAAGTACAAACGACCTCCGTGGCGAAACGGTAAGATCCTTGGCTCTGTCTGGACCCGAGGTTCGCGGTTTCAAATCCCGCCGTAGACAAATTAAAAATGATATTTCAATATAAGTAAGTATACCTATTTGCCCTTGTTCCAGAATTAAATATTATATTCTCAATGTTTTGAGATACTTACAACACAGAAGCATTGCTCGAAATGGGTTTAGGTACGATGGGTGACCAGATTTGGGTACTTTAACAGGTGTCACAAAATTGTCTGCGGATTCGAATTGTGTGATATTTAAACTATATATTGTGAAAAACTTATATTTACAGTAGCAGTATAAGAATTAGATAATATAATATTATATGTATAATAGGCTTGACTTCGAAATTACATACGACTCGGCATGAAACAAATGTGTATTTTCAAGACTTAAGATGTAGGTATAAATAATATACGTGTATATAATTTATATAAATTTACAAAAAGTAGATATTAAATATGTGTCCCGGGGAAAAGTGAACTAATTTCGGGAGGCGATTCTGCGTACAAGTAAAAAATATAATATAACTTTTTCAAATTTTAAGGTAGATATCAGGTAAATGTGTTAATAAGGTAAAGGAAAAATAAATAATCTTCCATGGAAAAATATTTGTTCTGTGGGAAAGAAACCATGAAATTTCGAAAAAAAAACATCTTTTTACTTCTACCATCATGTAGATCACATTCCGATGTAGGTGCACTTTAGCCCTGGACATCCTGTAAACATAATCTTATAAGAAAAACCTTCATAGGAGAAAATTTTATTTCTATTCGATAAATCTTTTTTTAATATCGTTTTATAAAAGCATATATAATGAATATAAAAAGATAAATAACTTTTTCGAAATTCCAATGTTTATTTTCCTGTAAAAACAATTATTTTTTTTACCTAAAAACTACCTTAAAACATTTGAATTTTAATTTTTTTTTTTAAATCTTTTTTACTTGTACTATCGTGTAGAATGACCCCTCAAAGTAAACGCATTTTACCCCCTTATACCATGTATAATATATTTTGAAATGATTTAATTTATTAAATTAGTAATATGTCACAGGTAAAGAATTATTGGCATTTTGCATCGAACGTGCGTCGATGTCATGAACATAATAATATTGCTAGCAATCGTTCACTGAGTGGAAATGTCATTAGCCTATGTCAAATAACCATCGGTGGACTCATCTGTCTGTCGATGCTTTCTACATAAGGCAGTTAAATGCATTAACCTACCGACGCGGTTTGATACACATAGAAAAACACGTGAACAAGTAATCATTGAAAGGATCACTGCATGGTTTTTATAGTTAATTTGTCTCCTCTCTGTTGTAGTAGAATATAATGATGTGAATCAGGAATCAGGCCAAGCAGCGGCAGCGGCAGCGGCAGTGGGAAGTGTGAAGGCCCGCCGATAAGCGTGCCGATAGCGCTGGCGATGTTTCACGCCGGTTTATGCAGATCGGGTAAATTATGGGGAGTCATTTCTAAACACTATTAATCAATCAACGGCTAACACGACAAAGCTTAAGGTTAACTCCACAATTCGTGCAAAAGAAAGTAAATTAAGATTTGGTATGACTGCAACGCGACGCCTGGGATTAATGTGTTAACCCGATGCATTTGTCAATTCACGATGTTGTCTTATTTCCAGATTAGAAACGTTGCACCAGCTCAATCTCTGGAATGAAAAGTTAATAATTATGTTTAAATGGTTTATTTGCCCGGTTACCGCTAAGACTAGAGTTATAGCAAGAAACTAGGCATCGATGAACGATAAATCGAGCGATATCCGGCTCGCTCGATGAATGCATCTGATATTCAAGGGTACAGATAAAATGCACTTTCCTTTCTGCAACTTTCGCCGCCTACATCTTGTTATTTCCTGGGCTTCGAGGGCAGCCACCGCACTCGCTTGACGACTTCACACTGCACTCGAGCTGCATGGCCATGCGCTACAGAAGACAGAGCTATAGTGATTTAATCCCTTCAATCTTCTCTGAGTAGTTTGATGTTTCAGGTTGCGAGATAGTAAGTAAGTAATAATAATTTAGCTGTTTTTTATAGCGCCGTTTTCGTGAAAAATCACCCCAAGGGCGGTGTAAAAATATTTATTGCATAATAAATACAGCTGGCTTACGACTTTATTCATAATAACTAGTGGAAGATACTACCAGTATCGCCCTGGTGTAAGACCACCATTCAGAATTGAAACGTTGCTCCAAATGGCTTTAGCCGTGTTTAGTGACTAGATCTGAATAGCCAGGTACTTCCCCACCTTCCTCTTTCTCTTCCCCACTTACCTTCAGCCTCACAACATCCCCAATTGGGGATGCCATAGTCTCACTGGCTCCAGACGGGAGCAGTTGGGACTCGTGTGAGGCATTCACTGTAAAAAAAAAAAAAAAGTGACTTACATCTAAGACTTAAAACTACTAATATATATATATTATATATCTGGCTCAAAATTAGAGACTAACATACTTACATTTAGAAATACATATTTTGGGTTTTGCCCGTGTTGTCCGTGTTGTTAGAAAATTCATCTCCCTACAGTTAAACCGTTTGACTGTTCCTACTGATATTGTCCGTTGGTATGCAAATCAATAGCATTTTGAATTGTTCATGAGTAGTTGAAGGGAATCGCCCGAGAATCTATGTATGTGCATTAACAATGACAGTTTAGCAAAATGGTTAAAAATAGTTTATAAAAAAATGTTTTATTTGGTTATTAATTGATTCCATTTTTATATCCAGTATAAACCTTTACTAACTACTAACAACTTATTTATACGACATTTAGTCACACTTAGCGCTACATCTAAAACTTATTCTTTATAGTATTTAGGCATAACCCACGAAAAGCAGCAAAGTTGGTAGTTCATAGAAAATCATCCTTTAATACAGTTCCCGATAAATTTGTTTTCGGAAGTCTAAAATCTCCACCATTTCTCGTGGGGTAGCCATGTATTTCGAAATAAAAATTTACATTCACATGTAATTCGGGAGTATCTTATTGTTTAGCTTAAATATAAATATTAATGTATTGTAAATTATACACTTAACATGCCTAGTTTTTTTCTGCATATTAATTATCTTAAAATACCTACTCCAATTCAATACTGCTCGCATACCTTTTTTGAATTATTTGCAATCTTTTTAACCGTGTTCGATTGCAAATGATAAGAAAATATCTAAATATTGTTGAGCTGGTTATGCATCTCAATTCCATAGAAAGTTTATTCCAAGCTTTAGGGCCGGATACTCCGAATGCACGATCACCAAACTTAGTGTTCTGATTTCGCTTAGGCTCTTTCAACCTTTCAATTGCAGATGATGTCGCTGATCTAAGAGTTAACTGCCTTAGACCAGTAATATTTTCATAGCTCAGAGATATAGTGTGGCGCTATTTCGTTGAAAGCTTTAAACACCATCCAGCATAACTTGTAATGGATTCTTTCAGGATACTTCAGCCAGTGAAGATTTCGGAGGTGTTCCGAAATGTGCGAAAACTTGGGTACCCCAGTGATTAGCCTCGCTGCGGCGTTGAACACTGATTGTAGTTTATTAGTTTGGCATTTAGGAAGACTTGCATAGATGCCGTTGTAGTAGTCAAGACGTAATATTATATATGAATTCATACTAGGCTTAGTTGCCTCTGTTGAAAGGTTCCTACGAACTGACTTAAGTTGTCTTGCGAGTAGGTAGAAGAACCCCGCGGTACTCATAACGGTCCCATTTACCGGACTTTTTAACGAAAAGTCTGAATTCAGATAAACTCCCACAAGTTTGACGGTTGTTTTAGCATTTACGTCGTTGCCGGAAATAGTAATTGGTGAGTTGTTAAATTTTGGCGTCTATTTGTGGCTGTCCTGAGAAACTCCGTTTTTGTAGGATTTAGCCTAAGTTTATTTGAGGACATCCAGAGAGTATGACTCGGCAGTTAAGTACAAAGGTTAGTTCGGTAGCAGCCCCGGAAGGTCGAAGAACGCCTGCGGTTGCTCTGTGCTTAGTTTCGGTGTTATCAGCTGTATCCTGGAATTGAAAGTGCGCACCATTCTATTGTGACAATCAACTATTTATCCCGAATACTGCTAATGGTTAAGAATATTTAGTTACGCTCAGTCATATAATTCAAGCCGTAAATAAAGTAATTTCACATTGTATCTTACATAATATAGCAATAATCGCGTATGTTTACTTTAAATCCTACAAATAAGTGTTTTCCTAATGTGGGTCATTAGAAAGGTCTGCTCTCTGTTCAGTACTAACTGTTAGTGCTGAACTACTGCAAGTGTGTGGTGGAAGTTCACGGTGCATACACTTTCCCATCGTGTGTCAGCTCGCAGCGCAGTGCACTGAAGAGAGGCGCCAAGTTGGCGTATTTGTACTTACCACCTATACGATCTACTACAACCTCTACTTGTACCTTTGGAATCCGATCTTGACATTACTACATACTAGCTTTTATCCCGTTGCAGGCAACTAATGGCTAAAAATTATTCGAGTAAGTGGATGTAAAAAATAACATGTATTTTGGTTTTGAATGTGGATGAAGCAAAGAGTGTGTTTCGACACTTTTGCTTTTTGCCCGAAACTAATGGGTAAATATTTGGTACGTGGTGTAATGTTTGAATGTGAATAAAGCAAGGAGTGTGGTACTACAAAATTTAAAAAAAGAAATGTATGTTTGGAGAAAAAATGGTGCCAAGGAGCTTACTGATCATTTTTTTACCGAGCCGTTCGGGTTGTGTATGTACGGTTTTTGTCACCGACACTCTTGAAAAGACCCAGCGAGTTTTATTTTGGAAAAAGCATTGCTCAATAAACACGCAAAATTTTAAAACTTTTAAATAAAAAAATGTTTATATATGTAATATGTATATTTGCATATGAATGAAACAATGAGTGTGTGACCACAAATGTATTAAAATATATGTTTGTTTAGAAAGAAATGAATATTTTGAGAAAAAAATGTGCCAAGGAGCTTACTGATCATTTTTTCACCGAGCCGTTCGTATTCTGTAAGTCGAGACGCGTAATTTGATACCCATATCGTATGTACGGTTTTTGTCATTAACACTCTTGAAAAGTCCAAGGGAGTTTTATTTTGGAAAAAGCATTGCTTAATATCACGCAAAATTTTAAAATAAAACAATGTTATATATGTAATATGTATGTTTGCATGTGTATGAAGCAATGAATGTGTGTCCACAAATGTATTAAGATATTTTTTTTCCATATAAATTAATATTTTGAGAAAAAAATGTGCCAAGGAGCTTACTGATCATTTTTCACCGAGCCATTCGTGTTGTGTAGGTCGAGACGCGTAATTTGATACCCATATCGTATGTACAGTTTTTGTCACCAACACTCTTGAAAAGTCCAAGGGAGTTTTATTTTGGAAAAAAACCATTGCTTTATAAACACGCAAAATGTAAAAACTTTTAATTGACAACATTATACACAAATTAAAGATTATATTTAAAAAAAAAATAAATAATCCGTTTTTAATAGTAAATTACTTTCTCAAATTTCTGTGCTCCTGGTAGATTACAGCGTCTCCGAGGTAATTTTTCGCAGAAATGGCTTTATAAGAATTATTATTATGGAAGAAAAAAGTTTTCATTTCAAACTTAATTTAATTTAAAATAAAAATTACCGAAAACATATTTTCGTAACGCAATTAGGAACCTACTCGTTAAAAAATAAAGAAATAAAAACTTTAAATATGAATGGCTCCCAGGGCGACGGTACCCATGCCCGCCTCCCAAATTTAATGATTATTGTAAACAGGCAAACTGCAAAAACTTTTGATTTAAAAAAATTGCTTTTTTTACAAACAAATTAAAATCGCTTCACCGTACTAACTTCTGCGCTCCTGGTACAATTCATAAATTTGCGTGACGCTATTGATGTAGTTTTTCATTACGGGGCGACGGTACGCATGCCAAATTATTTTTATCCAACTCTAAATTAATTTCGTTCAAAAGCATTATCGATTTTAAAAAGACGAACTGCCAAAGTAAGTACCTGCACAGATTTAATCGTTTTTTTTTATTTTAAATCCTACGTTATATTAGAACACAACGGACCTAACCTAGAAAACGGGCTAAAACACGCTCTCAGTACCTGCCTACGCGGGACCTCTACCCGGTACCATCTGTGTAGGTACCTGCACCTACTTTAAAAAAATACCGAAAAAATATATACATAACGCAATTAGGTACCTACTCGTTAAAAAATAAAGAGATGAAAACATTAAATATGAATGGCTCCCAGGCTAACCTTACCCAACTTCTGCGCTCCTGGTACAAATTATAAATTTGCGTGACGCTATTGATGTAGTTTTTCACTACGGGGCGACGGTACTCGTGCCAAATTATTTTTACCAAACTTAATTTTATTTCGTTCCAAAGCATTATCGATTTTAAAAAGATAAACTGCCAAAGTAAGTACCTACACAGATTTTATCGTTTCTTTGAATTAACATCACTATGTAATAAAACATCACTTCGCTGCTAGTCTATGATTGGCTGATTTCTGATTGGCCAAAAGCCCGACTGTTTTGAAATGACATTTTTTGTTAAAATAGCTAATGTCAAACATTAGCCGGTTATTGTGAGACATTTTGAACCGAGCGCCATTTGTAGGACGGCCGATTAACGTTCCTAAACCTTCGGACGATGATTTTTTTCGAATATTTTAACCGTAGCCTCCATTTTTTCGACGGAATTCAATCATCAGGTTGACCATATAGATTTGATAAAAAAAGTGTACACGTGATTTTGAGTGACCACGTGGTACTCTCTTGGCCGATGATACCATTATGCAAAGAAAAACATTTCCACTTAAATTTAACCTATTTCCCTAAAAATCGGGATATTTCGTGAAACTTTTCGTAAAATTTAAAAAAAAAATCAACGATACCTGATTAAATCAGACCCGACGCTCGATCAAAATCAATCGTCTTTTTAATTTACGTTAGAGTAATGCGAAAAACAAAACATTTTCGAGCAAAAGAGGCGCACGAAATTTTTTTTTAATCATTTCGCGTTCGGGGTGCGTTCGAAATTGAATAAAAATATAAACGGCGAAGGAGAAAAAGTTTTACAGATCGATGGCGATCGATGAAAACGAAACATTGAGAAAATGCACCAAAATTTGGCCGTTTCGAAACCTCGCGTGTGGCAACACTCGCGGCGAAACGTCGATTTGAAGCTGTGCCAATTAAACCTCGACAAATTCAAATTTTTGCCTGAGAGGCCATCCCGGCGGCCGAAGAGAGTACTGTGGTACTTTAGTATAGCGCGCCGCGAGCGCATCCAGTTTCCGCCGCCAGAGGTTCCTCAAATTTTTGTCGACATCTTGCCCCAAACGAATCTAATAGTAATCATTTCCATAGAAACTCGCACTGACTCGTTTTTTCGGTTTTTACAGACCGAATTGAACCTCGGCTTCTATACAAACGGGAAGGCGTCTCGGTCGACTTTCGCCTGAAGCCCGAAACAAATGAAAGGCCACTTTTTTTCTCGCACGCCAAAACGAACCTCGAGTCGTATCGAATTGAGGGGGAGAGCGGTCGCTTTTCGCGTAAATGCCCCCCGAAAAAAACAAAGAAACTTAGTATTACTATATGTATGTAATCTCAAGTGAATACACACTCTTATTTTGCTCGAGGTCTAAAATTTTCAGAAGATTTAGATAATAATATTTTTGTTTGGCGCCACTTTTTTGTGAAATATCATCAAACCGGCGTTTTACAAAGCTAGAAAACAAATAGCTTTATGAAAAAAAACATTTTGTTTTAACATTTTGTCAGTTGTCGCATACAGTGAAAACTTATTTATTTATTAATCTTAAGTTAGTTCACATTGTCGTGTGTGTTAATAGTTTTAGAAATATATATGTAAAAAAACATCTGTATTTAATGTTTCAGACATTTAGATTAATTTGTGGGATAACTTGATTGAGACATAACATTTTTTTTCTGGACATTACAGTTGCCCTGGCAACCCCAAAATCTTCACCACCAACAAAAATATTAATTTTCGTGGACACGAAAAAAATGTATAAAACACCTTTTGCATCCAATCAATCCTTGGAAACACGTCTTTGCAAATTGAATAGTGGATGCATGGTACATACTTCCACAGCATTTCACCTATTCTACAAATAGAGTAGTGGATGCATGGTACAAACTTCCACAGCATGTCAACAAATAGAGTAGTGGATGCATGGTACAAACTTCTACAGCATGTCACCTATTCTACAAATAGAGTAGTGGATGCATGGTACAAACTTCCACAGGATGTCACCTATTCTACAAATATAAACCAATTTAAAGCTCGATTGGATTCTTATTTGGAGAGAAGAAAGGATTAACTTATTTCACATTTAAAAAAACTCGATTTTAAACTGTTTATTGTGAAATCAGGTATGAGTGTATTAGCAGAATGCTGCCTACTCAATAATTATAATAATCTGTCAAGACTGGAAGAAATAGCACAACACGTAAGAGGGACGATCTAAATGATCTTTTCTAGGATATCTTTGAAATAAGGTTTTTATTTATGAATAAATAATGTGTTTTGAGTGTCATTTAGAGCCTTAGTTCACGTGGAAGGGTATTAGTCCATGGGTTTTCTATTAGTCCGCGATAGTCTATCGGTCCGTGGTGGGCCCACTATCACGGATCCGCAATCTTTTATACGTTTACTTTCGTAATAAAACTCATTGAAATATTGTTAGATACCTGTATGCCGTCGTATCATTTATTTTGCTATAGCTTATCGTTATATTGATCATATTATTATTACATTATTTTATGCACTCAAAATAAAATTGTAATGGTCCTCAACACGACAGTTTAATTTCTCAACTGTAACATTTTAATGTTGTTCTAAATAAGCAAATAAATAAAAACTGACGAAAGAGCATTTGAAGAATAGATGATTAAGTACTGTGGTACAGTAACCCACTGCAAATCTCTTACCTCTATTTCCTATTTTCGTATGTGCAGATTATTTTTTTCTTATTGAACAGTAAAATAATATAGAATATTTCTTATGGCACCTAGTTTTATTTTGGCTGGAAAGCTATGAGGATGATTTCGGTCTGTGTTGGTGATTATTCCGCTAGAGGTGTGACTAGAGAAATCGCCTGAAGCAGTCGAGCGAAGCTTCGGTACACTTTCCGGTAATATCCTATGCCGAAAATTCGTATTTGTTCACTTCATTCATACGAGTAAATGGATGTTATAGCCGGCCGAATAGTTTTTGTTTGCGGTAGAGTTGTACAGGAATTATTAATTAACAGATTATTATTAAGAACCACAAATTTTATCAGAGCATTCTGAACATAAGACTGATTTTTACTAATTTTAAGATTGTATCTGCTTACGCGTGAAAATGCTCAAATTTTAATTATAATTGTACTCAGAACACGTGAATGCATTTTGCAGCATATTTATGGTCAGCAATTAGATTTTTATAATTACGCACAGAACACGAACAGAACGAACGGGTTAGCATTTATTTAGCGGACTAAAAAAAAAAAAAAATATATATATATATATATATATATATATATATATATATATTTATCCCCTCTCGTACTATGTTGATCTCGAGCGACGGTACGCCAGGTATATGTTGATCCGTTTGCATTTGTTGATCCACTCCGGATATGTTGATCCATTACCCGAGCTGGCATACATATGTAAATCCCTACAGATCAACTTGTGTCATCGAGATTTAGCTGTAAGCCACGCCCATTTTTCGGTCGCATATACATTTTACACGATTTATTTTGTTGATCTATATATTTCTGACCAACTTGACGGCTTGCATGCATTGTAACTTGTATTTCGCGCGCGTTGTGGTACTTTTTAGATTCTGTTAGAACATCCATATTCTATGAAAATGACTTTGTACTTAAAGAGGATAGACTGCCTCACGCATATTTATATTGAAATGGAACTTTCGCAAACGTCAAATCCATGCTTAAAAAATCTTTTGAACTTGATTAAACAAAAATATAACTTTAATGCTTCATTTACTACGTTTCGTGACTAAGCAGGGGTGCCCGGGTTCATGGGGTGAGGTTCATTGAGTCATTTTAAAAGAGAAATTTTGAACATTGATTGAATCAAATTTTATTTTAATGTATCTTTTACCATCTCTCCCGACGTAAGTTTCTTGTAATGATTAAGTTGAAACAAAGCGTAATATCCATAATTTGTGCCTATTAAAATTGCGGCGATTAGATTGGTGAGAATTTAATTTTTCAAATTTTAAATTAAAATTGCTGAAAAAATTATTCCAATTTGTTTTTTATTAAACATGGCTAAAGTCATTTCAAGCACCGATTCCAACCAACGATGTTTTAGTATATGTTCGTCAATCAACAGGAGCCATAATGTCTGTACATCAGAGCCCTCGAGAATTATTACAATTATGTATACCGCCGCCCCGGGAACCATTTATTAGATAACCAATACAATTTAGCGAGATAGTTGTTTATTTTTTGTATTTTTTTACATCGTCTCCACACAGGAGGCCCTTAGGAAAATCTTAACTCTCAAGGCCTATGTCATCTTTGTGAATGCTGTGTTGGGGTATTTTGAAAGAAAGGAAGGACAGTGAGTTCTGGGAAGGAAATAGGTATGATGGGTGGGTAGTAATCTGGGGGTCAGTGTGTTCGAGTGATAAACATAAAAATCCAACTCTCCTACTGCGTTGCAAGGCGATGCGTTGAAAGAGGATTAATCGATCCGGCCCACCACGCATTTGGTAGGCAAGCGCATCCGCCGCCAAGAACCGAACAAACCTCACCCTATAAACCCGGGCACTCCTGCTAAGTCACTAAACATATCAAACTACTTGAGGTGGCTCTCGACTAGCAATCCGAAGGTCGCGGGTTCAAATAAATTTTATTAAAATTAATTTGCACTATTTTACAATTAATGTTTGGTGACCATATCTGAATAGCCAGGTTCTCTCCCACCTTCCTCCTCCTCATCTCCTTCGAGGTCTCCTTTGAGGATGCCATAGTCTCACTGGCTCCAGACGGGAGCGTATAGGACTGTATGACTCTGGTGCGGTATTCACACAAGTTTTTATTTGTAAAAAATGAAACAAATATTATAATCAGATATCATATTTCCTACAAAAAGCCACAGCTGCTAACTTCGAGAAGTTGAATAAAGTATTTTTAGCACACAAATGGCAGAAGTAAAACTAACACGTGCAGTTTATAGTAATACCAACTAAAAGATAAGATAAAACACTTCAATATATTTTATTTAAATTTTGATAATTCCTTCATGCTTCATGCTTTAGTGTTTAATAAAAAAATACAAATCATATCACACTACATCTTAACTTAAAGGTGGATATGTTTTTATACACAAAAAAGGTTTATTTGTATATTCTCTGTATGAAAACTATTTTCGTTAAAAAAATAATACTGTATTGAAAATGTGATCAGACCAAAACTTCGTTGTTAAAACAATGCAGCTGCGGACTGCCGGGCTCAGAGTATTATTATTATTATTAATATTATTACTCTAAGCTGCCGGGATGTGACAACACCCTGATTATAATACATTTAACCCATATAATAATTATAATTTTATTTGTTTTGTCTTTGATAATCAACGGCTATGGAATTCTGCGTCTTGCCACCGCGATACTATTGATTACTAAACACGACGAAATATTTCAAAACGACTTATTAACGATTCCGGAATGTACTTTATTCATAATTGTTTTAAGAATTTATCTGTTTCTTTAGACAATTTATTTTTAAAAGTGCTTATAAAATACGTTTTATTACTTATCCACTGGAGCCATTTCTGCCATATTTTGCCAATATTGTGCAATATCTTAGTTTTACCTCTAGGTACACAATAGAGTGGGTACTTATGGAATCTAAAAATACGGGATTATTGATTAAATCTAGGTGGATTCGTTAGCTTTAAACCGCATTTAGTAGTTTATATGGTTTCTATGTTAATGTTTTTGGGGGATGATTATACCGGTACAATTGACCCCGTATTACAACTAAACTCCAGTTTCTGTGAGTACAGCTCCCAAGTTTTATAAGCTCAAGTGCATGTCCGTCCGTAACACTTAGTCAATGTACTTATTTGTTCGTTGTCCTCTCTTTCCTAATGTGAAGGTGCTATTATAATTTTAATCAATATATATACATGTTATTTGGGGGAAAGTTTTATCTCAATCATAAAAAAAAACTTTTTCTCTTTATTTTTTTATTGAGATTAAAGCAAACTATCATATTAACATTAATTTGTTTTGTTATTTTATTACATTAAATAGTTACGGTTCGTGATAAAACTGATTTACTTGAGGCCAGATAGTGTATTACGTTAAACATAATTGAAATTTTGAAAAGTAATTTTTTCAACTAATTAAAAAATATTATTTTCCTCGTCATTCCGTAAAAGCTGCAATGACCCCGGGGTCGGGATCATTGCAGCTTTTCACTCGATCGGTTTATGAGTATATAGCTTAATTTATATGAGATTAAAAAAATAAGAATTTGGTAGACAACTAGTTTTCTGCCGTTGATTATGAGTATTTTTATCGTAAGCCTAAGTTTTTATCGCAAGACGTAGAAAATGCTTAAAGTCAAATTGGTTCAATTGGCCCATTTTATAATATTCATTGGGCCACTGTGAAAACAACTTCACATAAAATATAATCGAACAAATTGATTAAATATAATTGCATTTGTAACCACCTTGTAGCTGTTTTTTTTAGTTTATGCTTTATAGAAAGATGCCGACTTCCGGTCATATTGTTTTATAATATTAAATATGAGATGATTTTAAAAGAATCATCTTTAGAGCTATTCGAAACATTCGCAAAAATCAAATCCATAAAAAAATCATAACTTAGCAGGGGTACACTGTTGCGTTTGCTCAGCTACTGCGTGGCGGGCCGGATCGAAAGAGACTGGTTGAGGGATACCTTTTGGCCATAAAAATCTAAAATGGCGGCAAAAAGAATAATGTTATATGGTATATTTTGAACTTCTTACTACCTCTCCTGATTACGTTTCGTGACTTAGTAGGGGTGGCCGGGTTCTTGATTATAATGGGTAATTATTTAAAATGGGTAATCACCGGATGATTGAACGCGGTTGGAGATAGCAAAAACTGTCCAAAGAAGCGAAACTCCACAATGGAGTGCTGGTACCTACCCTAATATATGGAAGTGAGGCATGGAACTGGTAGAAGAAGGCTGAAAGTAGACTGAATACTGTAGAAATGAGATCCCTGATGCATATGTGCGGTAAAATCATGTATGACGAAATCTATTCTACAGGTATTTTATTAGAGCCTGTTAAAAGGAGCTAGCAGCATTGATCCCCGGACGGACACGAGCGGAACGCACGTTCAAAATAAAGTTGATGTTGTCTTTATGAGAAAGGGTCGTTTTTCCAACTCGTTTTTGAGTAAAGTCCGCTCGTGTGTGTGTTTTTTCCTCCATATAATACGGGCCTCTTTCAGATCCGCATTAATAAATTCATCCCTACAGCCCCTACCTTAACCCGCCTTATAACGCTGCCCAACTGGGTGGTGACATAGTTTCTCTGTATTTAAAGTGTGAAGACAGGGGCGCTCTTGTGATAGGTGTCACATAAAAAATCATACTTGCGAATTTGAATATAAAGACAAACAAAATGATCATTTTGATGATTTATCCGGTCATCTCCGGTAAGATGTAACAATCGTTTATACAGAATATTAATATTTGAAGTTGAGTTGAGTTGTGCGATTACATTTTGTAAGTCTCCATATTCAAATTCGGCGGTATGATTTTTTTATGTGACACCTTTCACTAGAGCGCCCCTGTCTTTACACTCTAAATACAGATAAACTATGTCGCCAACCGGTTGGGCAGCGTTATGAGGCGGGTTAAGGTAGGGGCTGTTGGAATGAATGTATTAATGCTGGTCTTAAAGAGGCGCGAATTATATTGAGGAGGAAAAACAGATGCTGATAGCTCGTTCCACATGCGAGCCGACTTACGGTAAAACGAGTCGGAGAAACGACCCGTTCATATATAATATCAACTTTACTGTGAACCTGTGTTCCGCTCGTGTCCGTCGAGTATCACTGGGGATCAATGCTGCTAGCTCCTTTTAACAGGCTCTTATAAAATATCTGTAAAATAGACACAGCATACGCACATTTTGTCATACATGATTTTACTGCACATATTTTTTTTTTTTTTTTTTAAAGAAAGACAAACATTCCCAGGTTACGAATAACCCAACAATGTTTGAAAATCTCCTACTACCACCACAGAAAGCCGAAAATGTTGCTTGTGTTGTGATGGAGGACTTAGCCAGCCGAGGAATCGAACACGCGACGCTCGGGTGAGACCCAAGCGCTATGCCCACTCAACCACTGACCGGTCTCAGGGATCTCATTTCTACAGTATTCTGTCTACTTTCAGCCTTCTTCTGCCAATTCTGTGCCTCATTTCCATATATTAGGGTAGGTACCAGCACTCCATTGTGGACTGCTAGCTTCGCTTCTTTGGACAGTTTTTAGTTAGCTCCAACCGCGTCCAATCATACATTAATTACCCATTATAATCAAGAACCCGGCCTCCCCTACTAAGTCACGAAGCGTAATCAGGAGAGATGGTAAAAGATACAGGTTCAAAATTTCCTACATAACATTATTCCTTTTGCGGCCATTTTGGATTTTTATGATCGAAAGGTATCCCTCAACCAGTTTCTTTCGATCCGGCCCGCCACGCAGTAAATGGGCAATCGCATCCGCCGCCAGGACCTAGACAAACCTCACCCAATGAACCCGTTTTTTTTGTTTTTGAATCTTTATTTAGATGTATGCAAATTTTTTCATACATCTAGTAGGAAAATGTAAAAAAATACAAGAAATAACAATTACATTTTAAAAGAAAAAGATAAATACACAAAATTATATTATATAAGATATCTAGGTGACTAAAATAATGTACCCCTGCTAAGTTATGATTTTTTTATGGATTTGTTTTTGCGAAATTTTCGTTTCAATCTAAATACGCATACATTTCTTATAAACAATTCAAGCAACAAACAGTCGAATGAACACGTCATTTTTATTTGAAACGGTACCATCTCACAGTCATTTCATGCGATATTCGACTCTAGAGACTAATACTTTGAGTTCAATATCACAAAAGATTACGGAATCACATAAAACCTTGTGATGAACAGTCCACCGATTGCCCCTTGATTGGTTCATTTAGTAAAACCATATATAGGGACACAGATCAACTTTGTCTAATAACTTCTTACCTGGATTAACATACTACGGGAATAGATCAATATATATGAGATCAACATAAGTATGCCAATTTGGGTAGATCAATATATATGAGATCAACATAAGTATGCCAATTTGTGTAGATCAACATAAATTATGCATCCGATTTCCATACAAATTTTGAAAATTTTATTAACAGTATATCAAATGGTTTTTCTGGCAAACTGGCAACATTGATAATTATTGTACCACTGTTGCCAATTCATTCAGATGTATTCCACAATAGCCAAGTTATATGGTGTTAAAGGTGGATCAACTTAGTCTAACAACTTCTTACTGGATCAACATACTACGGGAAGAGGTCAATATATATATATATATATATATATTTGACGTACCGTCTTTATCGTTTATAAAAAAAACTGTGGTGATTTCAGAAGGTCGCACCAAAAGGGTGATACATGGGTACTTACATAATAATTTATATCCAACACAGGGGTCAGCTTTGTTTCCGTAGAAAACTTTAGGACGCCAAACTTTGTCGGTGACAAAGTATGCCGAGCACTGTGGTAGACACAAGAAACACTCCTCAGGGATGGGCATAGGGTGCTTATTCACAAGCAGATCTGATGAAGTGTATCAATGAAAGCCAATTTCTTAAATAGGACCAATAACCTCTATTTCCATTATAAGTGGTTTTTTTACAGAAAAGATATTTATTAAAACTTACCCCCCATCACAGACCGTATACCGAAACCCTATCTAACTAGCTATGCTGTGGATGGATGGAGACGCCTTCCTCCAAGGGTCCACGACTGCTTCAGCGCGGGCGACCAGCCCACCAGCTCCGTCTCTCGTTCAGTCCCCAGCCCAGGGACTATCAGTTCCTCTGCAATTGCCTCCGGTTACCATCCATCCAAGTATTCGCGTTGACTGCAAGGCGTACGTGGTAAAGTGGGTAATAGGCGATCGCGTCCCCAAATATGAAACCCATCCGACAAATTGACAATTACTGCCTGCTCCCGACAGTTATTACGTACGAAGCGAGTGAGGATTGCCGCCCTTTTTCGTGGATTACTCTCGAACGGAATCTCGCACCCCGGTGTCCATTGACCGCGTTTCGCCATCCCGGGTTCAAATTTAAGTCGCGCATTGTGATGTTCTACCCTTCAGGGTAGTCAGCCGTGGACTTCTTGCCACAGACTTCCAACACTCCTTGGATGGAAGATATAATAAGATAGGTTACTTGTTATTAACTGGTTTATTCAGAATATCGCGTGTACAATACAACCGCGTTGGTCAACCTTTATCGGAACTAGCTAGATTCGGTCTGCCAGAGGGATTCCAAATGAAACCTAACCTGAAGCTGAGACGCCCTCTGTCGTCGGAGGCTAAAACTAAGAGCACTGCCATCTGTGTCTAAAAGCCCGAAGCTTTATACACAACATCTTCCCCCTGCTAACTAGAAACCTGTCTACGATATTTCATTGTTACAGTATTATTTTTAAAATCACGAATCTATACAATCGCAAACAGATGTCACTAAAATCAATATTATTAAAATCAAGAACTAAATATTTGAAAATATATCATTACACACAAAATTAAATAATTCATTAAGCACTGACTCTACTCCAAAAAGATGTTGACTCTATAAGTAGCTGATTCTTTCCCTGGAGGTCATTTCAAAGACGTCTGGGACGAAGTCGTCCCGCCCATGGTGCTGGTTCATTTTGTGGTGGGCTTCTGTTTCTCCCTGGAGACCTGAAATCAAGAGAACTCCGGTTAAAATCTCTCAAAAGGAGTGACGTGTCAACCTCATCTGCCCAGCATTTCGTCATATCAGACGCGAAAGGTTCACTCTCTGCCTCTTCCTCTCTATGCTGCGGACATCCTCTCAGTTGATCAGTATGCCTTTTCCACGACATCTGTGTCCCCACAATTTTAATAATATACAGTTTTTTTCCCAGTCTTTTTTCAACAATTCCTTTTGCCCAAGAACATTTATTCACTTGTCTGAAGTCTCTCGCTAAACACTTCTGACCTATCTGAAAACTTCTACAAACAACCCCACCGAAATTCCTAAACTGATTTTCTTGACCTTTATTAATATTCGCATTCGCTAAATTCTCTGTCGAGGTTGCTACGTTTCCTTCAAAACTTTTAGGTAAAAGGCTACTAAAGGTTGATTTTAATCTCCTACCAAACATTAGCACTGAGGGTTCAATTCCAGTTGTGGAATGTGGAATATTTCTATAATCACTTAAAAATTCATATAATCTATCTTTATAATTTGACTTAAATACGTTATTAACAAGAATTTTCTTTAAAAAAATCTTCACTGTTTTTACCGAGTTTTCTGCCTGCCCATTGCTTTGGGGATGACGCACTGGCGTTGTTAAAAACTCAATATTATTATACTCTAAGAAATCTTTGAACTCCTGACTAGTAAAAACGGTTCCATTATCAGTTACAATACAGTCCGGGTACCCAAAATTTGAAAAAATTCTCTTCAACTCATTAATCGTATGACTTGAGTCTGCTTTCGGTATTTCCACGCAATCTACCCATTTTGAGAAAGCGTCGCAAATAACTAAAAACATTTTCCCCGAAATTGGCCCACAATAATCCAGATGCAGCCTCTTCCATGCTGATCCTGAATTAGGCCAGACTGATAAATGACTCTTAGGTGGTAACGGCCTAACTGCTGCACAAACTTTGCAACTTTGAACGATTTTCTCTAAGTCCTTGTTCATTGACGGCCACCAAAAATAACCTTTGGCTAATCCCTTCATTTTTTCAATGCCCAAATGCGATCTGTGTAACAAATCTAAAACTATATTCTGAAGCGAACTTGGAATTATAATTCTATGTTGCCAAAACAAACAATCATTTTCAATAGATAATTCATTCCTTTTCATCCAGAATTTCCATAAAAAACTATCGCGATTTACCCACTTGGGCCACCCTCTACGAAGATGTCCTAAAATTCCTTGAATTTCTGGGTCTGAGCCTGTTGCTGCGACTATACGCTTTACATCTAAGTGTTCACACTTTTCTATATAGCCTATGAAATCGGAACCTAGATCGTCTTCCGATCGATCCGGAAATTCACGAATAAAATTATCCTTATATTCCTCTTCAGGGTCCACCGAATTAATTGTATTTTGTACTGAAGCGATTTCTAACCCAAAAATATCCATGAAATCTCTACCTACAATTAGATCTGAACCTCCCGCAACAATTATAAATGTAACATTATTGTTTTTATTTTTGAACTTCACGTCAAAAATAACTTTGCCAATAACTTTCAAAGGATTCCCTGCGTACCCAGTAATGATACGGTTATCCGCCAATAATTTTAATGAACCAAAATGACGCTTAAAGATTTCTTCCTGCATTACACTTAATGAAGATCCCGAATCGACCATCGCTCTAAAATGCTTGTCGTTAATTATAATGTCTGCTGTGAACGGTTTTATTGAAGCTATCACATGATTATTACAACAAAAATCCTCAACAATTGGATTTACACTATTTGAAAAGTTATTATTCACACAATATTTTTGCAGATGACCTACTTCATTGCATTTGTAGCATCTCGCATTGCGAAATTTGCATGAATTAGTACAATGACCCGTTTTCTTGCAAATTCGGCACTGGGTTTTCGCACCCGATGGTACTGTATACGTCGGTTTGTTTACAGATGAACTCGCGGCAATCTTTTGTTTATTGCCCTTAGAAAAATGCCTATTGCTAGAATTCTTACTGATGATGTTAACCTCTGATTTAACTGAATTATTTGGAACGTCTAAAACTGACATACTATTAGCTATTTCCTCTAGTTCGCTAAGTGACAATTTCAGCCCTTCCAAGTAAATCTTGTCTTTAATGCGACCCGGTAATAATCCAATGGCAAACATATCTACTAAATTTTTCTCCAACCTAGCTTCAAACTCACAATAAGTTGACAAAGACCGTAATCTAACCCCAAAATCTTTAATGGACTCGCCCGCCTCTTGTCTTGCTGAAAAAAATACTTCGCGTTCTTTGAATACTGAACGCTTTTTACTACAATGTTTTTCAAGAAGTGCCCATAATTTTTCAAATGAAACGTCCGTAACTCTAAGTGGAAAACACAAATTTATCAACAAAGAGAGTGTATCCGGCTCCAAAAGATTTAACAGAAACGCCCTTTTTTTATCCGCGTTAATCTCATCATTTATAACGAAAAACTGTTCTAGACGAAGCTTAAACACGAACCAATCTCCCTCGAGATGATTAAAACTCGGAATTCTTCCCGATTCCATATCTACACGAAGCACAGACCACAATAAAAACACACAAGAAAAAAAACAAAACCCGGAACAATAACCTCCAACAAAAAAAAACAACTACTTAACTCAGGAACTCTTCTCTGCGCCGCCAATCTTCCAGAAATTCCTTCAAAAGTTGTTATTATCCACCGCTCGCCTTGGCAATAGATAGATGCTGCAAACACCGCACGTCCTGGCAATGTTTTATTGTTCCAAATTAGCTCCACCGCTCGCCTTGGCAATGGATTATTTTCCTTTGTTAAAATGGTCCTCTGGTAAATTGCCTCTTAATTCCTAGAACAGAAATCGTCGATCCTAGGCCTCCACGGCCCTGGATAACCAATCTTGTCTCCCTTCTCCACGAAGGAAAACACAATTGGAAGTCACCCCGTGACTTAGCCCTCACGTTCCCGGTTGACAAAATTTTGCTGCCGTGTGACAACAAAAAAAAATTCTCCAGTTATCCTTCGACTGCGCCAGCTGTGATGTTCTACCCTTCAGGGTAGTCAGCCGTGGACTTCTTGCCACAGACTTCCAACACTCCTTGGATGGAAGATATAATAAGATAGGTTACTTGTTATTAACTGGTTTATTCAGAATATCGCGTGTACAATACAACCGCGTTGGTCAACCTTTATCGGAACTAGCTAGATTCGGTCTGCCAGAGGGATTCCAAATGAAACCTAACCTGAAGCTGAGACGCCCTCTGTCGTCGGAGGCTAAAACTAAGAGCACTGCCATCTGTGTCTAAAAGCCCGAAGCTTTATACACAACACGCATTAATCGTATTTACTCGCGATTTTGCACATGAACGCAATAATCCGCGTTTCAGGATCGGATGCCTGGATCAAATTATTCGAGCATTTGCTCCGCTCAACTTTTAAAATTCACAAGGGTTATCCACTTGGCACTTTGACATTCCCACAGAGTCCTAGCCCAACTGGGCCCTGTAGGTAAGTGCCGAATCCCGCAAAAATAATTCCTTTCCTCCTATGTTGCGCTCATATGTGGCTGTCAAAAAAAACCCCATAGACAATAATCGAAGTGATAATCAGTATCTACCTGATTAAAATTGTTATGTTCAAATTAAATATTTTCATAACAAGGGCTCACGGGCTGCTCCAAATGGCCAACGCATGAATCAAGCGGACCGTACTTTACCTACCCTGTTGTAGCCGAGAAAAGTAAGAAGAGAAACGGAAGGGGCGCAAACGATTATTTCCACTAAAAATTAAACTGTCGCAGTCGCATTCGCCACACTCTCAGTCAGCTGAGTAAACTTGTTTGCGGCAAAGGCAACAACAAGCGATTATTCCAACCAACAAACACAAACAACGGTTCCGAGCTTTCGCAAACCAGTTTCCCGTTAGGAACTGTCCCCCTGCTCAGCAGACCATAGCTGCATACGTCATACTGCATAGCACCAGTGTCTGGTCACTGGTACTACCGTTGAGTCATAGACCGGCTATTTTAATAGCTTCTCCATGTTTTTTTAGAAATCAGCAAATGTTGCCACTCTTCTGATGCTTTTACTTGGTATTCAACATTAAATGTAACGCTAGTGAAATTCAAGTGTTGCTCCTTCAAATAATAACATTGTCAGCACTGAACTATTTTTCCATACAGATTTTTTCTTGTTTCAACGTAAAATGCCAAGTTAGCTTCTCAGAAGCTGGGCGTACTGTACAGGGCCCGCTGATACTTTAATAGTACACAACTGCTGACCCTGTACAAATCGCAAGTGCGTCCCACTGTTGAATTTGAAAGCCACCTCTGGTCTAGAGCCCCAAAATACCTGAACTAACGGGCAATAGATTCCCTTCTCTAGGTATGCTGTCCCGGTATATTGTTTTCTTTATCTTTAGCGTCTTTAACTTATCACTTAACAAGTACAAAAGATTGTTACTGAGACTAACATTAGTTATGTATAATAAATATGTACTGTATTTTTATTTTTTATTATACATTTGATACAGAACAACTTATAAGTAACATTTTAGGCCAAATAATATAATAGGATATGGATATCATATTAATTTATATACTAAAGTAATGTACCAAATGGGATTAGAAGGCAAAATACACACCGCTGGACCTGGTAAGAAGTTACGCTCGGTAGTAGATATTTTTATCCGGATTACATTAATCTGGTTATTTTCCGACCTCGGGAAGAAGGAAGGATGAGTAATTTCTTAATGAGTCAGTTCATTCCACTTTTTGCTTCCGATTGAGAAATGAGCCACAAACTAACGCAAATTATTATCGCGGAACCGACTCTCCTAGAGCTTACGTAGGTCGGATAATTATGTCTAGTGGAATAACTGTCAGTACAGCCTTTTACACAACACGACTTACGAACTCTATCGGGAGACATTTTCACAAAAGCGTTTCGACTACGATCAATATAAACAATGACAACCACAGACATAGGAATTAATAGACGAGAAGATAATGGCGAGGGGTAAAATCAACTGTTGAAGAACGAAGGGAGTAAGGCTGACTGTGATTCGTCAATAAATCAATCTGACAGTAAATAGGCATCTCACATTATAATATCACCATTTACTTCTTAAAAGTAAAATCTGCTTTTGAATGAATAGACATTTTTACATGGGAGCGCAAATTACTCGCCACGTTATGAACAAATTTGCGAAGTCCAAATTCGGCAAAAAAATTCGGTTCTATTTTCAGAGTCGAATATTTCGTTTAAGTATTTAGTTAAGACACTTTTATAAATGTTCATAATTTACTTCCCAGCAACCAACCTGCTTTGTGTTTCGCGTCCAGACGTTTCTCGATGTGATAGTAACAACTGATTCATATTATACGATGTGAATATGCTTAAAATAAAGTAAAATAATGCTTACTTATGGAATGTAATACGACAATTGGGTTTATTCTCTTTTTCACATCTATTTTTACAAGTTTTCATATCACAAGTCAACATTTTGCCGTGTTATTTCGTAAAATGAACCGATGATGCCTCGACCATAGTTCGCACAAGAATGATGACGTCACGTTTTCAAATTTCACTTGAGGCCATACGCGAGCCCAGCCGGCTCCAATGGAACCGGTATGGGGAGTGGGGATAATACGCTTTTAATCACTTAGGGCAGGTCTACTAATATTCATATGTCTATGATGACAACTAATGGCGTCAATATCGTTTCCCGGAAGTAGAGCGCGAAGCCTCTCTTTCTTTTACATGGGTCTTATGGTAGAGAGAGCGAAAGATCAAACCACAACAGTTTCTCATTGTTAGATGTAGATGTAGGCAGTAAGTGCTGTGAAGATGTCACAAAACAACCATAGAAATTTCCGTGTCTTTTCTTCGGTTTCAAATTTGGATCGGAGTTAGAACCCCCCCTAATTACTAGTACTAATTTACCAATTATTTTTATATACGAGTACCTGCGTAGAATCTTGATTCAATAGAGCGTCAGCCGTCAGCAGCCCGTTTTATTATATTATATTATCGCAGTGGTGTTCTGACGAAACGTTTAATTTTATTCTGTTGTTTGCCATTGACCTTAGGATGCAAATTCACAGTGAACGTTAGGTTTATTAAATGTGTGGTATAAATAAAAATATTTGGATCGCTTCAACTCGGTGTTTGTTTGATTGCTTTGTGTTTGTGGCTGTAGATAAAACATCCCTAGTGTGCGCGGGGGTATTTGAGAGTAAGATTTTCTATTTTTGAAAGGAATTAATTTCAATAGAGCCAAGCCGCAGCGTTGTTAACTAATTAACATTCATTTATTGTACCGAAGAGGAAGGTCGATAGGTGCCGACTATACCTATACATAAATATTGTAGATGACTTGTGCATCAATAAATTAATAATAAACCGCGAATTCTTATTCACATCTGGTAATAAAATAATTCCGCGAGAGTTAAATCATTCAAAATAAATACAGCTCAAATAATGATGAAAGTATGTTGTAATAGTAGAAACGGAACGCAAAGACAACTCTCGCTGTTAAATGTTGAGTTTATTAGTGGCAGCTTTCTTTTCAGTTTCTTTATTGCATAACTTCAATGTCGTGTAGTTTTTTTGCGGAGTTATATAATTTTCTAAGCATTTCGTAACTATTAAAAATATATTTAGGTTTTTTAAACCTCACCATGCCAAACTCTTCATTTATCTACTAGGATTTATACTTAATACATTTTTATAGTTTATCCTCCTCGCTTGAAATAAGTAGCTTTTAAAACAGTGTTAATAGTATGTAAATAAAAATATATTGGGAAATTAGCTTTTTTCTCTTGCCTTAATATATTTTTTTGTAATTTGATATTGGTTTAGTAATAGTTTTGACTCTTGTTCTTAATGGATAGGTTAATTAATTAAGTTTATGAACTCTGCTTTCTTACCTGCTTATTTAAATACCTAAATACCGATACTCCGGAAATAATATGTATTTGTATTATTGTATTTTAATATTGATTTCTGTCTATTGAGGCAATGTTTTTGTACCTACCCCCACTTAGTCCAACTGCCAAGTGACCAATGTTTACCTCTGCCAAGGCAAAATGTATTTTTTCTAATATTATTCTTTAAATGTTGATTCACCATTTCATACGATACTTGTCGAAAGACGGATAACGGCCGGCTCGTGTTGTAGCGAAGGCTGTGTGTGTAGTAAATGTATTGAGTAACGATAAAACTTGACAAATCATGTCAATTAGCTGGTTTCTCTCATCTCCGTGTCGCGGCGTGTATTCTGTTCTGTGGTACCAGACCTATTATACAACCGGCAACACTCTGACTCCAGCGAACAGCGAAGGCCACCTCGGAGATCGGGCTCGGGACCTCAAATGGCTAGTTTAAACAATACACAAAAGTAACTTGATTTACACGATCCGAGTGTTAATACGCACAACTGCTTATTTATAAATCGTGCCGTTTGATTTTATTTATTTATGCTGACTATTTGTATAATGGACTGAATGTTTGTAATACCTGGGAGACTAAGGACGGACTGTTTGAGAATTTGAACAATTCTTCAAATATAAAACTTAATTTTTAAGTTCTGTGAAAGTTATTTTCAAGTTCTGTTATTATTTCAGTTCTGTCAAGAAACTAGCCTATAATGACATGATAACAAAACTTGAATAGGACTTACACAGAACCCGAAAATGAAATTCTATGAAACAACCCAACCTTACAGAGAGTCTGACATATTCATAAAGTAAATAGTCATTTGATGAATCTTTTGACGTCAGTGGGCATATTGTATTTAATAAAAGGCTACTAAGGTAAAGCAACAGCTTTACTTGATTCACGCGCCCGATATTCTGAAAACGCACCTCCTTGATTCCCCAACTCCTGTTCAATCTTCAGATAACTGATGGAGGTTGTTGATCTTATGTTACGTATACATTTGCGAAACGAAACGCGAATCATGTCACGAATTACGGGAAAGGAACGAAGCAACTGCAGCGGAGTTTCGCTTCATTTGCGTTCCTTTCCCATAAGTTGAGGTTAAGCTCGGCAGTTCGGCTCGCGTATGAGAATACGTAGAATTAGAGTTGTAAATTGGCCCCTTGGGGAATGTAAACTTCATATTAGTGTTATGGTGTATAAAATACTTGGAGGATGTGGATGTATTTGGGAAGTATGTTTACGAGAGATGGGAAGGCTGACAGAGATATTGAAAGAAGGGTAAATGCAGGTAATTCCGTTAATGGAGGACTGAACGCAGTTGGCGCTAACAAAAAATTGTTCAAAGAAGCGAAGTTAGTAGTCCACAATAGAGTGCTGGTACCTACCCTGATGTATGGAAGTGAGGCATGGAACTGGCAAAAAAGGATGAAAGTAGATTGAATGCTGTTGAAATGAGATCCCTGATCCCTTAGATAGTTTGGGCATGTAGAGCGAATGAGCGAGTGTAAGGAGGATATATGATGCAAATGCGAATGGTAGCAGAAGTCGAAGACGCCTGAGGAAGATATGGCACGATCAAGTGAATCAGATAATCGAGTCGGGCCATGTCAAGAGTCAGAATAATAGAAGAGTATGTATGAGACGATGTATGAATGTGAATGAGGCAAGAAGTGTGTGCCAAGACCGAGTTGTTTGCGGTCCGTCCTCTCTGCCTACCCCTGCGGCAAACTGGGAAACGGCGTGATGGTTAGTTAGTTAGTGTATAAGATGCATGTATCCGAATTAGCTGGTCCCATATCTCACCTTGTAAATATTAGCTTCGAGAGTGGGATGTTCCCTTCTCATTGTAAGAAAGCTAAAGTAATTCCCCTTTTAAAAGGTGGAGATCGTCTAGATGTCAATGATTAGAGACCTATATCCTTACTCAATACTCTTTCAAAGTAATAGAGAGATTGGCTAAGTCGAGATTGGTATCACTCTTAGAAACATATAATATACTCTCTAGGAATCAGTTTGGTTTCAGAGAGAATATAGGAACAAGTGATGCAGTGTTGAGGGTATTGTCCCTAGTAAGTCACTAGTGCGTTAGACTATGGAAACAAAGCTTTGGCTGTGTTATTAGATCTATCAAAGGTATTTGATACGGTGTCCCGTGGATTACTCCTCAACAAATTATCTTCACTTGGCATTCATAGTACAGCACTTGGCTGGTTCATATCCAATCTAAATGATAGAATGCAACAAGTAGAGATAAATAATCATAAATAGCAAACCAATCACTTTTGGGGTTCCGCAAGGTAGTGTGCTTGGACCAATATTGTTTTTAATCTACATTAATGATTTGTGTAATTTAGATATTCCAGGTAACATTGTTAGTTTCACAGACGATACTGCTTTAATATTTGAGGGTTAAACCTGGAGAGATGCTTTTAACAAAATAATGTGACTTAGGATTAAGAGCAGTAAAGAGTTGGCTGAATAATAACATCTTAACATTGAATACAATAAAAAACTAAATATGTTACATTCAGTATATCATCAAAAAGTCAGCCTTCTGACACTCATAATCTAATTATACATAATTGTCTGCTAAATTGTAATTGCCACCCCTTGGAAAGTGTAGATTGTATCATGTATTTAGGTGTAAAGATTGATAATTTTTTAAGATGGAATGACCATATCGATATGTTAACAAAGAATATCAGGAGACTTACATTTATTTTTAAAGAACTTCGACACACATTTTACAAAGCGAAATTATAAACTGTCTATTTTGCCTTAGTCCAATCTCGACTTTCTTAGTATGCTGGGGATCATGTCTAAAGTCCAATGTTGAACCACTAAATATTACTCAAAAATTGATCCTTAAAGTGATGTACAAAAAAAAATCTGTTATCCATCCAACCTACTTTATAAGGAATGGAATGTTATGTGTATAAAACAGCCAAATATCACTCAAATACTTTGTCGATTTTAAAAAAATATTAAATTACCTGAAAGAACACAACAAACGAGGACAACTAGAATTAGCTCTGCATTGAACTTTGTGGCGGTACATACTAAAACTTCCTTTGGTCAAAGAAATTATTTATATCAGGCACCATTTATGTTTAATATTCTTCCAAATCATATTAAGTCCCCCAATTCCTTAGTTAAATTTAAAAAGTTAATTAAGATTTTTGTATTGACAGACAATTGTCTAAATAATTTTTCATCCTTGTCCTTTCTTAAATAAAAAGATTTTATATAAGTCCCATTTGCTAAAAGCAAATCAGTCTTTATTATCTACTACTTTATGTTTGTGATTACTATTATGTTTGCTTCACTCAAATGTAAATTGTTAACCTGGATACAGGCTTAGTCCTAGTGAGGTTGATTTTTATGTGAAAAAAACGTGTTTTATGTATATTGAGATGCAATAAATAAATAAATATAAACTTCAGTTCAGCTCATCAGTTCGGATCGCGAATGTATGTATACGTAGCATTAGAGTTGTAAGTAGGCCCTTTCGGGAATGTAAACTTCAGATAAACTTATGCTTAACTGGACGAAGCCGTTCCTTTCATTGCTTTTATCAAATGAAGCTACAATGTATTGACAATACAATGCCTTAAGCGCTGAAAATTTTCGTACGTTTGGTTTTGAATTCGCCTGCGGTTATTCATAAATCATACCTCCGAATATTGACAAGAAAACAGATTAACTGTTAACTGTCGTTTAAAGCCAATAAATTTACCCATAAATGAAATCTTAATTTATCTTAAGTTTATAGGTTTTATATATAAAAAAATCATTAAGTTCACAAACGCGTGAAATTGGTCGATTATTAACAAAAATGATTAAAAATATTACGTATTACGGAAAATTTTGTGAACATGACGTATTTAAAGTTGGGACTGGACTACGCGCGTGTTGTCAGATTTGATGCTTGCAAACGAGTCAGGTAAGCAAGTCTTGCTGTCATTATTAGATTTGAGTGCAGCTTCTGACACCATCGGCCACAATTTCCCGATCGACAGACTGGAAAAAACTTTTGGACTGGGTGGTGAAATTATTAAGTAGATTAAATCATACCTCTGTGGCCGAACCCAATCTGTACAAGCGGGTGGTAAAAACTCGTGACCCTGACTTCAGGAGGGCGATTCTCGTGCTATTAGCCTTAACCCAAATGATAGCATTCGTCAACGAATGCTATCGTTTGCGAAAGCTACCAGTCTTTTATTAACTAATAAGCGATTCACGATCTTTTGATATCCATACAAGTTCGATTTTGGAGAGACCTAGTAAAAAATCCTAAACAAGCGTGGTTAAGTGCATTTACGAAATTGTTAAGAGATTTTTGAAAACACAAATTGGTGGAATATAGTCAAGTGACGCAAGTTTTTTCACTAAAATTTAAAAAAACACTTGTTAAGTTTGTAGGTTTCTTCAGTAAGAATATTTGTTGTTTGAAGACACTGGCTTATTTGATAAAATGTTACAATACATTCACTTGCAAATTGTAATATACGAGGCATATCCAGAAAGTAAGTGTACTGAGGCTCTCGCGACCGAATGAATTTTATTTTCGATATGTTGGCTACACTTACGTGTAGCCTGACTCTTCCCCTCCGCAACGAGACCTGTTCAAGGTCAGTACGTTGAGAAGTGTCAACGCGACAACACGTTTCGTGAAAAATGTCAATCCAATCTCCCGCCAAATGCGAAATACGCGGCGTCATCCGCTATCTCGTTTGGAAGGAAAAACCTCCGTTTGAGGTTTATAATGAGGTCAAAACTGCATATGGTGATAAAGCTATGAATTGTACGAGTGTGTACAAGTGGTATCGCGAGTTTAAAAACGGTTCTCACCTCTTCACCCTCCACCAAAAAGTTCAAAACCACAATTTCAGCCAAGAAAATCGTGGCATCCGTGTTTTGGGACTGTCAAGGCATAATTTTGATTGAATATCTGCCTCAAGTGGAGACCATCAACTCTGCAAGATACTGTGAGACCCTAAAAAAATTGCGGAAGGCGATTCATAACAAGAGGAGGGGCATGCTGTCAAAGGGAGTCAGCCTGCTGCACGACAATGCCAGACCACACACGGCCAACGCCACGAAGGAACTGCTTGCTTCGTTTAAATGGGATATCCTGAACCACCCTGCGCATTCCCTTAACCTAGCACCTTCAGATTATTATCTCTTTACCTCCCTGAAGCTGTACATGGGTGGAAAAAGGTTTTCAACCGACGAGGGGGTAAAGGAGGAGGTGGAGAAGTGGACGAAGGGGTTGGCGGGAAACTTCTTCGAGGAAGGCATCAAAAATTGATACCCCGCTTCACCACCCGCATTGAGAGGAATGGCGACTATGTCTAAACATAGCTTACATATGTACTACGGTAATCATGTAATTTTTTTGTTTCAATAAAAAGATTTGTAACCTACAAAAATTCAGTACACTTACTTTCTGGATACGCCTCGTATTTACTACCCGGTTTAAATAGATTCCCCCAGATTATCACAGACCTTGCTGTTTTATTAAATTTGGTTAAGAATGACTCGCAATTACAAAAACACGCATTTATATAAAAGGCCAACTGACACAAGTAACAAAAATGACCCCCTCCTGAGCCTCCTGTCAGCGAATTTGGGTAGCAAGGAATCTACTTCACCGACTGTCAGTGTTGCCAGAAAATAAAAACTAATTACCTCAGTAAATAATTACTTGAAAAATAAACATTCTCCCACCTAAAAACCGAGCAAATCTACTGCATTTACTAGGGTTTTTAAATTATTGAACTACAACACAAATGATTAAATTTAATATCTCAACAACTCAAAAAAATATTAATAACTCAATTTTATTTTTTTTCTAGAATATGACTTAAGCGACAACACAAAAATAAAAATATTAAACTTAGATATAAGAATTTCGCTACACAGAAATATAACTTAACCTATACATAATTTAAAAGTTCAAAATAAACAACACTGACACAACACAATTGTTCATGTTTTTTTTCATTTTCTTCCTTCTTGAGATAGCTTCTGCTTGATCGCATCATAACAGGCTGCAAACCGCATTCATCCAGATGTTGGGTGCGGTGTTTGAAGTTCATGCCAAGAAGTAGTTTTTTAATTTTATATTAGACGCCTCAAAGGAATCCAAGTTGGTTATTTATTTTTTGCATCTCATCATTAAATTTAGCCGTGCGAGTTTCTTCCAGTTGTGCCCTCACTTCATTTTCTCATTTAATTGGGGAGATCTCCGGGCCGGTTCGATTGATGAGTTCAGGATCAGAATCCATGGGCAACAGACATATTTTCGTGACAGATCTCACGAAAATTCCTTGATGAGTTTTAAGAGTGACCACTCTCACGATGCCATCAGTACCAGGATGCAGTTGTAGAATGCGCGCCATTTTCCATAGAGCGGGCGGCAGATTGCCTTCTTTGAGAATGACCAGATCATCCTTCCGGAGGGCTCGTTGGTTGCAGCCCTGCCATTTAATTCTCCTTTGCAGCTCGGAGACATAGTCTCGTTTCCACCTGGACCAGAAAGATTGTATAAGTTCATTCATTTTTTGATAACGATTAAATCTGTTGAAGTTTATCTCTCGGACATCGTTTTCAGGAATTACAGAGGCTTTAGTGCCGATCAGGAAGTGGTTTGGATTGAGAGGTAATAAGTCGTGGATATCATTGGACAAAGAAGTGAGAGGACGAGAGTTGAAACATGATTCAACTTTTTTTATTTTTTCTATATTCAATAATATTGTTATTGGGTTTATAAAAACAGTTTATTTTTAAACAAGTTCTGCTGTGTAATTATTATTACGCGTGACAGCTGTTTCGCCCTCTGAAGGCATTATCAAACTGTGGGTAGCCCACTTACAGACGATACATTTATATTATTTCTAGATAGGTATTTTAATTTCAATTACTTAATTAAAATGGAGTTCTACAAATTAAACTTGATAACAATAAATACATTTTTTTTCATTTGCTCAACAGCCCTGAATTATTGGAATTAATTTATATGAATATACCTGCTAGACAAACTCAAAGCAAAGACACTTTTAAATGTAACAATAGCCTCAATACTAACTACTTTATTCACCAATTCCAAGAATTCATCACCTTGCTAACAAACACTGTGAACTTATTTATATATTTGGTGTTAATAATTTTGTGAGTTTCAAAAGGCAACTAATTTCAGACCTATTTGCTAGTTATTATTTATTAGCTTTTTTAAAAAAAATTCTTGTCTCCATACCTTCCTACGTTTAACTCACATACTCCTTAGTTTGTTTGCTATTTTTTTAGACGCATATTAATGACTGTATGCATGTACGGTCATACTTGATAATGTATACTTAAAAAACCAGCTTCTGCAGGCGGTAAAAGACCGCAAAGGGATCTCCTCAACGGAATTAGGATTTACCGGATTTCCGCAAAATGTCTATGTAGGTGACCATCTCACTAGCATACACAAACAGCTATTTTACCGCGCAAGGCTTCTCGCGAAACAAAAGGGTTTCAGTTTGTATGGACAAAAAACTGCATAATTCGCGCTCGACGAAATACGTCATCAGCGCCCATCATAATCTCAAAGAAGGCAGACTTGAAGAAGATGGACCGCGAGCCTCCGGCCACAGGACCCAACCGAGGAGATGCAGCAGGCCCTCAGCCGAGCCAAGCCTCAAGATAAGACCATTCAAATTGATCGTATTTCATACTAACTTCATTTTAACTATTCTTAATGTTTTATATGACTTTAAATGTATCCTTCCCTCCCTCATCCCCATCACCTACCCTAAGAAACTATTCACACTAATACACTTTTCTTTCTTTAAACATTTTTCAAAAATAATTGGGAATTATATAAAAATAAACAGACACTTAATTATCGATTTTTCTCGGTCCAATGACTCTAAATAAATAAAATATATATTACCAAAACGTAAGAGGGCTACGCACTAAGACTGACACATTGCTGATGGCTGTTCGATCCAACGAGTATGACGTTATCGCTCTGACCGAATCATGGCTTGTTGATGGCATCCGTAATGAAGAGTTATTTGATGATCGCTACGATGTACACCGCCGAGATCGGGACTACGCTTGCACAGGGCAGCGCTTGGGCGGGGATATCTTAGTCGCTGTTCGTCGTGAACTGGTAGCTCACGAACGCCCAGGGTGGCATTCGCGAGCTGAGGACATCTGGATGTCATTAGGATCCAAGGGATCCAAACACACAAATCTTCACATATGTTGTGTTTACCTCCCTAAAGGACCAACATATCGTGAAAATATGGAAAGCTTCCTCACCCAAATTTCAGCACTTACGTTGCAATTTCCCTCAGACAAATTCATTAGGTGATTTCAACCTCTCTGACATTTCATGGAATAAGTCTCCCGATAACACGTCCTTCATACCCAGTGATCGCTTATCGCCTGTTAGCACATCATTTATAGACTGCATGCATTTTTCTGGATTGCACCAATATAATGGAATTCCACATACCATCGGTCACTTTCTTGATCTCGTCCTATGTAATGACTTTGTCACGGTCTCTGCATGTGATGAATCATTAATTTCAGAAGACCCTCATCACACCTCACTAATCATGGATGTTTCATTTTCTGAACCCGATCCACTAGTGGAGGAACTAAGAAGCGGTTACGTCTTTAGGCGCGGTGATTACGAACAAATTAATACATCTCTCGACCAGGTAAACTGGCATGAGCTCCTTTCAATTGATGATGTAAACACGGCATTAAAAAAATTCTATTCACAATTAAATAATCTTATAGACGCCCACATTCCCAAAAAACTATGTAGGAATTCTAAATACCCGTCATGGTATAATTCGGCCCTCATTAAATTGACATCAGAAAAATACAAATACTTTAAAAAGTTTAAGATATACAAAAACCCATCTGACTACGCCACTTTCTCTTTACTAAGATCACGCCACAAAAAACTTAATTGGGAATGCCATAATATTTACTTATTAAAAATCGAACATGATATATCCTCCGACCCAAAAAAAGTTTGGAATTACATAAAATCCAACTCCAAATCCCACGGTGTTCCGAACACTATGACATTTAAAAACGAAAAGCTGAAAATGGGTCTGACATCTGTAACTTATTCTCTAAATATTTCATGTCTGTCTACAACAATAATGCTCGAAACATCCAGATCCTACCGGACAACCCCAAAGAGCTCTGTGTTGCTAGCATTAATAATATTTTAGTCGACCAGCATCATATACAGAAACACCTTGAAGATTTAGATCAGTGATTCCCAAAGTGGTCTATATCGACCCCCAGGGGTCTATGACAACCTGCAAGGGGTCTACGTCAGCGAAAAAAAAAATTGGGGGTCCATAAAATGAAAATGGGGGTCCACGATAGTGGATCTCAACATACACTGATACTACCTATTTACTTACACTTAACCGACACTAAAGGTGAATCAATATTTCATGTTTTGAAGGATTACTTCATTGAAAAAGCAATCCCTTTATCAAATATAATATCAGTAGCTACAGATGGTGCACCTGCCATGGTTGGACGTTATCGTGGATTTATAAGCTATTTAAAACAAAATGTGCCAGGGGTGTTAGCAAAACATTGTGTCATCCATCGACAACATTTAGTTGCTAAAAATTTGAGTGTTAGATTACATGAATCTCTTCAATTAGTCATTGATGCAGTAAACCGAATCCGAAGCAACGCGTTGAATACGCGGTTATTTGCGCAGTTGTGTGAAGAAAATGATGAACACTTTCATCAATTACTCCTTCACACTGAAGTACGCTGGCTGTCGAAAGGCTTATGTTTGACAAGATTTTTTGCACTTTTTGAGACTATTTTAGAATTTCTGGATACTAAAGATAAAATTTTAAAAGACAATTTAATGAAGTGGAAAACAGACATCGCCTATTAAACAGATTTGTTTACAAAATTTAATATGGTTAATTTGCAGTTACAAGGCGACAGTCTAAATTTGATAACAAAGTCCATCTTATCAGCGTTTCTTGCCAGAGCTAAACTAATGAAGCAAAATATTGGACGGGGCGAATTTTCCCAGTTCCCCAATTTGTCACAGACAAACTGCCAGGAAGACGACGTTTCAACCTACTTTCAACATTTAAATGCTCTCTATTCAGATTTTGAAACTAGGTTTGAGGATGTTTTGACTATGGTAATACCACCGTGGATAATTAAACCATATGGTGACATAGAAGAAACGAATGTCATAAAAAAAGAGGAACTGACTGAAATAAGTACAAACGAAGAACTTAAGGTTCAGTTTAAGCACGGATATCAGCACTTCTGGCTGCAAAAAAACATACCCGTTACTTATCCCGTATTATGAAATATAGCGAGGAAATTTTTAATTTCCTTTCCATCGTCATACCTAATGGAAAGGGGGTTCAGCGCTGTTACCAATCTCCTAACGAAAAGAAGAAACAGACTGGACATCATAAGCCGAGGAGACTTAAGATTAAACCTTACAAAATTGACGCCAAATGTTGATAATTTATTATTAAAGCATCAGGTTCATCCTTCTCACTAAAAACATTTACTTATTGCTTAGTTTATTTTATGTTACGTTTATTTTATATAACAGAAACAAAATTTTATTTTGAGTAGTTTTAATTTAAATTCAATTAATAAATGTATAAAATTGAACATGTGTCTTTACTTTAAGTTTTTAACACTAAACTTCACTACAGTTAGAAATTTACAAAAAATCAATATCAGGTAAGTAGGGGGTCTACCAAAAACAGAAAAACATGGCAAGGGGTCTACGACACAAAAAAGTTTGGGAACCTCTGATTTAGATCTCAATAAAGGCGCAGGCCCAGATAAAATTCCCCTTTTATTCATAAACAAATGTGCCCGCAGCCTATCTAAACCGCTATCCATAATTTTTAGTCGCTCCCTTAAAGAGGGAATAGTCCCAAACACTTGGAAAACGGCATTTGTAACTCCCATCTTCAAAAATGGCCAAAAATTAACGTCGAAAATTATAGGCCAATTTCAAAGATCTGCATCTTTAGTAAGGTTTTCGAAAAAATTGTGTATGACCAGATGTTTTCGGCCTTGAGATCGTCACTCAATAATAACCAACATGGATTTATGAGGGGGAAATCTACAACCACTAACTTAACGGCATTCACCGAATTCTTACAAGATAACATGGATCAGCGTATACAGGTAGATGCAATATATACAGATTATAGCAAAGCTTTTGATTTAGTTATTCATGATATCTTGCTGAGAAAACTTTTACAAATCGGTGTACACGGAGACCTCCTCAGATGGCTCTCGTCCTATATAGCAAACCGTAGCCAAGCAGTAGTCGTCGGTGGCTATAAATCGAACTGGGAAACCGTGCCGTCGGGAGTACCCCAGGGGTCATTATTGGGACCATTACTCTTCAATATATATATTAATGACATTGGGAAATGTTTTCACCACTCCAGAACTTTATTATACGCAGATGACATGAAAATATTCTCCCCTGTCACGTGTATCAATGAGTGTACCCGCGTGCAAGAAGATCTAAATCGCCTAAATATTTATTGTGCAGAACACAACCTGCAAATAAATGTAAAAAGATGTGGCACCACCAGCTTCACCCGAAATAAAAATCCCATTTCTTTTAATTACTCCCTTAACGGCACAATACTGAGCAAAATGACAGAGGCTAAGGATCTAAGGCTGGCCGCATACATACGTTTTTCGTATTCGATTTCCGAATTCGTTTTCCGTATTCGGACATCCGAATGCGCGGAATCAGTAGAAAATACATTAACTGCCGCACACGTTCGTTTTAGTTCCGAACGGAACAAATTCCTTACGCACGTTCCGAATGCGAGCCGCCGCGTTCGGAGAAAACGAATGGAAAAAACCTAATGACGTCACGTGGAACGCAGCTATTGCATACAGTTTGTTTGTGCCGACGCAAACGTACGGAAATTTCCATTCGTAATTCAGTGTTGCCAACGGATCTTGACCTAATATCGCCGTTTCTCATACATAAGGTAGCGTAAAGTAGCCGAATTTGCTGTTAGGTGGGACATGTTTAAAATTGATGTTTTTACGTGAAAATAAAAAAAAATCGTGTGGGGGGGGGGGGGTGGCTAGAGAATTTAAATTGATGTTTTTGAAGTAGCTTAATTGGCGACCAGTCGCCTTTTAGATTTTTTCGGCGCCGATTCTCGCTCTGAGTAGCCTAAATGGCGATATATCGCCCTTGTTGGCAACACTGGTTCTGACGTTTATACATTCCGAATGAAGAAAAACGGACGTTTGCGCTAGTCTCACGGAATTCCGAATACGGAAAACGAATTCGTAAATCGAATACGGAAAACGTATGTATGCGGCCAGCCTTTTTGAGCGCCATATCGAATCCATGGTTGCAAAAGCTTCCAAGGTACTTGGCTTTGTACTCAGAACCTGCAAACATTTTAAAAAAGTAAATACCATGAAAATTCTGTACTTTGCTTATGTACGCAATTCTCTGGAGTACGCCTCTCAAGTCTGGAATCCCACGTATAAGTCACACATAGAAAGGATTGAGAAAGTGAAATATAGTTTTCTACGATACCTTGATTTTCGGGCCTATCGTCCTCATCTGAGTCACGAGGAGTCAGCAGCGTTTTTCAGGATTTCGTCACTGGAAAGTCGTAGAAACTGCGCAGACGTACTATTTTTACAAAAAATTGCCACCTCTGTGATAGATTGCCCGGAATTACTAGAAAGAATTCAATTAAGAGTACCCATCAGACAAACCAGACAAAATCACACATTAAACATCCCTCAATGTAACACGAACTCAAAACAAAATGCTTTTATTCACCGTGCTTCATACAATTTTAATACTTCACATAGTGAATTAGACTTATTTTACTCAGCACTCCACAATTTCAAACCTAAAAGCAAAAAAATAATTATACTATCATTATTATTTTTTATTAATACACACACGTACATGCTACACATTACACAGACTAGATCCATCCCATACCCCTCCCTTCCGCCATCCCATCCCTATAGGCTAATGTAACTAAATAATTAAAATACCTAAGTGAAAACCTATTATTGGTTAAATAATTAAAACTTACTACACAATACCTTGTAATAATTATAACTGTTGGTTTTCCAAATAAAATAAAAATAAAAATATTATAATTTGATTTACTTTACCATTTCAAGTACTATTATTTAAATTCGATATTAATTACGGCGTTAATATTTTGCCATTACTTATTAGTTTTTTTTCTACAGATACAACAGACATTATTCTTCTTCTTTTTTTAAACATTTGTTTTATAATATAATTCAGTATATTGTATAAATTTATTTTTTATTTACCTCACCTGTAAATTATTTTCCTGTTTTCATAACTGTACTACAGAAATAACTAATTTAACTCATCGGTCCTCGCACATTTAACCTTCTACCACTACAAACTCAAATGATAAATAAAACAATAGAATATGTTAAGGAGGTAAAATTATGGCTGATGACGCAGATATTGAAACGCTTTTTATATAAATTTATTGATCCTTTCTACAACTCACTTGCTGAAACTTTATAAACTATTGTACATAATGTTTTCTCTTTACTTTTATAATTACTATAAACAAAAAAAAACTTTTTCTACTTATATATATTATACTTAGGTACTTGAAATATAGTAATGGTTTTATATTACCCACACTCAGGCAGTGCCTTAGTGGGTTTTCATTTCTTGTGTATACAATTTTGGTAATATATATTATGTTATTATTTACTGTCTATTATTATGTATAATATATGTAAAGAAATGAAAATAAATAAAGTAAAAAAAAAAAAAAAAACTATTACTCTTGGAGAATCCTTTCTTGAAATTAGGAAATAAAACCTGTGTACACTGTACAGTAGTGTACAGTGTGTAGAGTGCTTAATTTATCTCAGACTGGTGATTTGTTGAAAACAGCTGCAATTAACAGGTCGCTCATTTTGACACTACCTTCCAGTTCAACAAAATAAGCGTCACTAACCGGCGTCACCGGCGAGTAGGAGAATTCATTGCGGTAAAGCTTATCAGCGCCGCTACGCGCGTACCCAAATCTGAACCTGCCTTCACTATGTGCTGTCATTCTCGTCGGCGCTTGCACCAGTCGGCCGCCTACGCGCCGACTAACCCGCGTCCTTTGTGTTCACACACATAGTGGCGGTTCCGTACTGGAGCAACGACACTCGGGACAATTTAATGATTTCAGCCTTTGAAATATTATAATCAAGCGCACAGTTCAGATAGCAATTCATGTATTATGCGAGTATGTATACGTCCTTCGCAATATGCATCGCCGACGCGTGGCCTAGAAGTTGATAACGTGCACGTCGACGGCGAAGAAGGTCACCAGTTCGTTTCCCCCTATTGCTTATACTTTTGTGGATAGTATATAAGTATTATTATTCTTCGTTCTGTCCTCACATAGCTTGTTTACCGCCAACGGAATTCCTTTGTAGGGTCTGATGAATCGTGCCATACCAGTATTACCTTGCAATATCATTGTCTTTTGTCATCATTATCGACCATTCGAAATTTCTTCATTACCTATGTACGTTTAATTATCTTTTCAGTGATTGTGCGTACTAAAAAAATGAAGATATAGGTAACTTTCAAATATTTACCGACAACGAAATCTTTTGGGAGGACAATGTGTGTAACTTTATGAATAAACATTCAAATATAAATAAAATAAAATATTGAAGAAGTTGTCGGGTCCATTAGTAATTTAACATGTTCAACTGTTTTTATTCACTGCAGTGGATGTATTTTATATAAATCTATACAAAAATCTAACCTTTTCAACCTAAAATTGTCTACTATAAAAATATGACTATAATTACTACTAGTACTAATTAATACTAGTACTGAATTATTACTATAATTAGTCAAACAACGTCATCACGCTGCCCTCTGTACTTTTGTATTGCTTTCCTCACCTTTACACCTGCAATTAGTATTGTAATCTAATCACCTATCTCAAAATATATGTCCTGAAGGATGGTCCTAAAATAATTTTCCTTGTTCTCAAATAAAATGATTGTGTAAACTATATAATTATTTATCAATGAAACATTCTAGCGAGTCAAAGACCTCAAAACCGGCTCCACCTTGTTTTTGTGCTCTACGGGAAATGACCCCGGAACGGGACACCACCAATCGTACAACCACACAACGGACATCAGAAAGTCAGCGCTCTACCTAGTTTTCTTTAGGCGGCCGCTTATTTCATTATTATAGTGTTTGAAGGCTTTTTTATGGAATTTGTGAACATTGGGTTTATACTACCTAAGTAAAGCTAGAATCATAATACTACTCCTTATGCGCCGTTCGACTGACATAGCACAACTAATTAATTCATAAGACTATACACTCTATACAGCTCACCAGTCCGCCCGGTGCACCAAGCACAAGGGACAGGCAACGTGAATGTACCGAAAATCCGATTGCTTGATTGATGATAAGCTTCTCAAATGGACCCATGATGTACGACTAATTATTAATGTTAAATAATCTAAATGAATGTATGTATATAAGATCACCGAGTTTGAAAATGTGGAATATATCTAAAATAACCGCTTTTAGTTTTGACTGTATACATAGAGAAATTGTTAATGTTTGCGACTGTGAAAAAATTGATTTCACAAATGAATATACTTATCTGGGAATAATTGTTGATAATAAATTTAAGTGGGATAAACAAGTGGCAAAAATGTGTAACCAGCTCCGATCCTTAGCTTGTAACTTTTACAAATTATAATTTATTTTGCCTCATAGCACTCTTAAACATATTATACTTATATTTTTCTATGGTCGAATCGATCCTTAGATATGGAATTCGAACTTGGGGACATGCAAGCACTATTTACATTATATATATTCAAAATTTACAAACAGCCATAATAAAAAAATTGTCACATCTAATATTTTCAATCAGAGACATAACTTAAAAGTACTATATGGACCAGAGAGTCTACTTACAATAAAAGGTCTCCTTTGGTTCACTACTATTATGGATAACATTGGGGAAAGCTCATACAAACCTGGTACACAAACATACTACAAGATTTAAAAAAAGAAAGGGCCTAAAAACTCCTCGAATATTAAATAGATATGGAAGCCGTACTCTTGAATACATAATTCCAGTGATTTTCAATAAAAACTTAAAATTTGAAAAAAATGAGAGACTATGCCCTAAAATGATAAAGCTGTGGTTAATTAACGAAAATTTAAATGTATCTTCGAATTCCTTAATGTATCTGCGTACATATCTTGTTATTAGGCAGGTATATTGAGATATTTTATAGATGTAATTTAAATTATCTAATATAAATATAAACCCCATTTAGATGTGAAAATCAAACAAAGGGCCGTCGAATGTGCTATTTTAATATAAGAACATAGTCGTTATTAGTTATTAGGTATGATGTGCTTATTCAGTACAACACAAGAGTTACGTGTGAGATGATGCATTGCTGAAGAAGGCAGACGTGTCTCGTGATATCACAATGACATCACCGACTACAGGCTACACCAGTACCTACTCGTACTAATCTGGTGAGTGGTGACGTGGTAACCATTACTATTAATAGCATCTCTTATCATTCTTCAAGCACCCATTAAACCAACCATTGTATTATGAATCCATCAAGGATTTTCACAGGACTTGACAGGCACGGTGAGCGAATGTCTTCAAATGAAGGTGATCTATTCTCATAAATCATCGTCACTCAATCAACAATTAATACCTACGCGAGTGTTTATACGATGAAATCTCAATCATAATATAATTACATTACGTTTTTAAATCCAAAAAAAGTTTCAGCCGGGAAGTAAGTCATTAAAACATTGTGCATCCAATCGTGTCTTATATCACGTCATGTACGACATCCCTCGCTCAAAAAGTAAGCAGGCTAAATCCATAGAATTAAAAAATATTGCTAAATCGACCGTTCAATCCTCGATAAGCCGTAAATTATTTCCTTTGTAGATACCGAGGCGTTAGCAGTAACCCATATCAAATTGCTACTTTTAACAGTATGGAGTTGGATGATTAATCAAGCGACCGATGGGGAAGGTCAATAATATTATTTGATAAAGGATGATACTCCACCAGAACTGTTCTCTTGGTACAGTTTGTTGTTAGCAGTTAGTTTGCCATAATTTCATGAATAGTGGCACAAACTCCAGCAAAACAATTGCCATTTACATTTTATCCTCTCATATAGCTTGGTGCTGATTGAAGGAACTTTGTCATAAATAAACTAAAAAATTAAAACCGCTTAAAAATAAACTGCGCTCGCAATATCGTTATGACAAATTTTACAAATAAAAAAATCATGTTGCTCTATTAAAATCATGCACAAAAATAACATTAGTCAAATAGTATACATTTCGTATTCTTTTATATATTTTTAAGTCGTCAGTAAATAGCAGAACTTCTACATCATTAAATTGGAATGTCATTGATGAATAATAAGAAAAATATTGGGCCGAGGTGGGACCCTTGAGGAACCCCACTTGTGGCGTCGAATATATAAAATTGTACAGAATTAATCTTTACACTAAGCACCCTATGGCTAAGATAACTAACAATCCAACTCAATAATTTACCTTTGATGCCCAACAATCGAAGTTTATAAATAAGTATGTGATGTCGAACCTTATCAAAAGCTTTACTTAAGTCAGTGTATATACTGTCCACATGTTGTTTGAGACCCAGAGATTCAGATATGTCATTTTCATAAATCATTAAATTACTTAAGGTAGAGCGACCTGTGATGAAGCCATGTTGGTTAGGAACAATAATGTTGTTGATAGGTTTTACAATGATATCTAGGACTAATTTCTCAAAAACTTTCAGTAAAGCAGACATTATACAAATTGGTCTATAGTTTGATATATCGCTTTTATCTCCTTTTTTATGAATAGGGGTTAAAAAAACTCTTTTTCCACTGAGCTGGAAAAGAACCAGAACTTAAAGAATTGTTAAAGAGTTTATAAAGAGGATATATCAGACTACTAACACAGGTTTTGAAATATATTGGAGGAATACCATCCGGTCCAGCAGATTTATTGATATCTAATTCTTTTATGACTTTTTCTATAGATTCTTTTTTGATGAAACATTGACCTAGATTTAATACCTCTTCCACTGAAATATCGCGAATCGTATTGACACGAATATCTGTGTCGTAAACACTTTTAAATGAATCAGCAAAGAGATTAACTATACCTTCGATACTGTCGGCACATTTTTCTTTTAAGTATATGTTCTTGGGAAATCTACAATCATTTTTTTGATGACTTTTAGAAAAACTCCATAATTTTTTAACATTTTGGTGTACCTCTTTTTCTATTAGGCTTACATAATCACTATAGCATTTTATTGATAATTCTTTACACTGCTTACGTAATTTAGTAAAATTTATGTAATCATTAGGATTTCTGGTATGTTTATATATTCTATGGATATGTTTTTTATGATTAATATATTTTTTAATTCCCTCGTAAACCATTTGGGATAGTTAGATGGTGTGAAGTTGACCCTAGGAACAAAGCGCTCTATCGAGGTATTTAAAATTGAGTAAAATTGTTCTAATTGATTATTTAAATTATTTTTGCTGTCTAAAAATGACCAATCTACCGAGGTAAGGTACTCAAAAATATTATGGTATTCGGCTTTGGGAGAAATTATACGATGTGGTAGTTAGGTTTGGAGATCTTCCAGACATATTTGTTATGATAATATCTAATGGTGGATGGTGTTTATCTAGAGGCAATAATAATCCGTCAGATTTCTCAACCACTATTTTTGAATCACTTGAAAACACTAAATCTAACATTCGATTATTAGAATTAGACACATTGTTTGATTGAGTTAGTCCTAGGAATATGGACATATCACGAATTTCACTGGATTTAGCGCACTGTAATTCAACTTCGTTTGTGGCAGATCCGATGTCATCTTGGCTGGTCCAGTTCGGCAGATTATAATCACCAGCAATTATGAATTTTGCTTTCGGATATTTGAATTTCAGCATTTCTATGTCCTCATTGTGGTTTTTATATATTTGCAAATCCGATGCAGGTGGGATGTAGACACAACCTATAATAATTTTACTATAAGGTATGTTGAGCATTACAAAAATGTGTTCAACATTTGTGTGCTTGACCGGTAGTCTACAGGATGAGATATTTTTAGACACACATAACATCACGCCTCCTCCGTTAGACTTTTTGCTCGAATTAGGACTTCGATCAAGGCAATAGATAGTATATTGATTTAGGCCTAATTCTGACGAGCCGATATCCGCATTTAACCATGTTTCAGTTAATAATAAAATGTCATATGAGAAGGTGGGTGAATTTCTTTTAAGTTGTTGCAATTTCGTACGGATTCCTCAAACATTTTGATAATATCCATTGATTCTTAAGAGTGTGTTATAATTGTTTATCAGTTTTTTGCATGGCTTTTGATAATTTTAGGAATTCCATTAAAATGTTGTAACGTGATTGTAACCGCATATATTAATCTTACCATATTCCGGTGAAGAGACCGTAGCTTGCAGCAATCATGGGTAATGAAATGAACACTCGGAATATCAATTGAGATATAATAATATGTTGTATATTTAATTTAAGACATTAAATACAAGAGCAAGGACTCACATTTAGAAATCAGGGGTGGTTGGCTATTTGAAAGCACAAACGTAATTTGAACTTGGCCACGACATTTACTCGTAAAATTATGTTAACTAAACATCTTAAAATAAGACATCACCAATGAGCGCCAGTCTAGAAACTAGTCTAAACAAATTTATAAACATGGTGATATCTAACAAATTATGTGTCTATTTCATGAGGATTATAAAATGTCTCACGTGCTTGAATAATCTCCCGACAATCAAGCAGCTCGCCCTCAGGTGTGTTCCCCACCAGCCTCGAAAACCAACTGACGACTTCTCTGGAATTCAACGCGCAGCTTATTTGAATCCTCCGAGTGCCAGCTGTAATTCAATGCCAACGCGTGTCTAGAAGTCAACTATGTGAGCGGACGGTTCCTACCGCTACAATGTTTGATTCGCAAATCAATTTCACCCTTTTCTTTTCTCTCCTCCATTTCCTTCCAGAGGTCAGTCAAATGTTCTCTTTGTTGGAGGGTCCTATCCGGTTTCATTTTTATTCCATTAGGCAAAGTATTTTTATTAAAAAGAATAAGGGGGTATTTCACTATGTCGGGCTAAATATCTGACTAGCTATCCGTTGGCTGGATTTAAAGATCAGAATAACTTCGTTATTCAACGGCGACCGTTTCACCATTGTTTCTAGCTTCCGGATAGATAACACTCGAAATAGTCTGGCAACATCGCAAAATGTTTGCAGTTATTCCATCTACTGCCACGGCTGTCATGCGTCACAGTCCGTACACCGCGAAGTGTGCATTTGTTTGGTTATGTTATGTTGATTATCAGGTCATTTTAGATAGATTCGTGTCGAATTAATACATTGTTTCTTATTTTGAACACAATCAAATAATTCAGGATGGATCATACAAGCATTCAAATTCATTCTACAAAATTCGACTCACTTCTCAGCTGTTAAACTCGGAATGTTTTGACGCCATCTTCGATTCGAGGAATAGCGCCTAACGTGAAGTTCGAGCACTGATTAGTCAAATCTAACTTTAACCCGAGCGTTAGCGTTATTCAGATATAGTGAAAACGAAAAAATGACTATTCCGCGGATTAGTGCTTGGTCAGAACATAATCAGAGATAGTGAAATACCCCCTAAGTTTTGCCAGCTTAGGGTCTTCAAATTCGACTTTAATGGGCCTGATTTTGTTTGAAATTTTACTACCAAGCCTGTAAATTTTAACTTCTTCCGGTTTGAACTCGCTATTTATTTCACTAACGATAGTTAAAACTTTTTTTTTATCTTCCAAGATATTCTCCATGCTTGAGTTGGAACTAGACTCGGGAACGTTAAGTAAAATCACGTTTTTGGTGCGGATCTTGCGTTCCTCTATCTCAGAGAGCAAGTCACAAATTGGTGTTGTTTCTTGGGGTAATACTTTCTTATCTATGATTTTTTCAAATGTCATAAATTTTCCCTCCAGGACTCCTACATTTACTCCTAGGTCCTGCATGGTTCCAGAGAGGTTAGATAGTTTGGTGAGTATTTTTGCCATTTGATCTTTAGTGATTTTTAAAGAGGGATCGGTAATGACACTATGGATGCCATTAATCTCTTCCTTGGCTTTATTTAGAAGAGAAAGTTCGTATTCATTTTGAAAGCGATATTCGGCGGAATTTGGCACTATAATTATTAAGAAGAAACAGATTCACTGCACACAGAAGTTTAAATAATAGTGTTAATTGTTGGCTTATTTGCAAACACTATTTTTAAGAGCAAAACAAAAACTCGACAACTGTCATTAACATGTTATTGTTACATGTAAGTACTTAACATGTACTTTTGTAAGTTCCTAAAAAATAAATGTTATTTTTGAAGATAATATGCATAACGAGCTGAAAGAGCCGAAACGGGTGTTAGGCGATTGTGCCTCGATCGATTTAGATAAATATTCGGGTTCGCTGGCCACGGCTAAAACGAAATATTTTTTTATAAAACCTTTTGATTCACCTTAATTTTAAACACTCATAAACTATGTTACATTCTCAGGGTCAAAACCTGATGATTGGAAAAAGGAAAACACAATTGTTCTTCGTAAATAACCACTTCTTGGCTACATCGATTAGAAAGAATGGAGAGTAATCACTTACTTTTCCAAAAATAAAATCAAATACAAACAAAAACAGAAACAAAAACCAAAAACAAACAAAAAATAGCTAAAACAAAAACAGTAAAGTTACCCTTATGTTTATCTATTGCAAGTTTTAATTCTTTAGTTAGTAATAAGTGTAGAAATGTATTATGTATTTGTACAGCGCTCTTGAGGTGATTTTGCACACAAACAGCGCTATACAAATCATCAAAGTATTATAATTATTTAGTATTGTGCCTACCTTTTATTTCCATAAGTATGCTAAACAAACGGCAGTTCATTTTATTATCTAATTAATTATTTTATTCTTTCTCTTCTCGCCCCTTTTTTGTTCTTTTATAAACCAAATATGTATGTAGCACTATATAACAAAAAGAACAACAACAACTTGTCAAATATTCTTCCTCTTATAATATATGTGTGTATCACTATATAACAAAAACAACAACAACAACTTGTTAAATATTCTTCCTCTTATAATATATGTGTGTAGCACTATATAACAAAAACAACAACAACAACTTGTCAAATATTCTTCCTCTTACAATATATGTATGTAGGACTAAATTTGTTATTTTTTGTTCTTTTGTTCTACCAAATATGTAAATAATATGCAATGCAACAAACAGTACATGTATCTCTTTTATTATTATTATTTTAATAAGTTTGCTAAGCAAACATCAACTCTTTATGTTTTAACATATTTTGTTTTTTATTCTTACTGTCCTTTTCTTATCTTTTTTTATCTTTAGTTGTACAAAATATGAATGTCAATTTATTTTAATTTTGCCTTTCACACATTTCACACATTTCATTTTTTTTTTTAATAATAATTTAATTTGGATTAACATTGGGCGTCAGAGGGTATTTTTTAAATAGTAACGTAAAATAAACATAACACAAAAGTAATACAAATAACTAATACATTTATGTACAATGAATTATTTAAGTACTAACAGAATGTACACTCCCCTTCCATACACAAGCAAATGCTTTCAATGGAAGAGTAGTAAAAAGACCCAAGATGTAAAATGAATTATGTACCATGTAAACATATTATTAAAAATAAAAAATAATTATTAAAAATAAAAATAAAACTGTTTCATGTCAAAAATGCACATTGACAATGTAGTGATAATCTATAAGGTACAAACAAATAACATTTTAATTAAAATTCATTCATAAATAAAGAAATTATCTAGGATAATAAATCTTTAAAAATTCGCCATACTAGTCGAAAACAATATGTCCGTCACTACCAGTGTTAATTTGAATGAACATTGAAATTCATTTACAATATTCTGAGAAATGACTGTGATCAGTGAATTGAACTGATGTTATTATTATAGAACACATCTTAATGCGTTAAAGTATTTGTAATTCGAGTAGAAAATATTGATAATTAAGTAATCAATGACGGCAGAAATTCTATGAAACTCACAATCAGCAGATGTCAAAATATTTATCGTTGTTGTGGCGGGAATAAGGATTTCAACTGAGCGGAAAAAATAGACGCCACAGAAAAGACTACAAACTATAAGAAAACGAAAACATGGCTTTTCTAAATCTCTACAGTTACGGTAAAAAAATTCACAAAGTTCATGTTAATTTGAATTAACACTGGGGCTGAAAGGGTTAAAAGGGAATTTCTCCTAGTTGGACAGATAATTTTCGCTTAGTTATTTTATATTTTTTTTAAAATTGATTTATATACGCTCCCTCTAATATTCGTATTTACATAGTTCCCTTTCAAAACTATCTTCTTCTTTTTGAACGCTTACTACGGAGTCTCAACTTTGTTTTTAGACTGCCGTTTATCACCTAGGCTAGGAACTAGGTGCAAATAGTGCGCTTGCTATGTATTATTACATTATGTGTGAAACCATTCACATAAATTAATTATAATTAGCAACTACAGAAACAATAGCGTGTATTCCTTTTCGTCCAACAGATGGCGCTGTTTAAAAAAAAAGCATGTTTTTCCAACAGATGGCGTTTGTTCTTAAAAAAGGCATATTTTTCCCTATCACAGGTGACATCTATATAATATAGGTATATAAAAACACACGCGTATTCGAAAGCCACGTTGCGTTGTGTCAAAATTTCCAACCAATCGGTGAAGAGCTTTAGGAGATTTGAGATTTTCAACAAACGAACATTTACATTTTTATTTATATATACTAGCTGTACCCCGCCACGTGTCGCTATGGCTCAGTCTGTCTGAGTTATTGAGTAAGAAATTTTCGTTAGTCATTGGTCTGAGCAGATAGAGAAACAATAGCATGTGTTGATTTTACGTCCAACAGATGGCACTGTTTTAAAAAAAACATGTTTGTCCAACAGATGGCGCTGTTTTTTTTTTAAAAAAACATGATTTATCTGTCACAGGTGACATCTATAATATAGGTATATAAAACACACGCATATTCTAATTCAACTTTGTGTCAAAATTTCAAAGCAATCGGTGAACAATTCTCTGAGATTTAAGATCTTGAGCAAAGAAACATCAACATTTTTATTTATGTAGATAGATAGATAGATAGATAGATAAATTATTATTATACTTATAGTTAAATATCAGATGAATGAAAAAAAACTTTAATGAATTTCTACTATTAATTAATTTGCTAAATCATACACCAGACGTTATCGTGTTAACCGCCAGTAGCATTTGCCAATGAGTATAATAAATTTTATTCGCATTATAACTTCTTTGAAACATCTTGTGCGATAAACAGAAATAGTGGTATTGTTGTATTTGTGAAATTGTGTTATTCACAATGGAACGTCTCCGACAGCATTACAGGGTCCATCACATCTGCTCTTATGAAATGGACACTGTAATGCTGTCCCAAACATTGCCTAAGAAGGAAGTAGCGCAACAGGACATAATACCCCAAAAATAATTAAATTCAATTTACATTTAATTAACATTCATGTATTAATATTAATTAAAATTAATCAACTTCGTTTGGGTCCAACACTAGTACACAGTACACTAGCAAACGCTAGTACAATATACATATTATTCTAGGGTTGGTTAAAACACTCGATTTAACAAGGATTATTTTTTATTGTTTTAGATCGCAGCATATTCTTCTGGGATCTGAAGGATCCGCAGGCCAAGGCGCGCAAGTCAGTGCGAGTGAACGTGGAGTACGACCACGCAACGCACGTGGCCTGGAGCCCCGACGGCAAGGCCTACATCATCCACAGGGGTAGCGACAACTGCATCGAGGTCTACAAGATAGACAAGAAGGCTCACGGCCTGCCCTGCACCACCTCCAAGGCTCTCACCTTTGACAAGGTACATACCATCATTATACAGTATCTTTATACCGTACTCGTGTAATACACTGTATAATGTGTTAAGTCTTCCTCGGGTGTCCCCGACTTATTCTACCATTCAAACCACTCTCAAAATAAGTCCTGGCACTTATTAGAACAAACTTTAGTTTTCGAGTCTTTAGGGCACACACATACGGACATTGCCTTTTATTATACTATAGAAGACAAGAGAAGAAGATTACAACATTTAGCCGTTAACATTTGACTGTTTTAAAACAAGAATTACTCCTAGTTAATAATAATAATAATAATACTTGGATGACTTGTATAGCGCCGTTTTTGTGCAAAAACACCTCAAGGGCGCTGTACAAACTTATAATACATTTCTACAGTGATCTATGTTATTACTTAACTATTTATGGAGAAAATATACAGTACAATACTTACCTGGTAGGTCACTTGAGATTAACACTTAATTAACATTTTCTAATTGTTTATTGGCAAAATTTAGATACAGGATTTAGGACTTAATTGAAAAATTGAATATAACTGGACTTTCTCTTAGGAATGGTATATTTAATTTAAGGGTACGACAGCTTAAAAAGGTAAGTTTTTAGTTTAGACCTGAATTCTGTTGGACTTGTTATGGATCTTAGTTCCGGAGGGAGTTTATTCCAAGCCTTCGGCCCAAGGCACGGACGTATATAAGGGGGGGGTCTTGGGGGTCCGGACCCCCCCCATTGCACCGCGCCGATTGTAGAATACGATAGTTTCTTAAGTCCGCCACAGTGCGGGGAGCGGGGGAATGGGCAGTGCCCCCGCCGCGGCGCGCCGCCGCCGCCCGCGTTTCGGCCGCGCGCACCATACCAAGCTAGAATCTAGTTTAGTCTATTTTGTCTCTTCGCGTTGCGCAGTTGTCAGTTGTTTTAATACAGAAAGAAGTGTCGCATTTAAAAAGTATGAAACGATCAAATCAGGTATCTCTTTTGAGTTTTTTTTCTAAGAAAGAGAGACCAAATCCCAATGAACTTTTATCAAAAGACAATGTGGAATCCTGTCATATTGAAGAAGTAGGAATAAATAGAGCGGGGCCATCCACAGATACTGATGACGATGAAGTGAAGAAAGGTAAGTCTCTTGTTTATTTTATTAGGAAGGAACCCAGTTACTAGAATTTTAAAAACTTTTATCCTGCTCTTATTTTTATTCCCAGAGAATTTCTGTAAACAAATGTTTTGCCGTGAGCATAAAATATTTGACAAATGGTAATTTCAGTGTATATGCGACGTGTACCTAAGTGTTATAAAATCATTTCGCCTTTTAACAGAAAGAAATACAATTATATTTAACTAACAACTAACTGGTGCCCGCGACATTGTTCGCGTAGACTTAATTTTTAGTTGAAAATTCTTATTCTTAACATAACTTTTTAGTTTATGAACCGATTGGAATGAAACATAGACTAAAATGTTAAACAAAACCGCATACAAATCGATTAAGCCGTTTCTGAGATTAGCGTGGTCAAACGCACAGACAAACAGACAAAAATTTTAATAACTATTTTATTGACCTCAGTAACATAATTATAGTGCGTATGAATTGTTTTTTTTTTGTAAATATTTATGTACTTACAGAAACGGAACGCTTACGATTTAATTATAGTATGGATTAGAGTATTAGAGTCACAAATTATTATTATTATTCTTACAATTAAATATGACCAAAAAGCTGTTTGAAGATGGGTATGTGCTGTTGTTTTGTTTTAGTCAAATATGTCTTTGTTACAGCCAGGATGGATTTGTGTTCGGCTACGTCCGCAGCCGCAGCCAGGACGGGTTATGATATTGCGCTCTACGTATGTCATCCTCCAAGCAATGACGAGGAAAAGCTGAGAGCATTAAAAGAGCTTTGGACCCCTCCGGATACATTTAAATTTCCAGTCACTATCACTGGTAAAAAGAAACTTTCTTTTCAACGCCATTGGACTACCAGGTACTCATGGCTTGTATATTCAAACGTCATGCAGGGAGCACTTTGCAAAGTATGTGTTTTATTTGGAAAAAAGCATGGCGGTCGTGGTCAGCAAGAACTTGGAGCCTTGGTTAGTAAGCCATTTACTTACTGGAAGAAAGCTTTAGAGAGCTTTGATCACCATGCAGATACTAAGTATCATAAATTTGCTGTTGAGCAGGCAGCAAATTTTGCAAGGATCATGGAAGGAAAAACGTTTGATGTTATAGAGTGCATGAATGCAGAAAACAGTGAAACTACGGCCGAAACCGAAACTGAATTCGGGAGATTTCGTCCTGCGGTCGGACATGTTCGGTGCACTGAACTGCGAGCCACGAAAACACTTTTTATTTTCATTATATTCAAATAAGTATTATTGCATTAAAAATATTTTGTCATTGTAGGTAGGATGGTACTTTTTAATTTTAATTATATTGTAGTTCATTAAAAAGAGTGCCATACAAAATGACCAGAGTTTAGAGGAAATTATTTTGTTCTTAAAATGAAAGAGTATTTTTTGTTTAGTGTAGGTAGGTACCTAAAGAAATTAGTGCACCTAAAAAAGTAATTTTGTTTTCTACCTTTTATTTTATGTTATTCGTTAATAATGTTCACACAGGTAATACCTAGATACTGTTTATTTTTTTATATTATTTACGAAGAAGTTATAACTTATTTAAAAAAGCACAACCATTTATTTGAAATAAGGAATGATAATTTTTAATTAATAGTAGTTGTAAAACAATGAATCTCGTGTCAGTTTTTTTTGTTTGAGAGAAAACTACATTTATTTTCATGTATAACTTGAATATACAATATTTTGTTAGTGTTACTGTAGGTAGGTAGGTAATTTTTAATTTTAATTATATTGTAGTTCATTAAAAAGAGTGTCATAATAGTACGACCAAAGTTTAAAAGAAATTATTTTGTTCTTAAGATGAAAACTCTTCATTTAGCTTGAGAGAAAACGCTTATTTTTTTCATACATTAAGTATTATTTGCATTAAAAATATTTTGTTATTGTAGGTAGGATGATACTTTTTGATTTTAATTTTATAATTGTAGTTCATTAAAAAGAGTGCCTTACAATATGACCAAAGTTTAGAATAAATTATTTGGTTATGTGATTAAATAAAAGGTGTTTCAATTTTAAAACAAATTATTTGTTCTTAAGATGAAAGAGTATTTTTGTTTAGTGTACCTTAACAAATTAGGTATAAAAAAAAGTTATTTTGTTTTCCACCTCTTATTTTATGTTATTTCTTTTTTTATGTTATAAACGAAGCGATTTTATTTAAATAAGGAGCGATAATTATGTTATGTTTATTTTTAGTTCAAATATCAGAGACTGAATGATTTATATATATAATATTTAAAAATAAAGGCTGATTGATTAAGACTGACTATTTTTTTCACGAAAACATGACCTTATATATTTTTTTTTAATTTGCGGACCCCCCCCTTATCAAAGCTATATATACGTCCGTGGCCCAAGGTATGACGGGTGGTTAGGAAAAAGGTTTGACGGGTGGGCAGGAATCTGGGGAACAATGTGTCCAGGAGTGACAGAGTGAATCCATCCTTCCCACTGCGGTGCAAGGCGATGGGTCCATAGAGTCCGGCTGGAAGAGTCAAAAGGTCTCCCTCCACAATCATAACTCTCCCGATCCGGCCCGCCACGCAGCAGGTGGGCAAACGCATCCGCCGCCAAGACCTAGACAAACCTCACCCCATGAACCCCTGGCACCATTATCCATTATCCATTATCCATTAAATGGTTCCCGGAGTGGCAGTAAACTAACCGCATACATACTAACAAACGAAAAATAAATTAGTAATAATTATTAATAAGTTATGGAGTGGGAAGGGACAGGGCTTGAGTTGAATTATCACAAAAATATATAAGTATGTAAATTTACTTCATTGATTATGCTATATTATATTTTACTTCCCTGAAACCGGTCTCAATGAATTTATTGGTTTAAAAGAAAGTTATTTATTTTTCGGAATGACTTTATTGAGTAAATCCTCAAATTGTAATATTTAAATATTGAAGACAATATTAGTGATTTCTTAACGAAAATCTGAAACAGAAAAATCAGAAAAGAAAACTGTCACATCTGGGACAAGGATCCTGGGTTCGAGTCCCAGATGTGACCGTTTCCTTTTCTGATTTTTCTGTTTCAGATTTTCGTTTAGAAATCACTAATATTGTCTTCAATATTTAAATATTACAATTTAAGGATTTACTCAATAAAGTCATTCCGAAAAATAAATATTCATTCTAGACTTGCAGAAAAGTCAACAGATGTCGCACATTAAAAATAAAAAAATAAGATAGGTTTATCTAAAAAGACGCTGTCTGGATTGCATTTAGTTCGGGTTGAATCTTGCGATCATACATAAAGATAGTTACCAATAAAAATGTGCGGTGAAAAAATGAAGACAATGTTAGTAGTTCTTATTCGAAGTATGATACAGTTAAAAATGACCGAGGGGAATAGGGTCCCATTAGCTCAGTTGGTAGAGCACTGTCACGGAAAGACAAGGGTCCTGGGTTCGAGTCCCAGATAAGACCGTTTCCTTTTCTGATTTTTCTGTTTCAGATTTTCGTTTAGAAATCACTAATATTGTCTCCAATATTTAAAAGAAAGTTGTTTAATTTAGTAAAAAAATATTTTAAATTATGGTATAGTCTGGAAAGCACTATTTGAAGCCTAAAGTCACTATCTGACAATCGCTGCCCTGTATTCAAATATAGGATTTAATATCAAAAGACTGGATGGTAACAATTTGATATGACGCAAACAATTGTATTTTTTCAGGTACATATAGAAGATACTGTAGGATTTGGAATGGCTTGCAACGGTCGCTTCATGATGTCCTGCTCCGCAAAGAACGACCTACTGCTGTGGTCTTTGAAAGGAGAACAGCTTGCGAGGGTGGACACATACCTCATGACAACCATGAAAGCCAAGATATCTCCCTGCGCTCGTTTCGTGGTGGCCTCTGGATTTGTGGGAGACGTGAAGATTTGGGAAGTGTTCTACGATAAGGCCGGCCAGTTCAAGCAGATCTCGCGCGCTTTCGAGCTGAGCGGCCACAGCTCTGGCGTGTACGACTTTGCATTTGGGGCCGGCACATCGCACATAGCTACGGTCTCTAAAGATGGAACATGGAAGTTGTTTGACACAAATGGTAAGCATCTTCTTAAATTACATCTTCTTGTACTAATCCATGGTGGTTGTCAGTGTCAGTTAAGTTCTAACCAACCTCTAATCAACGTGTCATTTGCAGTAAACTATGCCCGCGGAGAGATAATCCAACTGCTGCGGACCGGCTCCTACACGCAGGCTAGTTCCCCCTCCATCATCGCACTCTCCCCCAAAGCCGACACGGTCGTCATAGCAACACACAACTGGTTGGAAATATTCAACGCATCTACGGGGGAGCTCACCGATACCATTGAGAATGTGTTCACAGGTAAAAAATTATATTATGTACTTATGGGGCTAGTGCTTATGTTGGCTGAGTGTTGTGTGTGAACTTTTTCTCCTTTCGTATGGTGGGGGCTCAGAGGGGGACATCCAGGGCTGCGAGCCAATCTAAAGCCTCAGGGGTCGAATGGAGCGGGCATTCGTTGACCACATGTTCGGTTGTCTGCACCGCACCTCATTCACGCATCGCCAATTCTTTAAGGCCCTACCTATGCATCGTGTGGGCGCAGCCGCTGTGGGAGCAACTTATCCTATTGATGGTGGACCAGAGTTTACAAGGCAGTAAGAACCCAGGCTGTCTCTCAGTGGGCTCGTGTACAGTGTTGGGCATTTCCCATGTAGACCAATTTCCAATCATGTTTCCACCTGTCTTCTGTAGCGAGAGGTAATCGGAGGAGCCTCTCTCCTTCCATCCAGAAGGGTTATCGGGACTTCAAGCAGCATGCGGAGTGCAGGGTGAGAGACGACACAACGTGCACAAGGTTTTGCGCTTTTTGCAGCACCTTATTGCATTTTCTCAGTGTTGCAATCTCTCGCCTGATATTTGGCAGGATTATGTTTGCAAGTACGGGGAGCCTAGGGATAGGAGTAGATTCTAAAGTCCCGCTGATGGTTCGAATTGTGGTATTAAGTTAAAAATCGACCATGGAAGTGTGGGCACTTCTAGCCCATACTGGAGAATAGTATTCAGCTGTTGAGAAAACCAGTGTAGTGGATGCCTTTCTTAGCGTGTTGGCATCGCATGCCGGTTCCGGCTAGTTCCGGCTAGTTTATTGACTAAGTCGAGCCGTTTCCTGTTTTTTCACCCACTATTTCCATGTGTTGCCGGTAGTGGTAATAGACAGGCTCCTCCTCAAATTAACTCCCAGACAGCAGGGATGGGGGTCATGGTAAATATTTTTTCCATCAAACTGAACACATAGTTTAATAGTCACCTGTGAATTGCTGACATGGAAAACTGTTACAACTGTTTTCGACCTATTCGTCTTTAGTCGCTAATTGAGGAAATACTCTTCCACAGCCTTTGGATCAGAATAAGGGTCTGTTCTGCTACTTGAAGGGTTTTGACTCGGGCTGTGAAGGCGATGTCATATAGCCACATTTTATGCCTTCAGTGTAAGGAAGGAATCTACACCATGATACTGAAACAAAGAATTGATAAATATGCAGAAAACCTACTGGGAGAGTATCAGGCAGGCTTCCGCACCGGTAGATCCACAACAGACCAACTGTTCACCGTCAGACAGATCTTGGCAAAGTGCTGGGAATTTGACATAGACATACACCAACTATTCATTGATTTCAAGCAAGCATATGATAGCATAGATCGGGAGTGTCTATATGACATACTACTACAATTCCAGATTCCACCTAAATTGGTTAGGCTCATAAAAGCCACATTGTCAGACTCAAGATGTCAGGTCAAAATAGACGGAGAATTGTCGGAAGAATTTACAGTATCACAGAGACTTAAACAGGGGGACAGTCTGGCTCCCACTCTCTTCAACATTGTGCTCGAACATGTAATACGAAAAACACTAATAGACACTGGCTCCAATATTTGTTTCAAGAGCAGTCAAGTTGTCGGATATGCGGATGACATCAACATTGTCGGAAGATCAATTTCAGCCATTAAGGAGGTCTTCGACCCTTTAGAAACAGCGGCGCGGGAAGTAGGACTGCGAGTTAATGTTGACAAAACAAAAATGATGGTACAGAGCAGGAACCCCTCACACAGAAGAAGAAGTAGTGCACTATTTAAAGACAACTACTCATACGAAGTGGTCGATCAATTCACCTACCTGGGCTCCAGCCTGACAGAGAACAATGAGGATCCAGCAGAAATCAGAAGGAGAATCACAGCAGCCAACAAAACATACTTCTCTTTGCTGCCAGTGTTTAAGTCACGTAGTGTCCACAGAAAAACCAAAATAACCATATATAAGACCATTGTAAGAACTGTATTGGCATATGGATGTGAGGCGCTGACACTGACGGTAAAGATGGCTGAAATGCTGGATACTTTTGAAAGAAAGGTGCTGAGAAGAATATGTGGACCCGTGAAAGAGGGCGAACAGTGGCGTATCCGGCACAATATAGAATTGTACGATATATATAAGGCCCCTAGCATCTCTGCACACATGAGACTCCTCAGGCTGAGATGGGCTGGGCATGTACAGAGAATGCCGGATACACGCGTCCCAAAAAGAATTCTGACTGGTCACCCAGGTGGAAAGAGAAAAGTGGGAAGACCCAGACTGAGGTGGGAAGATGAGGTAAGAGGGGATGCAGCACAGCTTCTCCAGGTGACAAACTGGAAGTCAGCCGCTGAGGACAGGAGGAGATGGAGGCGACTGTTGCAGGAGGCCAAAGCTCGATATGGGCTGTAGCGCCATCGAAGAAGTGTAAGGAAGGTCTAGAGTGTAGATGTTAAAAAGCGACGGTGTCAGTACTGAGCCTTGGGCAAGCCCTAAAAAAGCCCTGAAAGTGCGACCGGTTGCTTAATAAGTCGTACTGCAATGCCATCCTCTATGGTGTGGTAGAATTAAACAAGAAGGCCTTTGTGCCACACCGTGTCGTAGGCTGCAGCGAGATCAATGAACGCAGCCACAGTCTTTTCTGTAAACCAGATTCAATGTGTGTTGTCAGTGCCAACGCCTGTGAAACACAACTCGCTCTAGGAGTTATGGTACTGATCATTTAAAGCTAGATGGGCCAGTAGGTTTTCGGATCCTCTAGTGGATTATTGGGCTTAAGGATCTCAATAACTTTAGTCTTTTTTCAGATATTTGGTATTCTCCAGTTTAAAAAATTTCGGTAAGTAGATTGTTCTGAGATCCATAGTTTTGCATAGCAAGTTTAAGGAAAGCCTGGGAGAACTCCGTCACATTCAGCTGCTTTCCCAGCTTTTGTTGAAGTGAGGGCGATGTATACATCATCAGCTGTAAATGCGACCACAAAGTTAGGATTCACTGGCCATTTTAGCCATTTTGTTGTCGTTTTTGAAGTATGGTGAGCAACAGCATTTGGTGAAACTTTAGGCGTTGTTTGCAGCTCCGAGTCGCTTCGAGTCGCTTGTTTGCCGCGCTTTTCTGCTAGAGTGTTCGAAACTCATTTCTTCCATTAGTTCATTCCACCGTTTCATGCGCCTGTCGTCCAGAAACTGGAGAAGATCAGTTGTCCTCACGAATTTAGCAATATACACTTTTCTGTAGCATTCTTTTTAATTTTAAAAGTATTTTATTTAGTTATAAATTATTTCATTTTATATCTAGTGTATAATAATAATATTCTTTTACCTATGTACTAAAATTTGGACTTCACAACGTTGAGACGTAACCCACGAAAAACTGCAAAACTTTTAACTTCCTTAACATTTAAAGAGAGTTCATTGAACATTTTAAAACTTTTGTAATAAATATTGTTTTGTGTTCCCTATAAATTTGTCTTAGGAAGCCTAAAATCGTTGCAGCTTCTCGTGGGATAGCCATGAACTGTACTATTAATACTTACACTTACTTTTACTTTAATTACTTTTTACATATAATCTGGTAAAATTTTATTTTTTAAGTTATAAATAAATACTAGGGTATAGACCAAGGCTGCCGAACCCCAGGCCCGCGGGCCACATTGTGGCCCGCGAACGAATTATAAGTGGCCCGCGTGAACCATTTTCATAAAACCAACAAGAAGAACAAACAATGCAGCTTGCGCGCGGTCACCAGTGTCTTACTTTTTAAACAAAAATACACCGGTTTTTGATATAATATTTTTTTGCGTCCGAAATAGAATCTTGTAGCCACCCCCCCCCCCCCCCCCATGGAATTCGAAAAATTGTTGTGGGGAATTACATATGATGTTTTTGGTTGCGCGGATTTTTTTCTCAGCGAAGTTCCGTAACAACCCCCCCCCCCCCATGGATTTCAAATATTTTGTGGGGAGCACTCATTTTGATTTTTTTTGTGGGGAATTATGTTTTATAGAAATTCTCTAACAACCCCCCCCCCCCCCCCATGGAAATAGGAACCGTCAGGTATTCAGTGGCCCGCCAGTGATCCAGTGATTCAAAATCGTCAATTTGGCCCAACTGTTAAAAAGGTTGGGCAGCCTTGGTATAGACTAAACGTTGCCACACACGGTCTTACTAAAAAACGTGGGAAATTTTATTCAATTTATAAACAACTGTGTAAAATAAAAACTGACATAAAATAGTTCATGTATATGTAGATAGATATTATTTATTTATTTATTTGACAATTTGTATAGCGCCACTGTTGTGAGATATCACTATAAATAAATTTAGGTTAAAAAAAAAATATATACACATATATATAAAGTTAGGTTATGTATAAACTTCAAATAATAATAATTTCTCACCAAATTTCCAAGGTATTTTAGATGTTGATGATAAATTTCTTCATTTTGAAGATGTCGTGAAAACGAATACCGTTTTAGAAACTAGATAAAATTATCCATTAGATATTGTATTCGAAATATACTTTAATACTTAAGAAGTGTAATATTTTAATTACAACATGAAAAAAGTTGTAAAAAACGCTTTCCACAAACATTTTTGATCAAAACGTCACAAAATTTCTGAGATATAAAATACAACAAACACAGTCGTTTTATTAATGATATGTACGAGATGAAAACTGTAGATAATACAATTACTTGTCGAAAACTGACGAAAAATAACACAAATAAGTAGTAAATATGTTGAATAACACGAATATAATAGTAAATTTATCATTTTGTAAACAAAACATGATTTGTGAAGATATTTCAATAGATATAAAAATAGCTGTCAACCGCGGCTTTGGCGTTTGAATTTTAATGCGCATTCATGAAGTTGCAAAAAACATTGATGCCAAATTTAAAAAATAAAGTTAAAGATATTTTTTTATTGGTATCAACCTGAATCTTAAACTTTCACATTCTTTATATGCAGTGTAACAAAAACACCGTTTAACCAATGTGAACTGATTTTTCTTTAGTAAGCATATTGAGTTGGCGTTGTATTGTTTTTATCCAAGTATATCTGCTACAGCACAATGTAGATCTCATGCCTCTGTTCTGAATTATTTCCAATCTTTTAACTTGTGTTTTATAGTTCAGAATAATTACACTTGTATTCAGGTGGGATGCTACAGTGGTGTTCTAGATCAATTTCCTTGTTTTAAGGTCTAATTTTCCCTAGGTAAGAACTTAAGAAGTTTTTTGCATTTTTTTTAGATAACATTTCAAAGTTAGTGTCAAGTTTAAATTGGTTATCGATTATAATATTATATATATTAGACGGTCAGTGGCTGAGTTGACATCGCGTTTGGGTCACACACAGGCGTAGTGTGTTCAATTCCTCGGCTGGCTAAGTCCTCCATCACAACACACGCACCATTTTCCGCTTACTGTAGTGGTAGTAGGAGATTCTCAAATAATGTCAGGTTATTCGTAACCAAGGAATGTTTGTCTTACTTTTTAAAAAATATTAACAATTATTTAATGTTACTTTTTGTTTCTTCTTCATTTCTTTCAACTTTATATTAAAGTATATTCTTTTTCTTTTGTCTTATTTACTTATATAATCAATTGTTTACTTCAACATAATTTTTCTTTTCTTTCTAAATTGTACTATAACTTTCAATAACTATCATGTATGTAAATGGCACTTGAGCCGTTAATTTAAAATAAATAATTTTATTTTTTCTTCCCTGGGAATGAATTTATTCGCGGCTACAAACAAGAGGTATATTATACACAACCTTGTCATAGATTCCAGTGTGGTTTCGGAATACTGGAGATAAAGGGAATTTGTCTGTTGGCTATGTGGGAAAGTGCTCAATATAGTTCTCCAAGATATTGTGCTGCGTATAAACAGGAGTAACTCTGTTTCAGATGAAGTGACGGGCATGCAGTACGACCCGATAGTTCTCCAAGATATTGTGCTGCGTATAAACAGGAGTAACTCTGTTTCAGATGAAGTGACGGGCATGCAGTACGACCCGATAGTTCTCCAAGATATTGTGCTGCGTATAAACAGGAGTAACTCTGTTTCAGATGAAGTGACGGGCATGCAGTACGACCCGACTGGGAAGCTGCTCCTCGTGTCCGGGGACAAGACCATCCGTGTCTTCTTCAATCTCAGCTGCTTCTCCGTCTAACTATTCTCCCATCTACATATCTTCATCTTCTACCCTTTAAGCAATACATTTGTGTTTTTTCAACAACTGGCCAACTTTCATTCATTTAGTTTTCTGTATACATACCTTCCGATGGCTAAGTAATCTGGTGCATCCACAGAATCTAATTTTCAGAAAATCATTTTAAAGAAAAAAAAATGGATTAGATTAAATAATTAATTCATCATAAATATTTAATACATGTTTTTATTTATGTGTATATTTATTTATCTTGAATTTTCTTTTTCATTTAAATATTTGCGAAAATACCGTCCTAAAAGTGTTAAATTCCTGGGTTTAATAATATTTAATATGTGTGTTGATTTTCTTTTTTAAAAGTGAAAATACCATCTAAAAGTGTTAAATAGCTGGGTTTAATAAAAGCCATTGAGGTTAAAGAGTTTAGGCATGCGTTTAATCTTTCAATTTTGCTACACCTGTAATATATCAACATCAATTTTTTTACTTTCTAAAACAAATTCAATAAGTAATTAGTTGTCAATGAAGCAATTTATAATTTGACTGTACATTACAACTAAAAGAGCTGTAGCTGAAACTGTAACTGTAAAAACCCAAGAAAGGCCTAATATTTATTATTACAGTATTTTAATTATTCCCTACTTCTTCGTTCTACAGATTTCCTCTCCACGAATATGATACTATTAATAAATTATTATTGCCTTATTTGATAGTCATTAGAAATATATTGATGATCTCTTAAAATGTAATTAATTTTCCAGTAGGATATCAGAACTGCTATTGGTATGTATTATGTCTCATTGCGATAAAGAGTGGGCTCAATCTATAACACCTTCTAGCTATGGAGGTGACAGCTGTGGAGGTAACTTTACTGTCCTAGTGCTATCCCAGCAGCAGAGGTTCCACCCTTTCTCCCATATTCCATGGGTACAGTGAAATTTGAAGACTGATGTGATAGCTCAGTGGTTAGATAAGTCGCCTGGATAGGGGTCATATGTTTTTTAACCTTTTCACTGGGATCAAATGTACCGAAAATTACACTCGTACGCGGTACTCACTTTGAAAATCAAAACCTACCACTTTAAACAGCTATAAATCTCTTATTTCTTGACAGATTTATGATTTGCTTATCTTAACCCTTAAATGCATGACTTTTTTTATTTAAAAAAAATATATATTTTTGCATTCTTTTTATAAATTAAAAATAGGGAAAAATAATTAAAAAAATATTTATCCATAAATTCTGTTTATTTTGAGAAAAACGTTATTATATCATATGTGAAACACTATGCATCCATGTCTTAAAAAATGCTCTTACCTAATGTTACAAAAATAATAATCAGTGAATAAAGCGAACTTATTAATGACTTATAAAATGAAGACAAATAAAAACAGGGGAAAGTATTAATTTAAATGAAATGCCGTAAAACAGTTTTTGTTCTTATTAAAAAATAGAGGGACTTTATACTTTTGGCAGTGGCAGTACGTCAGACCATTGCAGATAGATGCACAATAATATTTCCACAGGCTCCCAAGTCTGGTTCACTTTCAAGTCTTGGCAAGCAATTCTCTTGTCCAGAATAAAATTCAAAATTATAAGCGTAACCAGATACGCCACTCAATACAAAAAGTTTAGAACCCCATTTGTGGGGTTTCATGGGCATGTACCGTTTCATATAACTTCTTGCTTTAGTTGAACACATTTGTTCATCAACGCAAATATATTTTTCAATTGGAATTGATGCAAATCTTTGATTTAAGTCCGTGAGTAGAGGTCTGATTTTAAAAAGACGATTATGAGCTGGATTTTCTCTCGGTAAGTGTTTTGTCCTTGAAATGGATAAATTGACGTATTTTATCAAATCGGTTGACAGTCATTGTTGATGCTATTTGTTCAAAATACAAATCACTGGACCAGTGGGACCGAATATTTAGTCCACGCATCAAAGAGGAATAAATACATATTCCGATAAATCTATGCAAATCAGTCGTAGTAATATTTGCAGGTCTTGAAACATCTTTTTGCAGAGCGTAGAGATTTGACTGTTCTAGTATTTTATTGATAATAGCATATGTAAAAAAATATTTTAAAAAATCGAATGGGGTTTCCAATTCCATCAAATCCAAGGGCAATTGCCTGTTTCCTGTAAATTCCATGTCGGAGTCTTCAAGCTGCAGGTTTTTTTTCTCCACAAAATTGACGATTTCAAAACTTTTGAAGTAGACGAAACGGGCGTTGTCGTTGTAATATAAGTTTGGCCACTAGATAAAACATTATGTACATTATCACCGTCAACATTATTTTGTAGATGATTCTCAACGTCTCCATCTCCCAAGTGGATATCTTCAGGTTCACTTTGATCACCTGAATCGTAATTTTCTACGGCGCAATAATTTTCATCAGCTATACTGTCATCATCCGTGAAATCCATTCCATCGTCACTGTCAGATAAGCGATTAATTATTTCGTCCAACTCCTTTTCGGATAAACCCCTCTTTGCCATTTTGAAACTACGTCATGCTATAATTAGTAATGACTAAATACAAATGTCAAAATATGGTCTCAGTGCATAGTGTTACATATATGATATAATAACGTTTTGTCAAATTTAGACTGTCAAAATACATAATACACATAAAATTTATATTTAAAACACATAAACGTACCTTATTATTTGTGAAATAATATAATTACGATCCAACACGTCGAAAAAACACTATATTTTGATATAATACTGGACATCAAAATGCACACAATCTGTAACCTCCAACTCTCAAGTTTAAAATCAAAATTTCAAATTATTGTGTGTAATCTATTGTAATTTTTCGACAACATTATTATGCAGAAATAATGTAAAAACAATACTGTAATGCCAAAACCCACCAACAGATGTCAAAATGAAAAAAAAAATAAAAAAAGCTAATTATATCAGATGTGTTACACTATGCAGTTAAGGGTTAAAAGCTTTATTAATGCTCTTGAAGTTTGTTGAAACACATAAATAAACAATAAACCGCAGGATACAGATATAATATTATAAACAGTGACCCATCACAAGAAATCAACAAGAACTGTCGCAATACGCATGCATACTTCTATATTGTTTATAGTAGTTACTTACCCGGTCTGATGGGATTTGGACCACTGCGCCGATATCATCAAAACACAATTATTTTTAATATTATATCTAATAACAAATAAAGTTTTAATAAAAAGTTAACACGAGGAGAAATATTTATAAGTTTTGTTTTTCATGGTAGTTTCTAAAACATGGCCACACACACAATGTCACATCACACTCTGGGCATTTATACTGGGACATTTTCCTTTTTTTAGAAATGGCGCATACTCAGCAGGCTCTGTGAAGTTTTTGAGTATTATTTCCCTTTATTGGGTGGGGCATATGTTTTGCTAATGCCTTAGTAGTTAGTCTAAAAGGTAAATCGCGTGAAGAGCGAGAATGAGGCTCAGATTGGGAAGTTTTATGATATTTTTGCAACAACTGTCGTATTACGGCTAATTGGAAATCTGCTAAACTAACATTTTTATTTGTAATTGATTTAAAAGCTATATGAGAGTTCAATAAATATAGATCAATAATATGGAAGGCCACTTTTTTATACCACTTAATTGTTTTTCGCAGGCAATTAATACTACTTAACATCAAGTCCACTTTGTCAACAGAACCCATACACTTATTATAGTCTAGAACGCACTTGGGTTTCATAATTGGTTGACGAGTTTTCCAATCAACTTTTCCCGTCATGTCCATGGAGTCGTCATGTTAGGTTGTTAGCGTGTGAACTTCTCTTTTATCGCACCACTTTAAAGCCAACAGAGGCCCACGATGTGGTGCTTTCATTTCACCCTTTTTAAGTTTATTAAATTTTGCCATGCCTTTTCGTGTCTTCCGCACCGTACCACATGCATTGGTTTTGTTCGTATGGAGAAAATCATATAGTTGAGGGCTACTGTACCAATTATCAATAAAAAGATTATGTCCTTTATTAAAATAATCTTGAAGTAGTGTCGTTACTACAGCCCCCGAAACCCCGAGACATTCAGAGTCAGTTATGTCAGTCCCTTCGCCACAATAAATAATGAAGTCTAATATAAAACCTGTCTTCACGTCACACAATACAAACATTTTAATTCCAAACCGGTGACGTTTGGATGGTATATATTGTTTGAAAATTAAACGCCCTTTGAAAACAATTATACTCTCATCGATGCATAATTTTTCATAAGGTATCAAAGTTTTTTTGAACAATTTTCGGGTATGGTCAGTTAGGATTTTAATTTTGTAAAGTCGGTCACCAGGAATTTGTGTGTCGGGGTTTGAGAAGTGTAACATTCGAAATATAATTTCGTAACGATCCCTAGACATGGTTTTTCCGAAAATTGTACTAGCGAGCAATGGGTCAGTGGACCAGTGTTCTTCGATAATAAGATGTCGGTTTCTAGTCATGAACAGTGCAAAAAAATGTACAGACTGCGGTTTGCCATTTTTAAGTGAGTTCAATTTTGATATATAAACGGTAAGCCTATAAATATAGACAGATATATTAAAATTTAGGTTGTCCACAAAATTTAGAAATAAAATCACAAAAGAAAGTCAGTCAAAAAGTCTTGAGTAAAATAATTATTTTTAAAACATGTCACTTAAGTTCACAAACAAACTAATGTACCACAGAAAAATAAATTACTTAAAAAGATTCGCAAAATAGAAATCGGTCAATATTTTACATCGACGCATAAGTCCATCAAAGCAGATTAGATCACCTAAGAAATACTATGGATGACACAACAGTTCAGCGGCGCGACATTCAAATGACTGAATGAAGATTTAACGAATCGTCGCTTTCACAATGTTTTATGTAAACAATTTATTATATTTTAACCAGCAAACGCCAGATGTCAGTAAGAAAAAGGATTGAACTATTTTTTGGTTCAGTTATCTGCTAAATTCGTCGCGTATTTACGTAGTATCAAGCCGCTAAAGTGAAACGCATGATATGATGCGCGTAGCGCTGGGGGCACAAATTATTTTCGCATGAATTGATGCGCGTAGCGGCAAAAAGGTTAACCCTTTTGGTGCCAATCGTCGATTCGTGTTTTAACGAAGATTGCCTATCGTCGATTTCCGTCGATTGCGTCAGTCGTGTTCTGATTCGCGCGTACGTCTGTACGTAAAATTCTCATTTTTTCGAAACGCCTGGACTTCGGGATCCTCCTCCGCGTGATTCTAAACCAATATTCTTTAATAAAACACCGAAAAAATCATCGAAATCCTTGAAAATTCAAAGAATTTATGGGGTTTTAAAAAATATATAGTTTCATAAAAAATAATGTTTTTTTGGTGGCATTTTACAAGCAACTGTATGAATTTTTTTGGCACTGAAACGGTTAAGGTTCCATGCTAACTCAACACAGTGACTATTCAACACACATTTAAAAAGTGATATAAAGTCATTAAAAACGATGAAAAAAAAATTAACCTAACCTACTTAACCGCTTCTGTGCCAAGAGCGAGTTAACTCGCATTCTTGGCCTGCTGTGCACAGCTACACTTCTACCTACTGGCATTTAAAAGGTTAACCCAGTTGATAAAGTTTTTGTTTCATCACTTTCCATGACTTTATATAACTTTTTAAAGATGTGATGATTTATCCGGTCACTGTTTTTTAATACCTATGATGGTTATTAACATAATTCAATTTTTAACCTTTTCAGACCTGAATTAAAACTGAGAGTGATAGAAGATAACAATTGGTATAGTTATTTATTTTTTTAAATCTTGTTTTTTCAGTAGTTTATAAGTTATTGCTGCTTTCATTTAAAGAAAATTAGTTCTCAGAGGGTGTGTTTCATATGAAATAAAAAATCTTACAACATGTAACATTTTGTTAAATTAAAAAAAAAATACTATACAAATGTATACGTTTTATCATAGTGTACTTTGTCTGCGTACATTGATTCCATTGTCAGGGAGAAATTTTGAAATATACACACGGTCTGAAAGGGTTGATAAGTATATTATATTTTAAGTCTGACTATCTTTCACAGGGACAATATATAATATAACAAAGTATCACACCCTGGATCCGGATCCAAGTGCAAGTGTAAATATAATAAACATACAGTCTGAAAGTGTTAATAACTAAAGCCACTTGTCTTACATCTTTCACCAGGACAATACAGAAAGCATCGCACCCTAGATCCAAGTGCAAGTTTAGATATAATAAACGTACAGTCTGAAAGTGTTAATAACTAAAGCCACTTGTCTTACATCTTTCACCAGGACAATACAGAAAGCATCGCACCCTAGATCCAAGTGCAAGTTTAAATATAATAAACATACAGTCTGAAAGTGTTAATAACTAAAGCCACTTGTCTTACATCTTTCACCAGGACAATACAGAAAGCATCGCACCCTAGATCCAAGTGCAAGTATGCATATTACATACATATTATGGTCAAGGATTAATAACTAAAGCTGCTTCTCTTATGGTTCCAGTCAATCCACGTGCTAAATATATGTCCATGTGCAAGTATACATATAATATACATAATGCTTAATAACTAAAGCCACTTCTCTTATGGTTCAAGTTTGATTGACCGTCTTTGTGCACATAATATTACCAATATCAATAAATAAAAAACAAATTCAACTTGTGCTTCACTCGTGCTCTTAGGAGACCACCGCGCAGGGGATTGTCAAGTATTGGCCTTTATCTGCAGTTCATAGCTTCTCCCTGCAGTTCATTATGCCAATAGATGCACTCTTTACCTACGCATCCTTCAGCCGTCTTATGTTAAGAACACTTGTTTGTCCTCCAGGCTTTATATAAAGTTAAGGCTTCGGTAGTTGGATTTTATCTTTTACCCTTGCAAAACATGTCCTGCACAGTTAACATAGCTCATGGTTGTACCTCAGACAACTTTTTAATACTTTAAGAATTTTGTCTTTGGAAGAAAACCGCTCAAAAATAAAATGTAAGCGACTACAGATATAGTTCCTTTACGAGACAAATGATTTGATTATGTTCTGGTGTAGAATAAGCATTCCTGTACAGTAGTGACTAATTAGTAATCTGACAATAATTTCTCCTCTTCAGTACTTTTACTGAATACATATACTCAAAAAAATATCAGTTATTTGTATAAAGGCGTAAATAATTGCTGAAATTGTTAAACAATGTCCAGGTGGTCACATTAATTCAATCGGGAATTCAAAGGTTTTGTGTTGCGTAATTTGAATTATTTTACGAGGCAGAGCTGCGACTTTGTCTAAATTTTTAAAATTGCCAATCAGTATTTTTGACAATGGGGAATGGATAATATTTATCATGTTTTAGAACTTCATACTTTTTCACAGAAATTCAACATCAGTTTGAAGCGTAATCACTTTTTTCTCCGGTTTTCCCCCATAATCCGGTAACCTTATAATATCACAGTAAAACATATATAATATTAGCAATATGAAAAAAAAATAATAATGATGGCAACATTAGGTAGGTACTTATTTAATTAAGCAATACTCCATGTGTTCTCATTTTCAATCAAACCACATTTTGAGACTGATAATATAACGTATCTACCATACTTCCCTGATTAGTGCATTTGTACCTATATCTGTTAGTGTATTATAAAACTGATTGGTTCTTCAATACGCACACGCATTTGTACTATCAAGTCTGTCTCATTTAATAAATGTGTAAAGTGAAATAAAATTATGTTTCTTTATGAAATCCAAAATCTGTAATTCAATATTCCTATCACACTCTTTTCCGGACCTCGCCGCCATTAATGAAGAAGAAGACTGTTGATGGTGTCAGACATCCTCCTATGAATTCATTATTAATTCAACCAAATGTAAGTAAATATTTTATAATGGTTGTATGGTTCAACAATTTCAACATTGAGGCTTGAGCAATTCAAAACATTTAAATTAGAGATGTGCCGATTATGACTTTCGCCGACTAGCCGACTAGCCGATTAGTCGGTTGTAATAAGACCGACTAGTCGGCTGACTAGTCGGCTAAGCCGATTACGGTTTCGGGGATAGTTCTAGGTACCCTGAAATGTCGCGCATGGCCAAGTGTGTGTACCTCTGCTGTCCCGCAAGTTCTGTTTACAGTTAGAAGCTGTTCTCAGAGGCCGGAAACATATATGAAACAAAAAGAAATCGATTGCTACCAGAAAGGGCAGAAGCTTTAGTCTTCTTACATCATAATTTACCCTTAATTAAAAAATATAAGTAAGTTATAAAAAATATAAGGAGATTATGATATTTTTGGTTGTCACAATTGTGACTTTGATTTGATTAGATTATGTAGGTATGGTTATAAGAAATATGTTTTTTTCATTTTTTTTTGTTTTTATCAAACAGTTCATGTTTAGAATTTTTGGATATATATATAATATATACATATATTACTGTGCATCTTGTACATACAATCTTGCTTTAATACATATAACTGAGTTTGTTAATTTTAAAAATCTACTTTTTATTTTAATAATAAGAAACTAGCAGTTAAAAACCCGCTCCGCGGGTTTTTTTCTGCTAGGCCCTGCGGGCGGCTCTTGGTTGGGCTTCGCCCATTTTAAGTGATATTAACAACAGTTACATTTAATAGATAGATATTAGAACATTCACAGAGAGAGGGTGAGTAGGTATATATATTGTTAAAACACGGAACAGGAAGGAGTTAATTAATAATAAAATGCTAAATTTACGCATAATAAGAATGACAGTTGTTTGAATAAATGAAATTTTACGTATTTGTGATGGACTATTTCAAATGAAACACTATTATTGACTACATGTCTACAACTGATATTAACTGTTATCGTACCTAATATAATTAGCTCATAGGAGACTTGCAGTGCTTGAATATGTGTTACAACCGTCAATGTCTATAAGTTGAATCAATATCGTTTAGTTTGTCACAATTAAAGATAGTTTTAACAAAGTTGACTTAAATAATAGATTATTACATATTGATTAATTGTACCCGTGTTTATGAATAAAAGGAGGGTAATTGTGCGATGACATTAGCAGTCGGTTTAATTAAAATGTGTTAATTTTACTCCAACTGGTGGTAATTCTTTACCTACAACTGTTACTGTATCTAATAAAGTTTAAAGCTAGATTATATATACACCTTCACCAGGAGAGTAAAAATCTATATATAAAGGTAGATTATTACAATATAGCGCCCCTGAGGTGATATCTCACAAAAGCGGCGCTATGCAAATTGTCCAATAAATAAATAAATATAATGTTTAAATTTTATTGTGTATACACCGAAGTCAAAAATTAAATATAGATTGCAATTGGGAAAGAAGAAGTGGAAGGAGGGGGGAGGGGTAAGAGTAGGCTGGGTTTATAATAATTAGGAATTACAATATCGTTAGACGGGAAAGACCAGTTGAGTGGGAAAATATTTAAAAGAGAGTTTATAAAAATATTCTTGTTAATTATATCTGCTTTTATATTAATATGTTTCCTCATTTCTAAAATTTCAAAATTATTTATAGTGAAGTATTTTAAGACCTGAAAAAAACAAATAGCATATAACCATAAAACAATATATTCATAAGACAAATAGCATTTAATAACGGTTATTCTAATAAATTGATAGTTGAAATACTAAATAAAAAAAATTAAACACATTCTCTTCAAACGGTCTTTCTAAAGATAGAAATAAACAATGGCGTAGAATTCTGTTTGTGGATAACGATACTTCTAAAATTATATATATAAACAATCCTGGTACCATTCAACTGGCGTTTTACACTAATAACAATGAAGAAATATATTCTTAATAATAAAGATAGCAAAATTCAAACAAAAAAATCAGGAGTTTAAAAACTCAATTGAGATGATTTTAATTTCTTTTACAAAGGTTGAACCAATAGAAACTTTGAAGTCAGAACTAAAGAATATCGCAGGGCTATAAATGGAAATAGTGAATCTGAGTTTGCAAATAATCTTTTGAATAATGATCACACTTTCGATAAAAATTCAGGTCTTAAAATACTTCACTCAGGATATAAAGCATCGTAAATAAATAATTTTGAAATTTTAGAAATTAGAAAACATGCCAATATAAAATCAGATATAATTAAAAAGAAAAAAATATATAAATAATAATGATAAATGCCATTACAAAGTGATAAGCTTCCAGAAGAAATCTTCTTATAAAACGCTTGTTAATGGTAAGTAGTCAAGTATTGTGAGCTGCATATTTAAATATTCGCGCCAGGCATTTGGTTCGTTTTTAAACCGCCAGAGGTGCCCTCTGTCGGCCATCTTGAAGAAACGCGTGAATTTTTATAAACGTCAAACATAATCACGTAACTGTGGAGAATTTTCATTGTAATGTAATTAATCCAATGGATTATGAACTTTCTAAAACATATTTTCTTCGATATTATCCAAAAATTATATGAGCAGAAACGATGCTTTTGAAGAAATCTCGTATTATTATGAGGCGATCCTATTTTAGTATGAAATCGTGTCTTAATATTCAAGTTACCCGAAACAGACAATTTTAATTTGACCAATCAGAGGGCCTACATCGTCCAGACGCTGGGACAATAATACTATCAGATACTTATAAATGTTCATTGAAGATAAGAAGATATTATGTTGTTTTTTATGTTAATTAGGATAGGTACTAATTTTGTTCAATAAATGTCATAATTATGTTTTTTTTACAAGCAAGTAATTTTAAAAACTGATTACCAAAGGAAAGATTGCTTTACATTTTTTAATGTATAAGACTGATTATAAAAAAAAATATATATATAATCAAGGTTTTTATTTCATGTAGTTCCCCCGCATTTATATTATTGAGAAATACATACAACGTAAGAAGCCGGATAGTCGGCGCTCTTTGCCGATTAGTCGCCGACTAATCGACGACTACAATAGTGGCCGGATAGTCGGCTTTACCGACTAGTCGCCGACTAGTCGGAACATCTCTAATTTAAATATATATTATCAAATATCTCCTTAAAGATAAATACGTGTACCTAACAAAGTTAATCTTATTCTCGCTGATAAGCAGGAGCATAGAACAACAATATTATTAGATAAACACTCTTTAATAATACAAACTAAATAATTAGAATTAGCATTGAAAGGGGAACAAACCAAGTTGCGCAGGAGGCGGCGTGACCATATCCTTTTCTGTGATTTGTCAATAAATGAATCTGACGGTATAACAGGCAACTCACATTGTATTATCAATATTCAGTCCTCGAAAATTAAATCTGCTTACAAATTACTAGTTTTGTTTACAGCAAATTGCTGGTTGCGTAAAAAAACATAACTACATATCTCAAATCGGGTAAAAAAAAGTATGGACTTATTAATATTTTGTTACACTTACACAAAGGGAAAAAAAGACATAGTACTTCTTTTTGCTGTTGTATTTTTAGGGCTAATCACCTGACGGCCGACAGGAGTGTTCAGCCAGTACCGCAGTTGAGAAACTTTTATATTTTGCCCGTCGGCCATCATTACTACGAAGTAGTGTACGCTCTTCTCTCAGTACGCCCTTCGTACACAGAGACACTTACAAGCTACGTGACTGTGTCACAAGTCGCCTACTGATGTGCTCCGTACACGGTGCTACCCGAATTATACTGAACTCATTTTTCCATGTGCAGCCATGGAGTTAATACGATGTCAAGTGACTCGATGAAGACAATTTTTTTTTCTATCATTATTATGAGCATAAAAAAGTTCTAAAGAATCTTCGAAATAAATATTAATTGAAGGGCATATCACGCTGCCAAGGAACTAAACGAGAATGATTTCAAATAGATTTTTTTTCCAACCTTAATCCACACCTCCGTTAATTCAAATTAAAGTTATGCACAAAAAATATTTTCACATCTCCAGAACAAATTTAACATTCAGCATCGGTCACCATTTCTGTCAAACGAGTATGCGAATGCTGCTGGAGTAGCGTACTGTACCAACACCAGCACTGTCGGCAACTGACGTCAAACCCGTTGTCGCGTTGTGTACATACACTAGCCAAATAGGATGGCAGATACTCACGAGCGACTTGTATGCTACGTGCACAAAACTCGAGTCGATTGTAAATATCTCCGTGAATGAATGGCCTAAATTTGACAGAAATGCTGACGAGCGAGTGAAACAACAATCAAGTTCAGTATAATTCGTTTGTGGTTGGTTGGATGGCACCTTGTAAGTATATCTGTGTACGAAGGGCCTTATAATACCTCCAACTTCTGACATTTCTGATTCATTTTCATGTCAGTATTCTACACCAAGGCCTCCTAGCGGCACGAGCTGTGAGGCTTGGTTTACTTTTATACATTTTAATAGATTTACAACATAAAAACAAAAATGGAAGCAAACAAAAAGGATAAAAAAGCAATTTTTTCTTTGGTATTCGAAGGATCGAGAATTTCTGTCGATTTTTCTTGTAGAATGCCTTGTAAAGCAAGGAAACATTCGGAACTTACTTAATCTTCTTCTAATTTTCTTTTCCATAAGAGCAACTTCTTCTGAAACCAAGTGATTTTATCTGCCAGTTGTAATATATGAGTATTATTTCCCTGCAAGGACTTATTGAGATCATTTAATTTTTGAAATATGTAGCAGAGATATGACAATTTTATTAAAAACTCTGTTTTAATAAAGTTTTGCGCATCATTGTGTGATTCTGTATGTAGGTAAGTGTAAAACTCATTTCATAATTCGTATACACGTGCGAGTACATTGCCTCTGGATAACCAACGAGAGTTGCAATAATAAATTGAAGAGGTGTTTTCAGCACCCAATTCTTCACAAAGCTTCTGGAAAAATCTTGCATATTTTCACATAGTTTACTACTTTAATAATTATATCCATCACAACATTTAATTCCACACAGTTACACATTCAATTACAGCGCAGTTCACTGTGAGACTTTTCTGCGCGGCGGCCTGAAGTGGCGCGGGACTCAGTCGCTCCGAAGTGTGCATGTGGAAGACGCTATAAAGATTGCCTCGCGGCGCCCCAGGGCGTCGCGACTCACAGTTAGGGAAGCCCTGCCCTAGAAGGCAAGAAGTAAAAACATTGTTCTAGCCTCGATTCTAAAGATTTCAATAGAAAATGTTGATGAATTCAATTGTGAAGGCAGGGTCGGTAAGCAATCGACATAAACCGAATGCTGCAAGACGACCCTGCGCAGAAAATTAATTTCGTTATAGTAAGGTAACGGTCTGTAGCACAGTTCAGTGTGGAACTTTTCTGAGCAGGGTCTTACAGCATTTGGTTTATGTAAAAATTGCTTATTAAATTGACTCGTGGGACGACGGGCTTAGACAAAATATGGTATATTGGTATGGCAACATTTTTGTAGGCAGGTACTTCATTTGCGAAAAATAGGCAACACCATATTTTTCATACTGGCAATGATTTATTTATTTATTTATTAAACGTCATAAAAGGCTTTTACAATAATGTGATACATGAGATTATAAGTACACAGTGGTACATAGGCGAATATTAGTATTACATTTAAGAACACAACAATATGTATACAAAACGACATTGAATGTGATACAGCTGAAATTTTCTTAAGGCATAGAATGCTACAATAATAGAAAGCACTTCATTTAAACAAGATAAAACATACAGAAAAGGTGACTTGCCAACAGATATAATCTAGCAAAATATTATAATAGCGCAAATAGTAGTGAGTTTATTGTTATAATCAAATTTATCTCCACTTGGCCACTATGGCCAGCAGGTACGGGCAAAGTAGCTACAACAATTCAGGGCTGTCAGAGACTCAGAGACACATATATGTATATATGTGGAATGTATATGTATAAGAACACCATACATTATGTTACCAGAGATGTGCTTTATTTCAAATAAATCCATTTCAAATGGAAATGCAAAATGCAAAATGGGTATTTTCCATTTTGCATTTTAAATGCTTTTCTAAAAACCATTTTGCATTTTGCATTTTAAATGCTTTTCTCAATGCATTTTCCATTTTAAATGCTTTTTTGCAACATTCTTCCTACTATCTCCACTCATCTTTTTTTCATAAGCCCCAAATATCAGTCTGTCCTCAACCTCGCTATGAGAGATAATTTACATTTGTCAAGTTGCTCCCTGGTAGGAGCCCTGGCAATTGAGTGATACCATTACAAAAAATACTGATTCAAATACTGAACATGGGGCCATGACGCTGTAATATTAAATGTTAGATAGCAGTTTCTATGTTTTTACGTTGGCAACATTAGTCCTGCGCAAATTTTTTGTGGTTTCATAATCTGTAGTCGTGGTGTTTTTGGATTTACCATCATGTATAATGTTTGTTCTACATTGATGTCCATTATTATGACAAAATTGTTTAAAAATTACATAATTATTTTAATTGTTTGACCTGAGAAACCATTTTGCATTTTGAAAATAGGTATTTTGCATTTTGCATTTGAAATGCTTTTCTAAAAACCATTTTGCATTTTGCATTTTCAAATGGAAAAGTTTTGACCCATTTCCATTTTGCATTTCAAATGGTTTTGGGTACCCATTTTGCACATCTCTGTATGTTACACATAAAGAATAACATGTCAGTATGATGCAGTACAAACAGACATTTAACCTTTCACAAAGATATCAGTTACATTCACAACCAAGTATTTTTGCCTTGATGCAAGACGGTGAGGTTTTGAAAATATCAAAAAGGTCTGTATACGTGTTGGCAGTGCGGTGAAAACGCGTCAACGGTGAATGATACAAATAGTTAGTGCTATGATTGTCACTGTGGAAAAGGTGGTGGAGTCGAGTTGATTTAACAGGGACACGAAAATATATAACACTTAACATTTGAGGGCAGTCTATGAGATTGTTCAGTAATTTAAAAAGTATAAGAATGTCATTAATAGTTCGCCGGGTAGAAAGAAGTGATATGTTTATTATTTAATCATGAAGACAGTATTAACAACTTTCAAACAAAAAATGTGAAACAGAAAAATCAGAATAAAGATTCAGTCGCATCTAGGATCTTTTTATTATTCGTTCGAGAGTTGTTGTTATCTTTGTTTAAAAAAATATATACCTACATATGTATACCGCACAAGAGACCCTGTTGTGAGGCTAAAGGTAGTGGCGGGAAGAAGAAGCTGGGGAAATACATGGCTATTCAGATCTGGTCAACAAACACGGTCAAAGCCGTTTCTTTCAAGAAATGTTTCAATTCTGAATAGTGGAAGGCAGCAAGGCGATACTGAGAACTTACTTAGATACTTCCACTTTGGAACGTGCCGCAAATAAACTATATATTATTTTAAATGAGTAATTTGTAAAGTAACACAAATTAATCAAATAAAATTTAAGTGTGCATTACAGGATTAAAACAGCTAAATATAACAATTTGAGGTTTTACTCATTAAATTATTCCAAAAATAAGGATATGTTTATTGTTTACTTGCAGCTACCAACATGATATTATTTATGCTGGCGATGGGAACAATCGATGATTTACTGGATGTTTTTGACATTAGAAATATTTCGATTCATTGTCATGGATAAATCGATTCTGTCAAAAATCATCACACCGTACGAGACAATCGTTGCGAAACGTCATCGAACAAGATCGATTCTGTCAAAAATCGTTCAAAACCACAGCCGTCACGTCATTGGTCAGAATGACCCCCCCCCTGAGAACTTAAAACGTAGCCCCTGTCCACAGCTACTGCTCCCGCTGACCACCACTCGATGTTTCGATCAAAATATTTCGGTCATGTAAATGTTCAATCCTGCCCATCACTATGACATGCCCAATCTAAGGATGCCTGTTTTCCATGCTATTGTCTAATTCTTATGTTTATTTCATGTCCATGGCCTAACTCAACCTCACTTCACCTAGCAGGAAAACAACCTAAAGTTTTCATCACAAAACGCTGTAAAGTGACATTTCGGACATTTCGTTCTGAGAACTAGATTCTGTCGTGATTAGATGTTATTAGCACGGAAAATAACTAGAAATGAATTTAAGCGATAGTTACAATGTGGTATGCGGCTTTAATGCGATTGATTAGACGAAGAACTGTCCTCGGCTTAATATTTTGTTCAGCTTTAACTTATTTTATAGTTAATTTGATAAAAGATGTGAGATCACGTTTACATTGTTACATTCTGTTTTCGTGTTGAGATTTTATCACAGTCCCATTAATTGATCTTCGTTTGTTTCTAGAATGACAACTCGGCAGACTCTGGTGCTCAAGAGATAATATTTGAGCGAAAGAGTCCTTTTATATGGAGGACTTTACAAGAACACAATGAAACTTTGACCGAGATTGTAAACTGTAGAAATTCTCTCCAAGGAAAAGCGCTTATCGTTGATGACAGAGGTAATCCAAGAAATATATATTTTATCTTCTAGTTCACCGATCGGTGATAACTTGAAAGCGAGGTAATTATTTACCTACGACTACCGTTTGAGAAAATATTCCGTACATGTTAGGTTCGGTTGGATTAGGTAGAATTAAATCACAAACCAGTCTATACAAACCTAGCGTAGCCCACAAACTACTTGAAAACTGGGATATAACTCTAAAGGGGACGCGAGCAGGCGTTATTAAAGGGGCAATTTTTTGTAGTAGTAAAAACGGTAGTCGTAGGTAAATATTTACCGAAAGCGATTCTTGTTTTTTTATAATAATCGTCTTGAAGGCATACATTTTATGTTCATTTCTGTAAAAATTACGGTAAAATTTCCTTACTCCGCTTACTTCTATTAAGAATTATTAACGCATAACGTTAAAGCGTAAAACGCACAAATTATAACCCTTCATTTCCTACAAGAGAAGAAACAACGGTAAAGTATTATACTACATGCATAATATTTAGAGACAGCTATTTATGTCGGGGAGACGAAAAATATGCACAAAATAGTTTGTTAGGTTCTTAGTTTGGGTTATTTTATACATATTTATAACCTACTTAACCTACAATAAACAAATCAAGAAGAAAAAACCAAAGACATGGTTGTGGAAACTGTCAAAACACATGAAATTTTGAACTTTGATTAAAAAAAAAGGAACTTTAATGCAGTATGTTCTTCTCCCCTGACATAAATGATTCTCTTTTATAGTAATTAAGTTGAATTTTGATTTCAAAATGTTGAATTTCAAAAAATATTTGTATTACATGTCCAGCGGTTTATATTTAACTATTTACATGATGAGATGGAAAAACATGCACAATCATAATTTATATTACATATCCAGCGGTTTATATTTAACTATTTACATGATGAGATGGAAAAACATGCACAATCATAATTTGTATTACATATCCAGCGGTTTATATTTAACTATTTACATGATGAGATGGAAAAACATGCACAATCATAATTTGTATTACATATCCAGCAGTTTATATTTAACTATTTACATGATGAGATGGAAAAACATGCACAATCATAATTTGTATTACATATCCAGCGGTTTATATTTAACTATTTACATGATGAGATGGAAAAACATGCACAATCATAATTTGTATTACATATCCAGCGGTTTATATTTAACTATTTACATGATGAGATGGAAAAACATGCACAATCATAATTTGTATTACATATCCAGCGGTTTATATTTAACTATTTACATGATGAGATGGAAAAACATGCACAATCATAATTTGGTAAATTATTTTAATTAAATGGTGGTCTGTATTTGTCTTAGGACGGGTTGTTTCGGAGAATTTGAACACATCATCAAATTTCAACGTTCATTTATGGGATCTGTGAAAATCCTATTCAATTTCTGTTATTATATCAGTATAGGCTAGTTGCTTTACAGAACTGAAATAAAAACAGAACTTGAAAAAAACTTTCACAGAACTTGAAAATTAACTTCGTAATTTGAAGAATTGTTCAAATTCTCCGAAACAACCCGTGCTTACTTTTTGTTTTGTTTTCAAAGACAGAACAGTGAAACTTTGAAGATAGATATTTTGGAGAGTTATATTTTGGTTGAATAAATACAAAAATAGTATTTTGGAAATGATGTGTCTTAATAGTTAATACCTCTTGACCACTGAATATTCATAGGAACAGATGTCAAGGAAAGCACACTGGTTTGATAGTCAAAAGAGTCAGACCTCTTTTGCCTGCAGCTTTGGTGCTTGACATCTACGAAGACTATATAGCTTTATTAAATTTGATTTAAACTTTTAAGTTTAGGAAAATCTCTTAGCAGAATTTGTATAGGGTTGACACTATGTAAGTCTTGTTGATATAAATTGACATTTGCCGGAATTGGGATCAACGCGGAGAATAATGCGTAGTTGTATTAATTTGTATAGGGTTGACACTATGTAAGTCTTGTTGATATAAATTGACATTTGCCGGAATTGGGATCAACGCGGAGAATAATGCGTAGTTGTATTAATTTACATATGTTCCGCCCATGGGAGTGATTGGCACTGAACCGGTTAATGAATTTTTATAAATAATTGCTTCTTGTATTAAGTTGAAATAAAGTGTTATTAAAATAATTTGTGCATATTCAGAAGTAAAAGGATTACGGAAAAGTTACCTCAATTATAATATTCACAGTATTGTTTGTTTTGAATTTCTAAAGATCTACACGTGACCGCAGTATCACCTTCAAGCAAGCATGCGCATAATGAAGTATGACAACCTTGAAAGTGTGCTATGGTGAAAGTGTAGATAATTTCTAATGATCTACACGTGACCGCAGTATCACCTTCAAGCAAGCATGCGCATAATGAAGTATGACAACCTTGAAAGTGTGCTATGGTGAAAGTGTAGATAATTTCTAAAGATCTACACGTGACCGCAGTATCACCTTCAAGCAAGCATGTGCATAATGAAGTATGACAACCTTGAAAGTGTGCTATGGTGAAAGTGTAGATAATTTCTAAAGATCTACACGTGACCGCAGTATCACCTTCAAGCAAGCATGCGCATAATGAAGTATGACAACCTTGAAAGTGTGCTATGGTGAAAGTGTAGATAATTTCTAAAGATCTACACGTGACCGCAGTATCACCTTCAAGCAAGCATGCGCATAATGAAGTATGACAACCTTGAAAGTGTGCTATGGTGAAAGTGTAGATAATTTCTAAAGATCTACACGTGACCGCAGTATCACCTTCAAGCAAGCATGCGCATAATGAAGTATGACAACCTTGAAAGTGTGCTATGGTGAAAGTGTAGATAATTTCTAAAGATCTACACGTGACCGCAGTATCACCTTCAAGCAAGCATGTGCATAATGAAGTATGACAACCTTGAAAGTGTGCTATGGTGAAAGTGTAGATAATTTCTAAAGATCTACACGTGACCGCAGTATCACCTTCAAGCAAGCATGCGCATAATGAAGTATGACAACCTTGAAAGTGTGCTATGGTGAAAGTGTAGATAATTTCTAAAGATCTACACGTGACCGCAGTATCAATTTTAAGCAAGCAAGTGTTATGAGTATAGATAATTTCTAAAGATCATGCTCAAGCATTAATACTTTCAAAGTTTTTGAAATATGTTTCTTATCGCATGCGAAATGATAAAAACCATGTCTCCATAATCAAGGTAGGCGACGCTATACGCATTGTGACTTGGCCTATTTCAGCATATCGCTAGCCATACCACTACCAATGGGAATGTATGGCGGGCGATATACTGAAATAGGCCAAGCCATGACAATATGCGCGCTTATAGCCTGGTCTGTCACAGGCTTAAAACTCTTGATTAACGCCGAGATATTAGAGACCTGCTTGCAATGCTTTATAAGAAAACTAGCTGACGTGTATCCGGTGTTGCTCGACTTTCCTCTACTTTCAATAAATATATCCATGTATTATATAAATAAACCTTCCAGTATGAATTCTCTAAATGAAAGTAAAATCCTTATCAAACTCCGTTGCTTAGTTTAGAAGAACTAAGCGCACAAACAGACGCGGATAGTGACTTTGTTTTAAACTATTTAGAGATTCACAATATTCATTGTTTTTTTGTTTTTACCAATTGCTTAAGCATTAATACTTATTTTGTAACTATTAACGTGTTGGTGTTTACAAATTTCTTCTGCATTCAGCTAATACTTTCATCATCCCTGGAAAGTAAAAAACAATACTTATTTTCCAATAAATTATGTTTTAGGTTATGTCTGTCGCCGTCCAAACCTCCAGAGCAATGGGTGCTGCAACATCAAGGCAGAGCGCACTAAGCACAAGCAATACTCGTGCAATACTTGCACGCACAAGATGTGCTGCACCATCTATGAGTTCTGCGTTTCATGCTGCCTGCACCCGGACAAGGTATTGGTCTATTCATCATACTGTTGTAAACGCCACATATGGCAAGAGATAGAGATCCTAATCTGATTTGATGTTGTTGCAGAAAGAAGTTCTAGAATCCATTCTGGACAAGGTGTCAGCGAAGCAGAATGTACTGTTTGCGTCGGTGAGCGACCACTTTGAGTTGTGCCTGGCCAAATGCCGCACGGACTCGCACAGCGTGCACCACGAGAACTCATACCGAGACCCGAAGGAGAAGCACTGCTTCGGCCAGGAGGACGGAGACACTGCCAACTTCCTCCCCCAGGTCTCTTGATCGTGGCCCTGAGGCGCTGGTGTTATTCAGTTTTGAACTTTTGTCATAAGACTGACACATACCGTGAACAGACTAAACCTCTTGCAAACTTATTCTTCCCCAGCCCTCGAGGCCGTAGTGAACTACTGTGAAATTCTCTTGTAAGGTTCTTATAAATATAAGGGACTGAAAATACAAAACTTCTCACCTTACTGAAGGGAGTTTTTACTCTAACGGGACGAGGTGAATTATTTATTATTAATATAATATATATGTACTTAGTACTTATTTACCATAATTCCTGCTACAACTGTATCAAGTTCATGTACATATTATCCATCTCTAAATGCCCATAAATGAAATTATTATTGTAAATAGTTTTAAGGATAATATGTAAATGCTATATCCGAGAAAGACTATTCTAATAAATATGTATTAATATAGGTACTTACAACGTATCATCAAGCAAGAACCAAATGACAAGGCAAGTTGTACAGGGCAAGAGAGGAGGTACATTCAAGTAGAGAGATAGCATTTTGTAATTTTATACAGATTCATTACCAACTAAAACATATATCAAGTTGGATTATTATCTTGGATAATTCATATTACATACATTATTATTGACTTTTTTGTTTTATTATTGTTATAACCCGCGTTCCAGGACATGGTCATATAGATGGTGACATAAACATATGTCAGTTTTTCATTTTACACGCTTGTCGTGTGTGGAACAATGGTTTCAATTGGACAGTTCGGGATAGGTTAGGGAATAATTCTTTATGTTATCGATGTAGAATGAAGCTGAAGAATGAAACAACACAAAACAGTAAAAGATTATTGTCAAATTCAAATGGAATTGATAAACGTTGTATTGCTTCGCACCACGGAACCACCATACTCTTTGCTTCGCACCCAGTATCTTTGGATACTGCAGACGGGCGTTTCAAACTTTTATTTTATTTAATTTAATGTTGTGCACAATTACATTAAAACATAATCTCTTCAAAAAAAATTTCTTGTAAGTACATGGATTGTATAGTTATTTCCACTTACTATACACGGTGTCCGGAAACTCGTAGTACAAGCGGGAAACTGGAGAATCTTTAATACAATAATATGTATTTTGAGTCTCGGACCTACCTACCTACAAATTGAAACAGATAATAGCCGCCTCTGGATACAAACCTTATGAATGTATAAATTAAGTTTTAAAAGGTTTTAAGTTAAATATGATGAAAAGAGTGTTGGGACAAAATTACACAGGCGTGAATTGCACATACCAAAAAGCCAGAATTATACATATGGAGAGAATCACACCATCAATTCTGGCAGTTGAATATATTGGTACATTGATATCGAATAAATTGATTGGAATTCTCATACCTAATTTCAATCTAGAAATAACACCACCTAAGAGTAATTTCATTCTACAACTTCCCATCGAATTTTATTTCTTTTTTCAAAAACCAAGTGAAATTTTTAATAGTGCCAAGTGATTCACCAATAAACCTATTTTACAAGCAAAATGCTGGCCAATTTTTTCCAAAAATCAAACACTTAACCCTTTCAGCCCCAGTGTTAATTGATATTAACACTAACTTTGTGATTTTTTTTACCGTAACGGTAGCAATTTAGAAACGCCATGTTTTTGCTTTCTTTTAGCTTGTAATATTTTCTGTGGCGTCTTTTTTTTTCCGTTCGGTTGAAATACTTATTCCCGCCACAAAAACGATAAATATTTTGACATCTGCTGATTGTGAGTTTCATCGAATATCTGTCGTCATTGATTACTTCATTTAAGGTGAGATATCAATATTTTCCACTCGAATTACAAATATTTAAACGCATAAAAATATTTTCTAAAATAATAACATCAGTTCAATTCACTGTTCAAAGTAATTTGCCAGAATATTGTAAATGAATTTCAATGTTCATTCAAATGAACACTGGTAGTGACGGACATGTCTTCGACTGGTATGGCGAGTTTTTAAAGATTTTTTTTATTTTTTTTTTTGTTTATTTTTTATTTTTTATTTATTATAAATTTTTAAAGATACAAGTTTTATGCGGTCCCACAAAGCTGTCACACATGACGGCTTGTCTGTAGGTTCTACAAATAATATATATAAACATTTTTAATTTTTAATACATGTATGACACAAAATTATACAATAAACAATATCACAAAATAATATATATCAAAGTACCTACCTATATACAAATTATTTAGGCAGGTACGTTGAGATGTTCAGGAATACATCAATAATAAAGTTCAGAGATACATTGATTCGTCGCTTATTAGCCAACGCTTAGTGTTTTTGGGGCAGGGTCTCTCATTATTCGAATCGATTCTTCATAAATTCGCACTACCACAAGTTGAACCGTTTCTAATTTCTGAACAACATGGATTTAGAAAAGGTCGATCGACAGAAACCAACCTATTGGTGTTTACGGATTACGTATCTAAATCATTAGACAAAGGCCATCAAGTAGATTGTTCATACAATGATTTTTCAAAGGCCTTCGATACTGTAAATCACGACGTTTTACTCAATAAACTGGCTACAATAGGATTCTCCATAAGACTACTTACTTTTTTTGCTAGCTATCTTGCAGACAGGAAACAGTTTGTGTCTCATGGACTATTCCAATCCAACCATTTCTTTGTACGATCGGGGGTACCCCAAGGCAGTAATTTAGGCCCACTCCTCTTTTCCGTATTTATAAACGATATTTCAGAAGTAATTCTGCATTCTAGGTTTCTTCTCTTTGCTGATGACTTGAAACTTTTCTTAGAAATACTAAATTTAGAAGACTGCAATCAACTCCAGTCAGACATTAATAGAATTGTTGAATTTAGTAAAATAAATCGGATTGAGTTTAATGTTTCTAAATGTTTAATTTTGTCATTCACTAGGGCGAGTCATACCTGGTATTACCGGTATACAATGGACGCCCGAAGTTTAAAACGTGTCTCGACAATGAAGGATCTTGGAATCATGTTTGACTGACATTTCATGCTCATATTGAGGCGGCATGTAGCACTTCACTTAGAATTCTGGGCTTTGTTCTACGCACTGCAAGGAATTTCAGAGATAACCGGGTGCTTATAGTTTTATTTAATTCATTAGTAAGGAGTAGACTTGAAAGTGGGTCGGTGATTTGGAGTCCACACCAGGTAAAGTATTCTCTCATGTTGGAGAGAGTTCAGAAGAAATTCTTGAGATTTCTCTACATGAGGGAGTATGGCTACTACCCGTGGCTCTATCCCACTGACTTTCTTTTGGGTATGCTCGGAATGAACTATCTACGGGTCAGGAGAGATGTGCGCATTGCTACACATTTCTTTAGACTGATTCGTGGATGGTTTGAAAACTCGGTCATCATGGAGAGCATTCATTTCTATGTTCCCGATGGTTATCTACGTCACCGACAACATAGACTATTTTATCTCCCGGCCTGCAGAACTAACTTGCCAATGGTCATGCCTGTGGGGAGAGCAATCTTGCTGTTGAACAGAATCAATTCGGATATCGACATGTTTGCCATCAATGAAGCTTCTTTTAAAAGGCAAGCTTTATTATCACTGGTATAGTTGATATACACACTGTAAATATTAATCTTTTAATTCTTATTATAAAAATTATTTTAAAAACGCTTTGAAATGAACAATTTTGTAATGTTTTTGAAATTAATAAACAAATTGAATTGAATTATTCTGAGGTTTAAAAGAATTATTAAATTTATTGAAAATCTCTGGTATTAAATATTTAAGCGTTCGGCTTCCATACTTATTTGTTACTCTTGGAATAATGAGGCCCTTATTTTCAGTGAATCTTGTTGTGTGATTATGCACCGGTTGCTTTTTATATTTGCTATCTCCCTCATTATCCATTATAATAATGTACCAAAGAATACCCTTTATTGGAAGTAGGCCCTCAGAACCATACAGTAGTTTTAGATTACTTCTTTGTCTGTAGATATTCGGTGGTACAATTTTTTTTATTATAGCAATTTGTAAGTTTTGTATATATTTAATATAAATATTGCTTGAGTGCCCCCAAGTTCGTATGCCATATCTGAGTATGGATTCGACCATAGAAAAATAAATTATTTTAAGAGTACAATGAGGCAAAACAAATTTCAGTTTATAAAAATTACTTGCAAAAGATCGGAGCTGGTTACAGATTTTAGCCACTTGTTTATCCCATTTAAATTTATTGTCTACTATTAGTACCATATAAGTATATTCGTTAGTAAAGTCAATTGTTTCACAGTGGCAAATATTTTCAATTTTTCTATGAATACATTCAGAATTATGAGCAATTATTTTGGGTATATTCCATATTCCCAGGCTTGGTGATTTTACATACATACATTTTGTTTTTTTAACATTAATAATTAAACCAACATCATGAGCCCATTTAAGTAGCTCGTTAAAGTCACTTTGCAATTGTTGAATAGCTATGATAGGATTTTCATTGGATACTACAAGTGCAGTATCGTCAGCAAAAATGAATCTAAAGGCCTTTTTAAAGAGTTTTGACATAACAATAACATATATAATGTACAATTTTGGACCTAAAATTGATCCTTGCGGTACTCCTGATTTAATATGTCTTCCTTTACTCATATCATTTAAAATCTTTACGTTCATTTTTCTATTAGTTAAGTAGTTTTTAAAAAATGAGAGGAGTTTACCCCGGATTCCAATGTTTTCAAGAACCTTAATTAATTGTATATGGCTGAGAGTGTCAAAAGCTTTTGAGTAGTCAATAAAAAGCACCAGTACATGTTTTTTAGAATTAAGTTGAGAATTTATAAAATCAGAAAATTTTTCCAGCAAATTATCACAACTTTTTTTTTTCTGGAACCCGTACTGGCATTCATCTATAATATTCAAATATTTATCTAAATTTATCGAAATATATTTTTCTAAAATTTTTTCTAGTGCCGGGAGAATAGAAATTGGCCTGTAATTGTTAATTTCGGAGTGATCTCCATTTTTGAAAATAGGTCTTACAATGCTATTTTTTAATTCATCGGGGATGAGGCTGGTATCGATTATTCTGTTGATAAAGTGAGCAATAACAGGGCTAAGTAATTTGACATGTTTTTTTAAATCAAACATACGAATTAGATCTATGCCCGGTGACTTTGAATTTTTCATACCTCCGATAATATATTCAATTTGCTTAGCATTAGCTCTAGGTAAGTACATTGAATGCGGTAGGGATTCTTGCAAGTGATTAGACGCTCGGAAATCACATTCATGTAACAACTTATTAACTCCTTCATCAAAAAAGTTAGCAAAATTTTCTGCCACTGCATCAGAAGATTGTGACTTTAGGAAATATTTAGATAAGACTTCATCGCAACCAGATTTATTTTTCCTACCCAAAATTGTATTAATTTCATTCCATGTTTTTTTAATGTCCTTGAAACAGTGATTAAATTTGTTATTATAGTATGCCTTTTTTGTGTTTAATATTTGTTAATTAAGTTTATTTCTATATTTTTTGAAAGCGATTTCATATTTTTTATTATTAGGCTGTTTTTCCACTTTTTCCACATGGCATCTCGTATTAGAATACTTTCAGCGAGACTTTCATTCATCCAAGTTTTTTGGTTATTTCGAATTTTTTTTGTTTTTAATTTTGTAAAGGTACTTTTTTCATAAATATTTTTAAAAATCGATTTTAATTCTGCATAAATAATGTTTGGTTCAGACAATTTTAACATTGCATTCCAATCGGTGATTTCGATCAATAAATCAATCCTTTTGTCCGATAGTGCATTGCAATACTCTTGGTGCGATTTGTCGACGGTACATTTATCATAGTAACAGAAGTTAATACTAGCTGCAGTTAGGTAGTGGTCAGCTATTATTGAATCGCATACGCATGAACTGATTTCGGTCGTCTCCTTCACTCTTACCTATGTAATTCACTCTTATCTATATATGGTCTAAACATGAAGCCGTTACATAGTTAGTCAATATCGCTTCTCTAGTCACATAATTTATTATCATTATTATCCTAGATTATTTGTGAATGAATTTTAGTTCAAATGTTATTTGTTTCAAACATTAGAGATTATCCCTACATTGTAAATGTGCATTTTTGACATGAAACAGTTATTTTTATTACTTTTTTGTTGTGTTTATTTTACCTTACTATTTAAAAAATACTCTCTGACGTCCAATGTTATGCCAAATTAACGTAAAATAATTAAAATAAATACTAAAAAATTTCAAATAATTTTCTGAGGTATTATCGAGCATTACATATTTTATATATGTGGAAACAATAATGCGGGTGTGAAAGGGTTAAAAGATTTTCATACATTTCAACGATGAATCTTCATTTCCATCTGTCAAAATGGAACATCGAAACAACTCATTGGGAGATTAATAGCCAATGTCCTCTCACAAAGATAGGAAGATTTGTTACAAGAATTAAAAGACATAAATATCTCCCCCAAAAATAAATCAAGAAAAGCTTTGAATAATTATGCGTTATACTTTAATAAAAAATACAGTGTGTGGCAAGCCTACGCACGACGGAATTGAAACTTTTATTATTCTTCTCTCTCTCTTTTCAATTCATTCTCACTTTTTTTTCTGTCTATTGACATATTTATAAGTAGCATATGATAAAAAAAATTAAATGTTATAAAAATATGGGATTCGAACCCGGGTCCAGCATAACGAGTGTCGAACGCTCTGCCTCTAGACCGCGAGGAGAGATATTTCGCGCGACGAGGCGTTATCGGCCTTGATTAGTAATTTTAATGATTCAAAATAAAAATAATTAATCAAAATACCGAGCGACTCTACCGGCACGATTTGTAAGCTATATTTCGACCAAAATATCATATAGGTATCGTAAATTAAAGTAAAGGTAAATTAACAAATTTATGTAATTTTTTAGTACATTATTACAAATTGTTGATAAATAAAAATAATTAATCAAAATACCGAGCGACTCTACCGGCTCGATTTGCAAGCTATATTTCGACCAAAATATCATATAGGTACCGTAAAGTAAATTAAATTTAAATTAAAAAATTTATCTTATTTTTACTACATTATTAGAAATCGTTGATAAAAAAAATTAAAAGTTATAAAAATATGGGATTCGAACCCGGGTCCTGCATAACGAGTGTCCAACGCTCTGCCTCTAGACCGCGGTTATTACGTATTCGACCAAAATATCATATAGTCAAAATATCTAAAAGTCGCAGCACGAGAGCATTTTATCACTTTTAAAAAAATTATTATTAAAAAAAATCACAAAAAGAAAAATAGTTAAAGCGGGGATCGAACCTCGGTTCTTCACGACGACAATCGGGCGCACTGCCTCTAGACCGCGAAGCTGAGTTTGGAGAGTGACCTAAAGTAGGTATATAATATTGGCTAGGCTCCTATAGCGAAATGATCACGGTTTTTCATGATGGTCATGAGTTGGTTTTACTCCGGTCCTCGAAATTGCATAACGCGCGTAAAGAAGTTTCACTTCAATAAAAAATACGTAAGGAAGTTAAAATGTCACATCGAAACCCTTGTAATTACCAAACACACCAGTCAACGCCGAAGCAAAACCAGCAATAACACCAATTAAAGACCTACGACCTTAAAAGTTGGAAAATCAAATATAATGGTACCACCAATGTGGAATACTATCGACAGGATCGAAGAAACAGCACTGGTACGAAATATACCAACGGAGATTCTACACCGTAATTTAATTGATCTAATAAACATAGAACTACTTTTGTGGCACAGGATCCACAAAGGAAAAATAAACTCGGGGGCAGAACTCAAGACAGCCCTTCTAAAAAGCTTCGCAACTAAAGAAGCTTAACACAGAATAAAGTTGGCGCTATTATCCAAGCTATTGCCAAGCGAATCTGTCGCCCAGTACCTACACACAGAGAGCGGATGCCTTAAATATCATATAACTTGTACCTATCTTAACCGACGGTATCCTACCCATAATGTCACCGATTCTATTGAATTACCTGTCAAATGCGGAGACAAGTCTGTCTTAGTTAACTTTTTGATTGTCCCAACCATCACACAGAAATTTATCCTTGGTGTCAATTTCTGGAAAACCTTTAACGTCGCTCCCCAGGTGTTCAACTCCTTCAACAACACCACTCCTTCTACTCTAGTTAGTGAGATTCGCACAATTATTCCTTATGAGAATTTAAGCCCTCCTCAGGCAAATCAATTAGAGCAAATGATCAAAAAATTCAATTTCATAAAAGTGCGGACTAGGTCTAACCAATCTGGTCAAACACCATATCAAAACAAACGGCCCCCTAATCAAACAAAGATACTATAACACGGCCCCTCAAAAGGTGAAATTGTTGGAAAAAGAACTAGACGACAATATGTTGAACATGGGCGTAGTAGTTCCTAGCAGAAGCGCTTGGACTAACCCAACGCTTTTAGTTTCTAAGAAAGACGGTTCTGCCTCGACAGTAGACGACGCTTGCACGGAAGCCGACACGTACCCCTTACCGCACGTCCACTATCTTGGATAAGTTACGAAATTCTAAATTGATCTCATCAATAGTGTCTAAAGCCTTCTGGCAAAAACTATTAGACGTCATTTCTTGCGAAAAAACAGATTTCGTAGTAGTACCCGGCAGAGGTATGTTACATAAAAGATTACCGTTTGATCTAAAAAACAGCCCAGCTAGGCTGCAAAGGCTGATGGAAGGATTGTTCGGCCACGTTTCCAACAACAACTTGTTCTGTTACTAATCGTCATCAGCGACACCTCTAAAAACACATCGCCTTGTTGGAAAAATTCTTCCAACAATTTAAATGCGTTGGTTTAACCATCAACTTGAAAAAGTCACAATTTTGAAAGTCTCGACTGCGTTATTTGGGTTTCGTCATCGAGGAAAACGGTCTGAGAACAGATCCAGCTAAAGAGTGAAAGCAATGGCAAACTTTCCCAGACCAAAAAACGCTAAAGAAGTTAATCGCTTGTTATATGCCAGCGAATTTTCTCAAACTGTCAAAATTTCTTCATTTTTTTGTCGGTAGTTGTACATTAAGGCGAAATAAAACTCCAAAAATATATCAGTTATGGGCGTGAACGCGCTTTGCGTGGGCTAGGCCGAAGCATTTCGTATTTTGTGTATCAAGTTTCATTTGCTTTGCACAGTGAGACATGGTTTGATTTCACACGGACAAGTTTTAAAACTATAAATTTCTGTGCGATAATAATAATCATTATTATTGTTAGCATTAGTTAATGAATAAGGAAGTTGAGTCCATTTTTTTATTTTTTTTACATTCAAACTTAAATACTGTTTTTTTTTTTTTTTAAAGTTTGTTTTGATAATTAAATTAATTCTCAAAGTTTAAATTTTATTAAGCCCGCCAAAACGAGCGGAATCCGAGCGGTAAGAGGCGGGGTGTGGTGTGACGTCATTCGAACTGTGAAAACCACGTCGCTTAAGCATTTTGTATGGAAAAATTTGTAATTCTTCAACAAGGAATTCCAGTAATTACCAATGTTAACCGTCTATTAGAATTGATGTTATTAAAAAAAAAATAATTAATGAATAAGGAAGTTGAGTCCATTTTTTTTATTTTTTTTTATCAATGTTCGCATTCAAACTTAAATACTGGTATTTTTTTTTTTTAATGTTTGTTTTCATAATTAAATTAATTCTCAAAGTTTAAATTTTATTAAGCCCGCCAAAACGAGCGGAATCCGAGCGGTAAGAGGCGGGGTGTGGTGTGACGTCATTCGAACTGTGAAAACCACGTCGCTTAAGCATTTTGTATGGAAAAATTTGTAATTCTTCAACAAGGAATTCCAGTAATTTTTTTACCAATGTTAACCGTCTATTAGAATTGATGTTATTAAAAAAAAGAAAATTGATTAAGATTTCATAGTTAAATTAATATTTTAAGTTAGAATATTTGCTTTTCCCGCCCGGTACGGTACTTGTACGGTATTGCCGTCGCTACTTGTTGACGTTCCCCGCGCGAATTCAGGACCACCGCGCAGAAAAGTAAAGACCAAAAGTAAAATAACGGTTTACAGCCCAGTTCACTGTGAGACTTTTCTGGGTGGCCGGCGGCCTGAAGTGTATCACATGCTATGTGACATGTATAATAATAAAAACTTCTAAGTTATGCAATAAACAACATATTATTATATAGCACTATACGAATATGTATCTTTAGAAATCCATTTCATATAATAATAACAAAAAATACGTACATATATTTGACAAACCCAAATAAACCTTTGGCCTATACACCTCTCTCATCTAAACCGACCATCTCTCATGTAATATTTATTAGTAAATTTTCCCAACTGGTACTCACCTCCCCTAATCAAAATCATAAATGAGAAACAAAGACTACACAAAAAATGGAAATCAAATAATAATCCAGTAGATTACATAGAGTTTTCTATCAAACGAATACAACAAAAACACTTACAGAAACATTGTTACACCCAATATATAAATTCAGTTGAGTCTAGTATTCCAACTAACAATAAAAGTCTCTGGAATTACGCTAAGAACAAAAATAGGACAAATGGCATACCACAAATCATGAACCTAAAAGACGAGTCAGGCACCGGTGCTCATCAAGTGTGCCAACTGTTCTGTAAACACTTCCAATCTACTTACGTAAGCGATGAGGGCACGGATGATCCCAGTAATATAGATAATTCTACCTGCGTTAATAATGATAACCCGATCGGGGACGTACAAATAAACAACTCATTGGTCAATAAATACTTGAATTAATTGGATGATACAAAGGGTGCGGGCAGTGATGGTATCTCGCCATATTTTATCTCAAAATGTGCCAAAAATCTTGCATTTCCTTTAACTAACTTATTTAACATGTCTTTAAAAAAAGGAATATTTCCTACAAAATTCAAAGAAACCATTATAATCCCCATCCATAAAACTGGTTCAAAAAGTAACATTGCAAACTATCGCCCAATCTCAATACTCACAGTACTTAGTAAACTCTTTGAGCGTATTGTGTACGATCAAATTTATATAACTATTATCCGCAGCATACAAAATCAACAACATGGTTTTTTACAAAAAAGGTCAGTAATAACAAACTGAGTCAACTTTACTGAATACTTAACAAGCAATATGGATAATGGACACCAAGTTGACGTTATCTACACAGATTACTCGAAAGCTTTCGATAAAGTTAACCACTCTATCCTCGTTAAAAAATTACACCAATTAGGAATCCATGGCAACTTACTTAGGTGGCTAACTTCATATCTGCAGAAAAGACTACAGTGCGTATCAGTTGAGGGAACTAAGTCTAGTTTCTTAACTGTGCCCTCTGGCGTACCGCAGGGTTCCCATCTGGGACCATTACTGTTTAATGTATATATATTTGATATTTATAAATGTTTTTTACATGCTAACTACCTTGCATATGCAGATGACAAAAAAATTTACTTAGTAGTCAAATCTATCAATGACTGCATAAAACTTCAAGAAGACCTAAATCGTCTTTTTGCATACTGTAAATTAAACAAATTAATCATAAACATTTCTAAGTGCAACAAATTATCTTTTACGCGCAACAAAAATAAAATTTATTTTAATTATAACTTTCATGATACACATATCAATGAAATAGAATCAATCCGTGACCTTGGGGTAGTACTGGATGTAAAACTAAATTTTATCAAACACATTAACGAAGTAATCAACAAAGCCAATAAAATGTTGGGATTTATAATTCGCATATCTAAACCTTTTCGCAATATTAAATGTATTCCCTTTACACCACGTATATCCGCCCCCACTTAGAATACTGCACACTAATTTGGGCACCGTTCTACAAATGCCATATTGACAGAATCGAAAGTGTGCAAAACAAATTTTTTAAACACATAAATTATAAATTTAAATTACTCTTTGCAAATAACACCGAATCCTTAAAATTTCACAACTTTACTCCACTTCAAACACGTAGATTAATATCTGATCAAATATTTTTATACAAAATTCTGAATAACGGCCTGGACTCTCCTGAACTCGTAAATTATTTAACAATTCACATACCTACAAGGCCAACCAGACAAAACCATTTTTTTCATTTGCCCACGTGCAGAACCAACCTTAGAAAAAATTCTCCAATCCCCCGTATATGCGCGCAATATAACACGCAATTTAACAATATCGATATTCTTAATAATACTCTTGTGAAATACCGAAACGAAGTCAAGCGTACGACCACAAATGTTAATTAAATCAATGCACAGTTATAGAAAAGGTATAACATGAGCGTCTCCTGTCCCCATCCCATCTTCCTCTGCCTCTTGCCCTTTCCTATTCCTTCTTCCTTATAATATATTTATATGATTCTTATTTTTTATTTTTTGTTAATTCCATTTTCAGGTAATGGTTATAACCAATTACAATTTTGTATTATATCACATTAACCAACATTAGCATAAGAAACTATTTTGGCTTACCTCATATTTAACCTCTTGTACATATAACTTATCCTGTATAAAATTGCTGTTTGTTTCTTACAATAAATAAATAAATAAATAAGTAAAAGAAAGAGATGCACCATAGGTGATCCGTTGTACGTACAAGTCACGACACATGTGACGTCAGAATTCTTTCGACCAATCGTGGAGCGTATACAGTCTATTGCTATTGAATGCTTTTTCAAGAAAGTTTAACTAATTCTAAGAATAATAATATAGAAATATATTTATATATTTAGAATCGATATTTTTTGATCTACATGAACATATTTTTTATAAGTCAAAATATTTTTCACTCAACTTCCTTATTGCATAATTTGCATGGTGTTTGGAAATTCATGGTGTCTACGTACAGTGGAAAAATATCTAAGAGATCCAAAATAACCTTAAATCACAAATCCTTATTTGGTTAATAAATGTGTATTAATTTTAAAATACAACTTGATAGTATTCACTTTTTAGCCCAGTCAATGAAGGTTTTGTGTCGGAACTAATTCCCCGGAAGCTGAACTTTTCACAGATATTAGAAGATCTTTAGACATGTATTTTTACAAAAGTCCCCGACTTTCCCCCTTGTGCTTCCTTCCCCACCCCCCCTTGAATATATTTTTCAAAGCCTTTCGGAATACGCTAATATCTCCTTAATGGTTTTATAAAATCAGATTATTTATTTTTTGTTTAGTTTCTTATTAGTTACTCTAAAAAATTGTAGTCTTTCATTATTGCAAGAAAAGCTATACTATCTCTACAATTTATTAGTAAAGGAAAAATATCAGTTTTTAAAATAGTATTTCAGAATATATTTGCACATAACTTTTTTCTGAGCCTGTTAACGAAAAAAAATAAATCAACAAAACTTGTAGACAATATTTCTAGCTATAAAATGATGGGTTTTCATTTATAATAAGGCACGTAGGCTGTTAATAAGGAGCACGGCGCGCGGCGGCTCGAACGCGCAGCTGTTCGCGGCGCAGCGAGAAATTACAAAAACCTTAGGAAAGTAATGATTAATTCATGCGTTTGCTTTTTTTATAACAAATTCATCTAACGTTGAAGAGTTTTATTGTTATTTACCAGTTTTAGTTCGGAGGGGAGGGGGGGAATATAAATATTTTCCCCTGCCCAATGAAGCGCTTTCATTATCAACCAACCGCCGTGCCCCGGTCTGGCTAAACAGTCATATTATGTTGTATGATTGTTTGTAACTTATTATTTAAATAAGCCAAAAATACCCACAACAGCGTAGGACTACCCTTTCACAACATAAAAATATTGCAGACCTTATGTTATGGCGAAGTTCTGAAAAATCTTTTGTGGAAATTCTCACTTGTTTTATTATGTGCACCTATCAACAATAAAATACCGAAACAACAAATCACTTAAAATAGTGCATAGATCTAAAATGGTTTACTTTCAAACAAGCTTCTTAAAATATACCTCAAAAATATTATAATGAAAAAACGGTTTGTAAATTATATTATATACTTATCAATATTATCTATGAAAAAATTAGGCAAATATTTAAATAATTTTCTAGTCAAGAGAGTCTTCCATTTATTCGTCATACTGGGGTGTTAATAAAGGAAAACTTACCCCACCAAGGTTTTTCCGGTTGAGATCTACACAACAACCTTGCCAAAGAATCCCTACCTAATTATCTGTATTTTTTAACTAATTTCAAAATAAATCTTTTCGACTATTTATTTCTATTTAATATTTTATTCTTGCTTGATCCATATAAATTAGCTGATATTTAATATTTTGTGATATAGATGTGCCGGAAAATTATAAATTATTTAGGTCGAACTATTTTTGTTATTTTCACTTTTTTTATTTTTTTATATAAATGTATAAGAAAATTTATTCCGAATTGCGCAAACTTTTAATTATCTCGAATCTTAATAAATTAAATATCTGTTAAAACTTTCTCCCAAATTGCACTGTTTTCACCAATATTTTAAACTATCCACAATTAATTTTTTTTTCGAACTATCTAAATTGTATTTCTTTTTAAACTAAGATGTAAGTATTCACTATTAAAATTTTTAAACAAAATCGAAACAATATTATAATCTATTTTTAAATATTAATTCGCGATCACGTTCACTTTAGATTTCCGATAAAACTCTCAAATTGAATTTGAATGCTTTTCACTTTGAATGAAATAATTATTTTAAAATTTAGATAATCCACTATTCACTGTTTATCACTTTTCATTTAACACTCTTAAGCACTGAGTTTAGACTCTATTATATTTTCATTGGTTAATTAAATTAAACTGACTTAATAAACTTCACTGATTTTAAATGCGAGTTTTTCTTCTAAGTCACTAGACTTGTTCAAAATTTAACACTTAGGACGGGTTGTTTCGGAGAATCTGAACAATTCATCAAATTTCAACGTTCATTTTCAAGTTCTGTGAAAGATTTTTTCAAGTTCTGTTTTTATTTTAGTTTTGTCAAGCAACTAGCCTACAATGATATAAAAACAGAACTTGAATAAGTCTTTCACAGAACCCGAAAATGAACGTTGAAATTTGATGAATTGTTCAGATTCTCCGAAACAACCCGTCCTTAGACTTGTTGACAAAATTTAACACTTAGAGATATTCCACTGTTATTTTACCAAGAACGTAGTATGGCCACGTAAATCCAAATTTTCAAAATCCACGGCTGACTGTCTGAAAACTGGTGTGCACGATCTTAAATACCCCTCTCAGGTTCCAAAAAGGCGTATCTGAATTTATTTTGATAATTAATTCTATCTCCTATCAACTCGTAAATTTGAACATATCTGAGACTAATTTCGATTGTGCCGACATACGATCTTCTGTCGTCTAACTCTGGGTGGTGGTTAGATTCTATCTCTGGTCTTCAACTTCATAGGGTCCGAATCGAGTAAGCCTGCGTTAATTGCCCGATATCCCTTTGTTCTAAGGTCCATACTAAATTTAGTTAGAATATCATGATTTTGTGTTCCCTTTTTTTCTCAATTTGCGATAGGTCCGTCCTCAATAACATATATATAGATCTCAATTTTATGTATCTCGTGCGAAAAATGATTACATCCATGTCGAAATCCTTACTATGCATTTTTGAATTTTAATTTGTCTAAATTATACTTAATTTTATTGTCACCTATGTGAGCTTTTCCATTTTCACCAGTACTTTCTCTCTTTATGTCGCAGATTTGAGTTTTAACCTTTTTTTTCTTTTATTCGCGACGTTTTTCTCCACAAATTTCTTCTTTATTCTTATGTTATTTCTCATAACTCTATAATTAATTATATTTCAAGCCGTATTTATTAATTTCACGGATAACTTAGAATTGTATCGCTTTTCTCCAATTGGATCATCCCTTATCCCCGTTATTTACCCTTTCCTTATCTTCTCCACACTTTTCCTGATGTGTGTTGTCTCTAGAAAAATTTCATCCATCATCTATTATTAATTAATATATCATTTTCCACACTTCTATGGGAGATATACCTAATTTGACTCTGGGTTACCCGTCATTTTTATTGCCTGACCTAAACTCCTCCCCACTTTCCATCCCTTTCATACCGAAATTCACATAAACCATACGTCTGGACGTTTATTTAGATTCAAATTTTTGGTACTTCGCTCGTAAATTTCATTTTATTTTAGAGCAATTAATTTTTATGTCTTTTGATTTAACTAAACATCTCATAAGCCCCATGTTAAATGTAATCGTTTTCCTAATTGCTTATTACTCTAACGTAAACAAAACCCATGTTCGAATTTTGATTGTTTATATCCTAAAATACTCATGAGATCGTCAACCTTTTATCTCGTCTCATTTCTTTTGTAGTCTTGTGTAACTCTAAGATCTATCTACCCTGATAATAATTTAAAACGCCTACTTTTCTGAATTTAATCTATCGCTATATGTTTAGTATTACTGTCTTCTTTTGGTACTCTATTATCATTTTCCTAGGACCTTTGTAGTAGCCCGAAATCTCTGAATTGTTCCTTCGTCCAGTCGCTGCACTCTTTCTAAAATGTCTATTTTTTATGCAAAATTTTCATTCCCAATCGTTTTCCTAATACCCCCGCTTCATCTAGAATTGATAACGATTAGCTCCCAATGTCCCCAACACTTTCGTCTTTCTTTATTACGATTTTCATCGAACTTGACACCCTCCCGCTCTCATAAGTAATTGCACGACGGTTGAAAATCCTGCCAGTAACTTTCCTTCGCTTTCCCGCCCTTCTTTTATACTATCACGTTTATAATTTTTCCATTGCATTTTCGTGTGTGTGTTTTTCAACATGTAAATGCCCCAAAGCACTCGATCTCTATGGTTCGCTATCTCATGAATGTATCAGTTATTCTAAACATTCCCTAGGGTTCGTTATACTAAAACCTTGAACCGTTTGATGTTTGTATTAAAGTGCCTTAACCTCTAATTCCTGTGGGAATGAAAATGTCATTAATTATCCCTTTAATAGTCGGGTCCAAAGATCATTTCTTTGTCTTTCGTAGAAACACGCCTTCCGTTTCACTGATTAGTTACTAAAAATTTTATAGCTTTTTGTTTTAATCTAATTGGTTGTCAAAATTCACTGTTTGTTTTTAGGCCTAGAAAAAGGGAATCTCCCTGATTCGATACGATTTTAACGACCTCTCAGCTTTCGTCCTAGAACCTCGATATAAGTCCAACTCTTACAGATGTCTACCGCAAACATAACTGGATCAAATTTAATTCAACAGATGTCGCTAGAATGTCCGTTTTTTATAAATAGTTGATATATTTTTAGTCCCTAAGGTAGGAGCTACGGTTTATCTGTTTTCACTGTTGATTGAAGCCATTCATCACAAGCCACAACTTGGCAGTCCTACTTGATGATTCCCTAATCCTGTCTTCACTTGCTTCAGTATATGAAATCGTCTCTTTTAGATTGTCATCATTATTAACCTCCTCCATATTTTTTTTTCCACGTAACACATAAAATCTTGATACATATTTTCTATTTGTCTTAATTTCCCATCAATATCTCGGTCTTCTTGTCTAATTACGTGAACAAGAGACGCTCCTGTTAAAGTGTAGGCTCTGTTTGCCCGAGAATATTCATGTCCCTGGAGCATCTGGGTTACTGTTGAGGACGCGTAAACTGATTCCCATAAATTTCCCACATACCTTTATTTAAATAATAAGTTACAAACAATCATACAACATAATATGACTGTTTAGCCAGACCGGGGCACGGCGGTTGGTGGATAATGAAAGCGCTTCATTGGGCAGGGGAAAATATTTATATTCCCCCCCTCTCCTCCGAACTGAAACTGGTAAATAACAATAAAACTCTTCAACGTTAGATGAATTTGCTATAAAAAAAGCAAACACATGAATCAATCATTACTTTCCTAAGGTTTTTGTAATTTCTCGCTGCGCCGCGAACCGCTACGCGTTCGAGCCACCGCGCGCCGTGCTCCTTATTAACAGCCTAGGTGCCTTATTATAAATTAAAACCCATCATTTTATAGCTAGAAATATTGTCTACAAGTTTTGTTGATTTATTTTTTTTCGTTAACAGGCTCAGAAAAAAGTTATGTGCAAATATATTCTGAAATACTATTTTAATAACTGATATTTTTCCTTTACTAATAAATTGTAGAGATTGTATAGCTTTTCTTGCAAAAATGAAAGACTACAATTTTTTAGAGTAACTAATAAGAAACTAAACAAAAAATAAATAATCTGATTTTATAAAATCATTAAGGAGATATTAGCGTATTCCGAAAGGCTTTGAAACATATATTCAAGGGGGGGTGGGGAAGGAAGAACAAGGGGGAAAGTCGGGGACTTTTGTAAAAATACATGTCTTAAGATCTTCTAACATCTGTGAAAAGTTCAGCTTCCGGGGAATTAGTTCCGACATTGGGTCTTTTTTTCCCTTCATTGACTGTGCTATTTGAAAGGAGCCAATGAAAGTTAAAAAAAATTCTCATGTTTTTAATTATTAATGATATTTTTTTCTTGCTAAAGCAATCCCGATGAGATAAATAAACTCGCTGTGGGAACTTCCCACAGTGAGTTTTGTTAATATACAACATATAATAATACGCTATACAAATAATTCATTATTCCAAATCTTCTTGTTCTTTGCTATAATCTAAATTAAAATCTTCGGCGAATGACTAGAAGTCATAATCACAGAAGCCAATATCAATGAATACAGCCCATCGATGCCTTAATCTGCAAAGCGTACATTTCCAAAGTGTTTTTTCACAAAAACAGCGCCTTACAAATTATCCAAATATTATTATCATTAAAATATGTTATTTGACAAATTATTATTGGCGTTGCAATCTCCTACTTATCCGGTAAAACACAAAATTTAAGATTAAGGCATCGCTATGTTATGTATTGCTATTATTTGACCTTAACAATTTTCTCCATGCACATGTATTTTCGTTAATATTGCCTATTCCGTCACACTTATCGAAAACAATACTTCGATTCAATTGAATTAAGAAATAATGAATATGTGAATGGGATAATGAATAAATTCATGTTAAATAGTAGGTTTTTTTAAATTTTTTTATATTAACTCTATACAGGAGGCCCTGAAGAAAATAATTTCCCTCAGGGCCTATGTCATCTTTGGGGATGCTGTGTGGAGGTTCTTTTTGTGGAGAGGAAGGAGTGAACATGGGTCTTGAAGAGTCCCATGTTGTAGGAGGGAGGAAACACAGAGGCCGGCAGTTCGTTCCACAGCTGAGCTGTTGAACTTAAGAACGAATCGTAGAAGCGACCCGTTCTCATGTGACAAATGTCAACCGTGTACAAATGTTGGGCGCGCGTTTGGCGTGTATCCCGACTACGCACCGGTGCCGAAGGGATCAATGACGCTAGTTCCTCAGAGCATCTTCCATTGTAATACCGATAGAACAAGGACAGCATACCTACCTGACGCCTGTGCTCTAAAGATTGCAGTCCATTTTTTAAGATTGGGGAATCTATCAAACGGACCGCCCGTTTCTGCACAGAGTCAAGGGTTTTTTTCAGGTATTTAGGGGCTCCGGACCAGAGATGGCTGCCAAATTCGACAGTAGGGAGCACTTGCGATTTGTACAGGGTCAGCAGTTGTGTACTATTAAAGTATCTGCGGGCCCTGTACAGTACGCCTAGCTTCTGAGAGGCCAACTTTACTCTGGCGATGGAGCCCCCGTACCTGAGCTGGTCACTTATAGTTACACCAAGCATATCAATGGAAGGCCTGTTCGTAAGATTGCTTCCGTTGAAGGAGACTAGATTATCATTTGGATCCCTTTTAGACGTAATCAGACAGGATTGGGTCTTTGAAAAATTTTATGGTATTTTTTACGGTATTTTGTGTATCGGAATAGTCCATAATTACCTGATCTTTGTAAATATCATGTAAATGTTATGCATTTTATAATCATAATTTGAAATGATAAGTATTTAATAATTATCATTTGAAATGTCAATATCAAATTTGTTGTGTCAGTGTTGCCACTGTCGGCCACTGTTGCCATATAAGAAAAATAATTGCCATATAAGAAAGAGAATAAAAAAAACAGTGATTGCATACTGGTGTATATGTGGCGTATTTGGGTATTCGTGAATTTTTATTACTACAAATAATATATGAAAGTTATCAACAAAAACCAAGTACTTTTTTCAAAGTCGTCCGTGTTTTCAAAGTCTGTCCGTCCGGGGGGGGGACCCCCCCAGACGGACAGACCTTTTTTAACTTGCCAAGGTGATACCCCCGGAATCTAGGGAAATCTAGGGAAATTTCGACTCCCAATCTAGGGAAATATTGCAATCTGGACCTGGCAACGTTGGTGGGAAGAGAAGAACTTACAATACATAGGTGGAAGTTAATAGGTACAAATTTACATTGGTATTTTGATATCAAAATTATAAGTTCCACATACGGAACAGTATAAAAATATAATATTTTTACAAATGAAACGCTTACTTTACTTTCACCAGCAATTCCTTAGCTTATTTGGTGTAAAAAATGCATTTCGGTAAAAATAAAAACATGTCACCGGAAACCAAAATTAATTTACTTATACTCCAAATTCAATTTGCTCAATTCAAGTTTTTCGACTGCGCATATATGTATATACCTACATATATATGTAGATATATAAAATTATTTAAACTGACATTGTACAATTATGTTCTGCGGAAAACTTATCCCAAAAATCTAATTTTATGTGTGTATTTCAGTAGTACCTTCTCCAATCCGTTAACCATTTTCCTTGGTGCCGTAATTTTGTTCGGGATAAAACTCCTTTTGTGTTCTGCTTTCCCATATTTAACGAAAACGTACGTATACGTACGAAAAAAACTTTCGAATATCTAAAATTTTATACCCATCACTTTGTGTAATATCTTAAAAACTATGGCAGAACCTGTGAATTCTTGAAAAATCAGCTTGCAATTTAAAGTAAAGCATTTTTTTGTTAAGGTGACACAATACCCTGATAGCGGGGATTTGCCCCGACGCTAACATTATAATTATTTGTGATGTACGTATTACTAAAATCTTAAATGTTTCTAGAGGGATTCCCAGGGATGCAAGTTATTTATATATAAGATTAATAAAAATAGGACCTTACCATTAAATATCTTATGTAAAATGGTTTGCCAATTTTATAAAACGTTTTTAAACTATAAGATGAGCGGGAAGCACCAGATTTTATTTTTGTAAACGATGAATTAGTAACTTCCCGAGGAATCTCTGTAGAAAAATTAGCGATTTTATTAATGTATTCATAAGAATGAATTAAAATATAACACTCGAAAATATCAAACTTCTGTTCCAATAAAGAAAACTTGCCGTACGTTACTCCAACACTCTGAGGCGCACGTAACTGTATTCGTGTGCCGGTCCCCAAGCACTTACATCGTTATTTTTTAGTAACGGCCACAGCTTAAGCCGGAAAGGTCGTCTGACTCCCAGACGGTATGTCCAGTAATTTCTATCACGTATTTTTTTTATTTAATCAAACGATTACTTTTAAAGTTATTAGTGAAATTTTCTGTTTTATAATTTGACCTCTTCCACAAGTGAGTAAAGGTTTTTTGTATGTTTCACCAATAAAAAAAGAAAACATTATATTTTAGACATAATTTGAACTTAGAAAGTGCACGGTGGTTAAGTTTCAGAAAAAATTTGGACATAGTAAAAAAAATATGAAAACAGTTTATTTTGTAGATTTTTTTAAAATTCTTAAGTTTCTTTATTTTAATAGTTAAATATTACGTTAAATATTATTTTCAATTAAAAATTCCGCTGTTATGTGTGATTGTTATTTGTAATTGGGGCGTCTAAAAATGATTATATAGTAGAACTTTTTTTTCATGTAAAAAGTATTTCAAATATAATAATTATAAATAATGTACATTTTTTCTTTTGACATATAAATTATATTTATTTGGCTTTCAGTCACGCCAATTTTTGGGCACAGAAAAATTTGAAATGAATGTGAAGAATTCAGACATGCCATAAATACCTTTCTATACCTAATATAAGATTTTTACATAAAATTGCTTTGGTTTAAATTGCAAACAGATTTTTCAAGAATTCACAGGGTCTGCCCTAGTATAAGATATTACAAAAAGAAGCTGGTATAAAATTTACAATAAAGTACCTAAAGTCATTCGAATATTAAAAAGGGTTATTCATCTTTTAAATTGTACAATCGTGTAGATTGTTATTAATTATTATTTATTGTAGATAGAATTGTAGAATTATCTCCCCAAGTTACTGCATTTACTTTCGTTAAAATGATATTCAAAATGAAGGGAAAATTTAACCAATTTATAATAAATCTGTTTGCTAATATATACGTACGTTTCAGTTAAATATGGGAAAACAGAAGACAAAATGAGTTTTATCCCGAACAAAATGACGGCACCAAGGAAAATGTTTAACGGAATGGAGACGGTACTACATAAATAAACACTTAAAAGTAAATTTTTGGGCAAAATTTTCTACAGAACATAATTGTAAAATGTCAGCTTAATTAATTTTATATATCTATAAATATGTAGGTAGGTATATACAGTGGGTTGCCATATTAATAGGGACACTTATGGAAAATGTGTTTTTCATACTTTGTGTTCATAAAACAAAGATGTTTATAATTTTAGGTGCGGTTATTATTATTTATTAACAAGGACATTGAATTTTGAAAATTATATATACCGTATTTGTCCTTAATCTGCGATTATTTTATTTTTTTTATTATTTTTAAACTTTATCGAACAAAAAGTTAATATTTCGTAATTTCGCCTTTGGCCGCAATAACAGCTTGTACACGCCGGGGTATACTCTCAATGCACAATTTTGCAGTAATCTTTAGTTCAGGAGAATGATGCCACACCCGGATGAGGGTTTCGATGAGCTGCTGCTTCGTTTTGACCACATCCTTGGCAATCTCCCTCTTGGTGAGCTCTTACAGGATTTCAATAGGGTTCATGTTAGGGGAATTCCCCGGCAAAGGTAAAACCGGCACATTCTTTTTCAGCCAGGAGTGCAGTGACAGTCCTGACTTTATGACAGGGTGCGGAGTTGTGCATATAAACGTATTCCTGGCCACCAGGGAACCATTCTCCGACTTGAGGCAGTAATCGATTTTCCAGTATTTGTCTATACTGATCCTGCCTCATAGTCCCTTGCACGATGTGGAGGCGCCCCATCCCTTTGGAAGAGATGACTGACCACACCATGATACTGGTAGGGTGTTTGATCGTCTCTACAAGGCAGTCCGGATGAAATTTCTCTCCTGGGCGTCGTCGGACGAACGATGATTTATCCAACAAAATTTGGAATATGGACTCGTCAGAGAAGCACACCTAAAAAAAGGCCATAATCAAACTAATGGAATTTTTTTAAAGTTTGATAACCACAAAATTGTTAATTACCATATTCCAGTTCTCTATAGTCATGTTTTGGTGTGCGTTGGCCCATTCCAGTAGTTTTTTCCTCATATCTACTGTGAGGCGAGGTTTTTTAGCTGGCCGATGACCAATGAGGTTCTCCTCAGCCAATCTCCTTTGGACTCTCCTTTGGGAGACTTCGATATCATCTTTGTTGATCATCAAGGTCAGACGAGCCACACTCTTTTTGCGGTTTTGGAGACAGACGTCTTTGATTTTGCGGTCAGTACGAGGTGTAGTGATTCGTTTTCTGCCACATTTCCCATTGTGATTCAATTCGAGGGGCAGGTTTTGATTGATTTTCTAATTTATCCTGTTAACCACAGACTTTAAAATGCCTGTAATGGTTGCTATTTCCCTTTGAAAATGTTGAGTGTTTAACAATAGTGACTTCACTTCCGCACATTTTCTTTGGGACGTGTCTGAAGACCAAGCCATACTGAAAAAACAGAACACTGGACTCAATATAGAAAAACTATTCACTGAAATAAGATATGAAAAAAAAAATTACAAGATTAATAGATAATTAATAATTACTTACAATTTTGTACAGCTAAACTGTTAAAACTCTTAAATATAATTATTATGTATATTTATTTACCAGAACTTCAATCACGAATTTTCACAAAAATGCTTACCACATGCAAAAAACCTTAAATTTTCGAGGGATGTGGCACTTTGCGAGTGTTGCCACTTCTTAAAAGTATCAGTGGTGATACCAGCAACAAAAATAACGAAGGAATGGCCATCATATCCAAGTTATTTAGAAGTAGAGACAACGTAAACATAAAAATCAGGAAATATTAGAACTGTCCCTATTAATATGGCAACCCACTGTACATGTATACGCAATCGATAAATTTTCAGCGATTCCTTAGCTTATTCAATTTGGAGTATAACAAGTACATTCATTTTGGTTTCCGATGACATATTTTTTCCACTTCAAAAGAAAAACAAAGCATTGGACGGTGAAGGTTTTTTGATATCAAAATACTTATATAAAATTTTACCCATTAAATCCCACCTATGTATTGTAAATTCCTCTCGTCCTACAATGAGTAATGTAACTCATCGGGATTGCTCTGGTACGAAATAAAAAGTAATAAAATCTAAAATCTGAGATGTAAAAAAACTGTAATGTACAAACTATTTTCTATGTAAAAGTTTTATTAGTAAAAATATTATATTTTTTTTATTTTTGTACTGTTTCTTTTTGTACCTGTTTATTTTTGTACCTATTAACTCCCACCTATGTATTGTAAGTTCCTCCCATCCTACAATGAGTTTTTCAACTCATCGGGATTGTTTTATCAAGAAAAAAAAATAATAAACAAAAAAGGATTTGTGATTTATGATTATTTGGGATGCCTTACATACTGCAGATGATTATATACTGTATGTAGATACCACGATTTTCAAAACACAATGCAAATTATGCAATTCATTAACTGATGCCAACAATAATGAAAATTATTATTATCATTTTAAATATATAAAACTTGTCCGTGTGAAATCAAACCATACAACAATACTCTTTTGACAGTGTTAACATGTTTTGATCTACTCCCGTCAAAATTAAACATTTAACCTATTTAAAGTGAATCATTACACATAAGTATCACCAAGTATTAACAAGAAGCACATATTTTTTAACGTGATAGTGTTTTCCAATGAAAGTGTTCGTGTACTGTGTCAACAAAGGCAAAAACAAATCGACAACTCCGAACATTGTAAAAATAAACTCTATACCCATCGCTGCAGTCCAGAGGTGACCAACCTTTCTCAATATGCTTTGCTACAAATGCCAACTGACTATTAGCGATGGCGTCACATGTCACTCCTGCAGTAAGCAGTTCCACTACGAATGCGGAGGGACAACTGAAACCACATTTCGCAAAGCAAATAATGAGAAAAGACGAACCTGGCGCTGCTCAACCTGCAAAACTTCACCCCAATCAACTGCTACTCCAAACAACTCCATAGAAGACGTGATGATTGAAATTAAAAAAATATCCTCTGAACTCACATCTCTCAAAACTCTCAATGGAAATGCAAGAAATGTAATAGTAAAAATGCTAAAAATACCAAACCAAAACAGACTAATAACGACATATTTTTGAACAACGAGCAAGAACCGCCATCTATCATCAAACAAGCAAAACAGTCTACTGAACTGCCGAAATCTGCAAACCAACCAAACGACACGGACAACTTAACAACCACAAATATAGATGGCGCTAATGGTCCTTTAACTTCTCAACTGTTTATTAAAGAGCTGACTGATTTCAAAACATCCATAATGAAATTCGTCGAAGACAAATTTGATTCATATGTACACAAATATGAAGCTCTCATCTCACAAAATAACGAAATAATAAAATCTATCCAATTTATGTCAGATCAGCAAGATGACCTAAGAAAACGTATAAATGTTATCGAAAAAACTCAAGAAATAGCCAATGAGGAATTAATTACACAAAAAAATCATAATAATATGCTACTAAGTACTATCTCTAAACAAGATGAAAAAATCGACAAATTGGAGTATTTAAGCCAAATCTGTAATATCGAGATAAGAGGTGTTCCGGAGTCCGACGTTGAAAATAATGCAGAAGTACTCAAAAAAATTTCTAAAATTATCAACTACGAAAATACCGGCGTGCATTCTGTATTTACAAAAATCTACAGGCTGGGACCGAAGTTCTCCGACAAAAATCCAAGACCTATCGTAGCGACGTTCAACACCACAACATCGCGGGATGACTTCCTATCCAAATTCAAAACTTACAAAAAATCCACAACCACTATGACAAATAAAATAAATACAAGGGATCTAGGATTATCAGAAGCCGCCAAACACATCTATGTATCCGATAAATTAACTCAAAAAGGAAAATTTTTGCTATCTCAAACAAAAAAATTTGCCAGAGACAATAATTACAAACACTCTTGGTCCGCTGGAGGGCGCATTCTTTTGAGACAAACGGATACTTCGAAGATAATTTCTATAAATAATATTGCTGATCTGGACCGTGTTAAACGTCAATTACTGTGACTGACGATACAAGGTACTATGCTGCTATATCACTCCATTATACCAGACATTCATGATTGTATTATAAAATTCTTCTACCCGATATTCTATTATACTCAATGTGTATTCTTACTTTCCATAATGGCTATTAGTATGTCTTCTAATATTATATTACATTGCTTTCGAACATATATATATATCTCATCTATTGCGAAAATACATAAAGACATTGCAATAGCATTTAAAACTCATAAACAATCTTATTGCAAAATCATATGCATCTTTTCATTCGCATTGTGGTATGTTTCGCTTGTTAATTTAGTTGCATCCTCGATGATAAATTATTTTCCTCACCAAACTAGGTCCAACAAAAACAAAAATATTTACCTTACTATTATTCAGTATATTGTTTATATATATTTTAATATTGTTAATTCTGTAAACATAACTTTTTTCTCTGATTCTTTCATGAGCCATACCACGAATTTCGACAAACTAACACATTCTCAAAATAGTGTACTCTCCTTCTTCTTAGTATTATTATTATTTAAATCGATTGTTTTTTGTTTTATGAATCACACCACCACCAGGATACCCTACATGAGATATAATGCATTTTTCTTTAATCTATCAAGCTCATCCATTTTTAACACAATTAGTGAGTTTATATTATGTAATCCCATTCTTACAGTAAAACTATATCTAACCAATATAAAACATATTATCATCCAGCTTACTTATGTTGTAATTAGTATATATAACATCACTAGTGCTCTACTTATCACCAACAATTTTTTTTTTTTTTGTAACTTTTAACAAAAAGAAATTGAAGTATATTTACTTTAAATATTTCCATCAATATACTAACTATTCTAATTATTGCTCTCCTAGCTCTATCATAAAAACAACTAAAATATGTATTAAATATCTTATCTTACAGCTAAAACATTCTGAAACACACACAATTACTACCATCCTTATTCCGATCTCAAGTCTTTTAATATCTTTTGAGAATCAAGTATATAATCTAATTATCACTACTTTCCTGGCAACTTTTTATATGAGTCATAGCAATAATAATTATATGTGCACTCAATATAAATTCTTACACTCCGAACTAGATTCCTCTGCTTCTATCATAATAACCTTAAAAAATGTCTTATTTCATATTGTACTGCTCAATATAATCACCATACAAAAAAATAAGAAAACAATTTTTGTCATAAAAAATGAGTGATATTAATATACAAATCGAAAACCATGGTAACATAATAACCTCTGAAACTAATGTTGCATCAAATTGTATAGATATATTAAAGCCATATACACGATTAAAATTACTTTCTACAAACATTCGCAGCATAGATAAAAACTTTAATAATCTACTTATAACGCTTGCCGGTTTGAATAATATGTTTGAAATAATAATTTTAACTGAATGTTGGATCAAATCAAATTACACTCACAAACAAATTGCAGGATTTACAGTTTCCAATACACTAAATAACAAGACACAGTCGGATGGAGTAATCGTCTATGTTAAAACCGAGTTAGACCGAGTTAGACTATATCTGAACTATCCATCGAAAATGCCAACTGCCTTAAAATTAAAATAAACCAAACCACCATTCTTGCACTATACAGGTCACCTAAACAACAAAATATTTCAACCTTCCTAAAATCTTTAGACGTGGCCTTATTGAACTGTACATCAAATGAAGAACTAATGGTAATCGGTGACATTAACATAGACTTACTCAAGCCCATGTCAATACAGACACTCGATTATATAAACCTGATGACTCAGCACGGGCTTGTTTCTCACATTAATGCCCCAACTAGAGTAACCGACATGACTAAATCATGTATTGACCACATATTCCTAAGAACAAAAAAAAATGCGAAAGGAATTGTATATCAATCAACCATAACTGACCACTTCTCAATAGTAATTGGCCTCATGAATAAAAAATCCATTTCCATTTTCTCATGTGAAAATATAATAAAGACTATGATCAATTTCGAGGAATTCACCTCCAAAATTAATTTGGAAAATTGGTTCTCTACCCTTAATTCGTCAGACGTAAATGTTGCATTTAATACATTTTCTGAAACACTATTGAAACATATTGAGGCTGTTACAGTTGAATCCCCTTTGAATAACTTAAATAATAAAAAACTGAAACCATGGATCACAGATGGCCTAATTTTTTGTATTAAAAAACGGGACAAGCTCCACAAAAATTTAATTAAAAATCCAGATACACAAGCTCAAATATTTTATAAAAAATACAGAAACATATGTAACAATCTCATTAAAATCACTAAAGAAAACTACTATAAACAAAAATTGTTCAGAGCCGGCAATAACAATAAAAAAATTTGGCAAATTATTAAAGAAATATCTGACACTAACCAATCAATACCACCAATCAATAAATTAAATATCAACGGACTAGACACCTCCCTAAAAGACGACCCTGACACTGTGACCAATCATATAAATATATTTTTGTAATATCGGGAAAAATTTAGCATCACAAATCTTAAATAAGACATCAACCGATGAAAATTCTCTTGCCGACAAAATCAAAAACTCTGCTTGTGAAACAAATAATTCACTCACACTTAACCCCACCAACTCTACTGAAATTACGCAAACTATCAAACAATTAAAGCCCTCCCATTCATGTAATCATGACAAAATATCCTCAAACATACTCAAAATTATTGAACCTTTTATAAATCAACCACTAGTACATATCATTAACCTCAGTCTCAATAAAGGCGTATTTCCGAATAAACTCAAACTTGCTCTGGTTCAACCAATTTTTAAGGCTGGAACTCCAACTGATATTTCAAACTATACACCTATCTCCATTTTATCATCACTGTCCAAAATTATAGAAAAAATTGTAAAAAAAAGACTTATTGACCATCTTACAAAATACAACATTCTCTCGCCAAACCAGCATGGGTTCAGAGAAGGGCTAAGCACAGACTCAGCTATTCTAGAATTAACATCACACATAACACAAGCCCTAGATAAAGGTGATAAATGTCTGGCAATATTTCTGGACTTGGCTAAGGCATTTGACACAGTCTCTCGTCCAATCCTTCTAGCTAAACTACAGAAAATCGGAATAAAGAATAAGGCATTTGAATGGTTCAAATCATACCTGACAGACAGAAAGCAATGTATTAAGCTACCATCACAAAAATCGTCTCAACCTACCAGAATTAATTTTGGTGTACCACAGGGCAGCGTACTCGGTCCTATACTTTTTCTCATATACATTAATGACTTATGTAGATTACAAATTGATGGCAATATAATCACTTTTGCCGATGATACTGCCTTAGTAATAAAAAGTAAAACATGGGAAGAAACTTTTCATAGAGCAGAACTAATCTTGAAAATTACTAAACAATGGCTGGATAATAATTTACTCACATTAAATATAAGTAAAACAAAATACCTAACATTTAGCAAAAATAATCCAAATCAACCCTCAATTAATCATGTACTAAAAATACATTCCTGTAGGGATATATCTAGCTGTCTATGCAACGCACTGGAACGAGTAGATTCAATTAGATATTTGGGCGTAATAATCGACAATAAACTTCGATGGGAGGATCATGTAATTAATGCCACGAGCCGTATAAGGAAACTGGCATATATTTTCAGAGCATTGCGAAATATACTAAACAAAAACACACTAAAAACAGTATACTTTTCCCTGTGTCAATCAATTTTATCGTACGGTATAATTGTCTGGGGAGGATGCTCTAAAATTGTACTAGATCCACTAATAAAAGCTCAAAAATTGATAATACGGACTATCTACAAAGCACATTATATACAACCCACGAAGGACTTATTTAAAGACTTTAAAGTTCTTAATATAAAATCCTTATATGTAAAAAATGTTACCTCTTATTTTAAATTCAAATTTACAAAAAAATATATATCCGATTCAAATTATAACACAAGATACTCGAACCAATACAACTATATTATTCCGGCAACAAAAACTTCAATGGCACAGTCCCAGTTTAACTTTCTTGCCCCTAAAATATTTAACAATTTATCAATTAAAATAAAGTCAATAACCAAATATCTCACTTTCAAAAAGGCGCTTGATGACTTTTTGATTAATGATTGTGACAGTGTTAATCACTTGTTTCTCATTCTCAGATAGTGGATAAGCAACTATGTACAAGTAGGCATGTGTATATGTGTGTATGTATGTATGCATACATATATATATGTGTATGTATGTATGTATACATATATATTTGTATATCTTTGTATGAATATGTATGCATCTATAAATATGAATAAGTGTGTGTGTGGATGTATGCGTGTACACGCGTATTTACGCGCTCATACATGCATGTACACTTACACAACCAGAAAAGAGAGTTATGTATTTGATCTTTTCCTGCATAATAGCATGTCTTAGACTTCTAAATTTTATTTTTTTTGTTTTTCTTTTATTTTTATTTCTTCTTTATTCTTTTTATTTTTCTTTTTTTTTGTCTTCTGCTTTCTACTTTAACATTTTTATATTTTCTATTTCCATTATAATTCATTCTAATATAATCTTTCATACTTTAAACATGTATAAATATTTAATTCATATGTTAACACTAGACCTCACATACTAACTATATACCATTGGTCGCCACGAGACAGGCAGTCGCCTAGTGTGGTGATTTAATGTATCACATGTAAGAAAATGTATTATTGTATTATCATGTATTCTATAAATATAAATAAAATAAATGTCGGAATTTAAAAAATCTGTCGACTATAACGATACAAAATTAAACGAATTTACAAAAAGATTCGAATCATTGGAACAGGCGATGTGCAAAATCGATCGACTGGAAGAAGATGTATCCTCCCTGCAATCAACAATCAAATCAATTCAAGATGATTCCAAATTAAAACTAAATGAAGAATTAGAAAAAAGAATAACAGAAATAGAAAAAGACCAAGAAAGAAGAAACAGAGAATCCAATAAAACATGTTTAGAATTCCAAGGAATTCCGGAATTTAAAGAGGAAACTACACAATCCCTGAGGGACATCATCTTCAACATCAGCAAATTAGTGAAATGCGACCTCAACATTCAACAACATAGAGAATATATACAGAGTCACTCCGCGAAATAAAAAAATATACCTCCAACAGTGAAACCCAGAACAGTGATTATTCGTTGTAACTCAACGGCTTTAAAAGAACAACTACATAACGATATCAAAACATATAACAGATCTTGTGAACAAAACAGTGATAAACTAAATAATTTTATAATTGGATTATCGGGTCCCCGCTCGCCAATCTATGTTTCTGAACTCCTTACCTTACGCGCTAAACGATTATGGTACCTAGCGCGACAGTTCACAGCAGAATGTAAGTTCAAATACATTTGGTCTAAAGCCGGTCAAATATTCATTAAGAAGGATGACAATTCACGGCCGTTCCTAATAGATTCAGAATTGGCTCTATCAAAAATATGACTATCTGTCATTTTTATTACTCTTTCGTACGATATTACCACTTTCAACCGAACTAAACAGCTGTCACATCCTGAACATCAACTAAACGAAATACGAACAGATATAATATCTCATAAACAACAATTTTATTTCTTAGGTTCTTCTTATATTATAATTATTTATATTGTTATACATTTATTATGTGTAATAACTATAATTCAACAACAGATTAACATCGGATATTTGAGAATATGTATTGAATATTGGAAATGTAAATCCCTGGACCGTACGTTCCCCCCTGAATGTACAAACCACTCGAATTCTAACCAAAAAAAAACTAAAAAATCTTCAAACCATTTATCTACCAAATACTACATCGAACAAATTTAACGATTTATTCATACTACACCAAAATATTCGAAGAATTTTCTGGAACTTTGATGAATTTATTATTATTATTATTAAAATCAATAACTTAATATTTCAACCAGACTGCATAATATCAACAGAGACATTCACAAATGATGAGTCACCAGCTTATCAGCTTCCTAACTATGCATACATTCCGACAAAAATAAATATAAATAAAAATAGTGGAATTTCAGTATTCGTCCACAGGAAATTCAGTATTTTTACGATTTTAGAACACTCAATATTACACACTAACTGTATTCAAACCGAAATAAAACTCGATAAATATATTTATCACATTATTGCCATTTACAGAACACACGAATCAATTATCGCACTATTCTTATTATTAACACTGGGCAATATGAACCAAACACAAGCATTATCTCCATCTACTTCCATCATACAACATAAATTACCATATTATTATTGTTTACTCTTCCTCTTTGCAATTGTAACTATATGCCTAGTACTCAGTGACCTTAAGATACATAATAAACATCAAATAAAATAGTTTTAAACGCATATTTAGAAATAGATAGTATTGGAGAATCAAACACTGAATTTACCTTAGATGAAATAGATAAAGTCAAAGAATTTAACTGGAGTTTAAACAAAATAAATACTATACATCAAAATATCCATACAATGGAAAATTTTGATGACTTTATTTTATTTTTAGACAGTATTAAATTGACTGTGAGATTTCATATAATAATACTAACAGAATGCAGATTGAATGACTCATATCTCACAAAACAAATTGCAGGTTATCACGAATATCATACAACACAACAATTAAATCAAAACAGTGGAGAGGTAGCTTACATTTGCGAAGACATCCACTCTCAAGTTAAAGAAATTCGTTTCAGTCAATCAAATTGTCTGAAATTAGTCATTAATGGATATTTATGTATTTTAGCCATTTATAGATCACCATCATTCTATGAAATTCATGAATTTCTGGATAATCTCCAATCTAAACTCAAAAAGTGTAGTTACTTCAAACAACAAATAGTAATGGAGGATATAAATATTAACACATTTGGAAATATACACAGACAATGTCACAATTACCTCTGCGCCATGGCAGAAAACAACTTCAAAATAAATATTAAAGGTCCTACCAGGGTTCAAGATAATAGCATGTCATGTTTAGATCACATAAATACCAAAAATATTACGGCCTCTAACTCATTTGTTATTCACAATACAATAACTGATCACTATACAACCGCAATAAGCATTCCAGACACGTCTCTTAAAAAACAAGTAAAAACTAATCACACTACATCATCCATCTGCTATGAAGGATTAATTAAGGATCTAAATGGTGAAACATGGCAAGATGTATGTAGAGAGACTGAAATTAACAATGCACTCAACTTATTTATTAACAAAATCAACAAGTATGTATCAAAAATTCAAAAGATAAACGCATTGCACATAAAAAAATACAACTTGCTCCTTGGATTAGTAGTGGTATTGTAAAAGCTATACACAAAAGAAATCATTTACATAAAGTGGCAACAAAAGACCCACAAAACACCCTTAAACAACAGAATTACCGTAGATATCGTAACATTTGTAAAAATGTTATTAGTAATGCAAAAGAAAGGTACTATAGGTCTCAACTTGACCGAGATCCATCTAGTAAAAATATGTGGAGCATCGTTAAACAAATTACCTATACTAAACATAAAATTGAAGCTAATATTAAGGAACTTTTGATTGGAAACACAGCCACCACTGATTTAGTCATCATTGCTTGCCACACTAACCAATATTTTACGACGGTTGGGTCTAAGCTTGCGGAAAACATCCTAAGTGTCACCAAGGAAACTGAAGATTCACTGGCATCTGCGATAGAACCAAAACAAAATCCTTTTTTGTTCAAATTCCCACCTACGTCAAATGAAGAGGTTATAAAAAATATTGAAAATCTTAACACTACACATTCAAAAGGTCCTGATAGTCTTAACACTCATATACTAAAAATCATCAAACACAATATCGCATCGCCTTTATCAAACATTTTCAATAAAAGTTTTTCTTCTGGGGTTTTCCCCGACCATCTTAAAAAATCTAAAGTAGTACCAATCTACAAAAGTGGACCCAAAAACCAAGTGGGCAATTATAGGCCAATATCCCTATTGAGTGCAATCTCAAAAATTATAGAAAAAATCTTTAAAAATAGATTAAGTAATTATGTAGAGAGTCGAAAACTTTTAAGCGAAAACCAGTTTTTAAAATTTTTTTATTTATTATTATTATTATTTTTTTTAAATATTTACTCCACACAGGAGGCCCTGAAGAAAATAATTTCCCTCAGGGCCTATGTCATCTTTGGGGATGCTGTGTGGAGGGTCTTTTTGTGGAGAGGAAGGAGTGAACATGGGTCTTGAAGAGTCCCATGTTGTAGGAGGGAGGAAACACAGAGGCCAGCAGTTCGTTCCACAGCCGAGCTGTTGAACTTAAGAACGAATCGTAGAAGCGATCCGTTCTCATGTGACAAGTGTCAACAGTGTACAAATGTTGGGCGCGCGTTTGGCGTGTATCCCGACTACGCACCGGTGCCGAAGGGATCAATGACGCTAGTTCCTCAGAGCATCTTCCATTGTAATACCGATAGAACAAGGACAGCATACCTACCGGACGCCTGTGCTCTAAAGATTGCAGTCCGTTTGTTAAGATTGGGGAATCTATCAAACGGACCGCCCGTTTCTGCACAGAGTCAAGGGTTTTTTCAGGTATTTTGGGGCTCCAGACCAGAGATGGCTGCCAAATTCGACAGTAGGGCGCACTTGCGATTTGTACAGGGTGAGCAGTTGTGTACTATTAAAGTATCAGCGGGCCCTGTACAGTACGCCCAGCTTCTGAGAGGCCAACTTTACTCTGGCTTCGATGGAGCCCCCGTACCTGAGCTGGTCACTTATAGTTACACCAAGCATATCAATGGAAGGCCTGATCGGAAGATTGCTTCCGTTGAAGGAGACTAGATTATCATTTGGATCCCTTTTAGACGTAATCAGACAGGATTGGGTCTTTGAAACATTAAATTCGACGAGATTATTTTTACCCCAGGAGGAAATACTCTCGAGATAACCGTCCATTCTCTGCTTCAAAGCCCTCCGAGCCGTTGGAGTTTGTGTGCCCTTTGAGGGCTTATCAAACAAAAAGCTATCATGAACTGTACTGTCATCCGCGTAGCAATGAATCGGTGCACATGTCAAAAGGTCATTGATGTGCAACAAAAACAAAGTCGGAGACAGAACCGATCCCTGTGGGACGCCAGCATTTATGGAGTGCGAGGAAGAGGTGAAACCGTCAGCAACCGCCTGAATCGACCTATCCCTTAAAAAGTCAGCAATCCACGTACACAGGGATGCGGGAAGTCCGTAAGAATGCAATTTGTTGACAAGTCCTCGGTGCCAGACCCGGTCAAAGGCTATGGATATGTCTAGTGCGACCGTTTGGGTCTCACCGTGACATTCCAGGCACCGCCCCCAAACATGCGTCACATACGCGAGAAGATCACCGCACGAGCGGTTCCGCCGGAATCCGTATTGACGGTCGTTGATAATTTTGTTCTTCTCGAGGTATGTGAGCAGTTTGTCGTTGATCACACGTTCCATCACTTTGGACAGAACTGATGTGATCGCTATAGGGCGGTAGTTGGCCGGGTTGGAGCGGTCACCTTTCTTGGGAATAGGGTAAATTACCGTTTTTTTCCAACCAGAGGGCACAGTGCCACACTTCAGGGACATTTTGAAGAGCTTTGTCAAAACTGGAACTATTTCCGGAGCACACCTCTGCAATACCAGGGCAGGTATTCCATCAGGTCCACTAGCTTTGTTAACATCGAGCCCCCGTATGACGTGGAGTACATCCCGATGCCGGATCTTCAGCTTTTTCATATAGAAGCCGCAGTGAGGAACCGACGGCGGAACAGCACCCCCGTCGTCGAGGGTCGAGTTTTCCGCAAACATTTTCCCTAATAGGTTAGCCTTTTCAGTGGCGGTGTTTGCTAGTGAGCCGTCAGGTCTGGTAAGAGGTGGCAAACTGGGTTTGCAAAAATTTCGACCTATTGAGCCCGCAAGCGACCAGAATGCTCTGCTGCCATGCGGGCAGGCAGCCAGCTTTTTGCTGATTAATGATTCTCTTGCATTCCTTTGCCGATTTGTTGTATGCTGATCTGCTTTCGGGCGTTCGAGATGTGTTGTAGGCTCGGTAAGCCGCGTTTTTTCATCGAACTGCTTCGGAGCATTGTCGACTGAACCACGGCTTTGAGCCCACACCAGTTTCTTTAGAAGTCGATTGTATGAAGCCATCCATCGCCGATTTGATGACTTCACCAATCTCCTGGGTACATCTTGAAGGGTCCGAAGTCCGAAAACAAACAGCTGACCACGAAAAAGCGTTGAAATGGGCCCGCATACCGAACCAATCTGCTGACCTATAGTGCCACACTTTTCTCCTCAGTCTCTCATTGGTTGGTCTGAGGCTAACGGGGATTGATGTCGTCACTAGGCAGTGGTCAGATGATTCCAGAGGCGCTGTGACGTCAATCTTATAACCGTGTGGCACAGTAGTTAAGAATAGGTCTAACAGATTGGAGCGGTGAGTCTGGACATCAGGAACTCTTGTAGGCTCCTGAACTAATTGCTCTAATCCGTAGCAAATGGCAAAGGATTCCGCCTGTCGGCCAGCCGAGTCTGTTGGGCCTGAGAACTTCAACCATGGTTCGTTATGAACATTGAAGTCCCCCAGAACAACAAACTTGGCCGAAGGGTAGCGGGGCAAGAGATCATCAATAGTATCGCTCAAATGTTTGAAGAGCTCGAAAGTGTCTGATTCGCTATGGTTCGGTGAGCGGTATAGACATGCGTAGAATCTTGCCGTACTGGCAAGATTGACGCGCACCCACATTACGTCGAATCTGGAGTTTTCCAGACTCAATAGTCGTACACAGTTGACGTCAGCTCGACTATAGAGGCAGACTCCTCCTTTGAGTCGGAATTTGCTTGCGAGGGTAAAGCCCGGGCAGTCCAGATAGGAGGAGTCTGGCGGCTCGGCTATCTGAGTTTCGGATAGGAAAGGAAGGTTGGGACGTTGGGACAAAAGATGGTGATGGACGGAATTTAAATTTGTGTGCAGGCCCCAAATGTTGGCAAAATTTACCAACAGTTTTGGCCCGCACCGGGGACGCCTGCTACTCGCCGCTGTAATGATGTTAAAATTGTTGTGTTGTATGTTCATGAATTTAAAGTTTTTTTTTTTTGTAAGGGTAGGAGGTGAAAGGAAAGGTCTAGAAAGGAAAGGTATGAGGGGTGGGTAGGAATCTGGGGTTCAGGTTGTCCAGGAGTGATGAGCGTTTGGTTCCAGCCCACCCACTGCGGTGCTAGGCGATAGGCTGGGAGAGTCCGGCTGGAGAGGGCATCCAATGCGCCCCAAACGCTGCTGCTGGGTCCCCTCCGGTCACGAACCGGCACAACAGCAGTGGCGGGGTTTTTTCACTCGCTGATGGGGCAGCCCACCCTTAGTCGTGAGCCTGAGGGTCGGGCCCCTGTACTATCGAGCGGCCCGGACAGCGGTAACCGGTTGTAAAGGGTCTCCCTCAACCAGCATCTCCCAACCGGCCCGCCACGCAGAAGGTGGGCCGTCGCACCCGCCACCAAGACCTGGGCAAACCTTAACCCATGAACCCGGGCACCCCTGCTAAGTCACCAAACGTAGCGAACCACTTGGAGTGACCTGTGGCAGAGGTGTTGGTCATCCAATAAATGGTTCCCAGGGCGGCGGTACCCATTCCCGCCTACCAAATTAAATAGTCAGTGGTTAGTCAGTTTAGATAGAATTAAAAACCAATTGTTGATCCCTGGGGGTAAGTGCCGACTCATTATATGTATCATGTTAACATAAATATATATTCCATGATTTATACTTTGCAAAAACTATCATCTTTCATTTCACTACAATTAGTAGAACCTGTAGTCCTTTGTGCCCATGCCTTGGTGACAGTTTTCATGCTCTGCTCATCCCGAACATTACTCGAGGACCGAGTATTGGCGCGCAGAATATCTGCAAAGTTCTGGATGGAATTAATTTAAAATAAAACCGGTAACAGAGTTACTTAACGGGTAGAAGCCAACAACTCAAAATAGGCAAAACAGTGAGTACCTCACTAGACACCAACTTTGGTGTACCACAGGGAAGCACACTGGGACCTCTTCTATTTATAATTTACATCAATGAGTTATGCGAGCTACCAGTAGGCGGAAAAATTATTACGTTTGCAGACGATACGGTAGATATATTTGAAGGAGAAGATTGGACTGAAACTCATAAACATGCTGAAAGTGGAATCAATGAGATAAAACAGTGGCTTGACAAAAATCTACTAACACTAAATATAGCAAAAACTAAATACATAAGATTCAGCTCAACTATAAAGGGACTACCTAGTACATCATATTTATTGTTTTGGTGTTTGATTCGTAGAACTCCATTTTTTTTAAAAATAAATTTAAAATAAATCAAATTTAATAATGTTATAATAATTATTAAGTTCTGCAAGTATTTATTTCTGTATGTCCAACTGTGGACAGTTTGATAATGGCCTCAAAAGCTGAAACAGCTGTCACATTAAAAACTGTAAAAATAACAGAAATACTTGCAGAACTTAGTAATTATTATAACATTATTAAATTTGATTTATTTTTAAATTTATTTAAAAAAAAAAAATAGTACATCATACATAATAAAAACTCATAAGACTAATTGTATCTCATATAATATGGACTTTAACTGCAACTGTGAAGCTTTGGAATGTGTAAACAACATCAAATATCTAGGTGTTATTGTAGACAATCATCTTAATTGAAAACATCACATTGACAACCTTTCAATTAGGGAAAGAAAATTAATTCACATATTCTTAGCATTACGCAACATAATTAAACAACAAGACATAAGAAAACTTTATTTCGGACTGTGCAACCCCATCTTAACGTATGGTTGCATTGGCTGGGGAGCGTCAGGAAGAACAATTTTAGATCCGCTTGTGAAGGCCCAGAAATCCATAATTAAAGTCATTATGCGTAAACCCTATAGGTTCTCAAGCGATGAACTCTACAAAAAATTTAATGTTCTTGATATTCGTCAAAACTTCATAAAAATATTATTATCCATGTGCACAAAAATCTAGAATACTTTAATAAAATTGATCATAAATATAGTACAAGAAGTCACACCAGAAAAGATCTCGTGGTCCCAGGGAGCAATACGGCAAAATATCAAAAGACATATATATATCTGGGACCGAGATTATATAATAAAATCCCCCTAGATTTAAATATTAAAAAATGCAAAATGTCCTACATCGGTGCAATAATAACTAAATGGTTGATTGGCTTAGGTAGGGAGGAGTCTGAAAAACTATTATATAATGTCACTTAAAACTATACATTTTTACCTATGTCATGAAAAAAAAAAAACTTAATTTAAGACTGAAAAACTATCACATAATGTCACTTAAAACTATACATGTTTAACTATTAATGTCACTTTTAGTAAAAAATTAATATAAGACTGAAAAAATATTATATAATATCACTTAAAACTATACATGTTTACCTATTAATATAACATTTAGTAAAAACTTAATATAAGACTGAAAAACTATTCTATAATGTCACTTAAAACTACACATGTTTAACTATTAATGTCACTTTTAGTAGTTGGTAGTATAATTTTAATTTGACAGATACTTTGAAACATAAAAAATAAGAATAAAATTACATTTGATAAAAGCTATGCAACAAGTCATACAAACACAAGAAACAAATATTTGTAGGTTTAAATGATGTGTTTAGGAGTATTGTTGAAATAAATGTTTTAAATGATCCACAAAACTTGCCAAGTTGGTATTGAATATGTCAACATCACCCAAGTAATGATTTCCCATGGTGTGAAGTCGTTGTATCGGAGAGTGGGAAATGTAGTTACGCTTATGTGTGCTGCTGTAGAATATTGTATTTTGTCGTGTTGTTACTGTGGGTGTATGTATGTTTATAAGTTGCAGGAGTTCACAACAGTCGAATTTAGAGTTAAGTATTTTGAATAAGAAGGTTAATACGTCTATCTTCTAATGTATGTATTTTTAGAGTATTTAATAAGAAATTGTATTTTAAGTCTTCGACAGGGATATTTAATTTAAAATTTATAAAACGTAGAAATTTTTTTTTGTATTCGCTCAATGTTGTTAATGTGAATTTTGTAAGATGGAGACCAAACTACTGAGTTATATTCAATTAGACTTCTTACTAGAGATACGTCAGATACGTATAATAGTTTAATGGCTTGTAAAGAATTAAAGTTTTTAGTTGTTCTTAATACGAAGCCTAGTGTTTTCATACCTTTGTTCACAATTTGATGGATATGATTGGTGAAACTTAGTTTTTCGTCCAAAATAATTCCATCTCTCATTTCCGTGACTCTTTCTAAAGCTATGTTATTGATGGAATATTCGAATAAAACAGGATTTTTGTTTTTGAAGAAATTCAAGGTTTTGCATTTTACTACATTTAAAAATAAATTATTTTGAACGCACCAATCTCTAAACTTACTAATATTTGACTGTAGTATATGGCAATGATTTATATCAGTTATTTTCTTGTATAGTTTGATGTCATCTGCAAAGAGCAACACCTCGACATCGTTGAAGCAATTATTATAATAATTAATTATATTTGAAATACTTTTTATATGAAAAAAAGTTCTACTTTATAATCATTTTTAGGCGTGACAATTACAAACAATCACACATAACAGCGAAATTTTTTACTGAAAATAATATTTAAGGTAATATTTAACTATTGAAATAAAAAAACTTAAGAATTTAAAAATTTCTACAAAATAAACTGATTTCATATTTTTTTATCAATGTCTAATTTTCTCTGAAACTTGACCACTGTGCACATTTAAAGTACAAATCATTTCTAAAAAATAATGTATTGTTTTATATTGGTGAAACATTAAAAAACCTTTAATTAATCGGGGAAGAAGTTAAATTATAAAAAACAGAAAATTTCACTAATAGATTTAAAAGTAATCGTTTGATTAAATAAATAAATACGTAAAAGAAATCACCTTACAGTCGGGCCGGGAGAGACGCGACCTTTCCGGCTTAAGCTGTGGCCCTGACTGAACTATAACGGTGTAAGTACTTCAACAACTGCACACGAAAACAGTTACGTGCGTTGCAGAGTATTAAAGTAACTACGGCGGAGTTTGATTTAGCGGGACAGAAATTGGATATTTCCGAGTGGAATATTTCAATTAATTCTTATGAATACATTAATAAAATCTCTAATTTTTCTAGAGTGATTCCTCGCGAAGTTACTAATTCATCGCCTACAAAAATAAAATCTGGTGCTTCCCGCTCATCTTGTAGTTGAAAAATGTCTTATAAAATTGGCAAACCGCTTTACATAAGATATTTAATGGTAAAGTCCTATTTTTACTAATCGTAAATATAAATAACTTGCATCTTTTGACCGGTCGGTGAAATATTGTAGTTTGTTGGCTACTGGGTCCTCCAGTAGCGGTCCGTGAGTTTTTAGCGAGCTAGATTGCTAGGATAAAAATACGTTTTAATTTATTTACTTAACAAAATAACCGAATACAAGCACGCTGCGTGCCTGCTTCCTTGTGACTATGAGCGGGCGGGGAGGGGTCGGGGCAGGGACTCTACCGGAACGACTAGGCGACAAGTGTGAACAGCTCCATACAAATCTATGAGCGAACGAGTTCCGACATGATTTTAAAACAGACGCGCTGCGCTGGCGATCCATCGACAAAATATGCCAGATCCGTTTTAAAATCGTGTCGGAGAAGTGTAAACAGCTCCATACATCCACTACAGCCGCTAGGGTATCCGATTTTAAAATGGGACCCACCTCCGTTTTTAAAACGGAAGTGAGAACGGGCCCTAATACAACGTCAAATCTGCGTTCATCATGTCGCAAAGCAATGAACGTACGCAATCGTAAATATTAAGTAAACTTAGTAAAAAGGTATGACTTATTTACAGAACCTACTATTTTGGTAAAGCATTTAATTTGACATTTTTTATAAATGTTTCATCATTCACTTGCTGTTGTCAAATCTAATTAGATTTGAACGGTTTTTGGCTTTACGACTCGCATTTGAGGAACATTTCCGATACAAAGAAAGTTTGTTTTACACGGTGTTCGGAAACTCGTGGTATAAAAGAAATAACTTGTGAATGAATCTAAATTTCATTTAAAGTCAATTTTGGGTTTTGATTTTTTTTATTTGATCTGTCGTTTTCGAGAAAATCGAAGGTGGATTCTTTTGGTAAATTTCAAAATTTTATATTTGATAGAATATCTATACATAAAATAACATCATTAATAAAAGACCCCGAGAAATAAAAGAAAGTTTATTTTTTTATTTATATGTTAAATTATTCTGAGTTATTTAATACAACTAAACAATAATCTTTTTTCATTCATTCGTTAATTTTTTTATTATTTTTATTCTTTATATTGGCTTTCACCCATTAAGAGTGATCTTGGCCATACATTACAACATTTTTCTTATTAATAAATACAACAAATTACAGGATAAAATTGACATGATTGACAAAACAACATTGATAAAACAACATAACATAACGTAACATAAATAAACCAAACATAACATAAACATAACATAACATACATTCGTTAATTGAAGCATACCTTGTTTGGAGTATTTTTTTCGGCTGCCATGGATAAATCATGTATTGATCTACAAAGAGAAAAATAATATTATTATTTGGAACATTGCAACACAACACATGCATATTATATATTTGATTTGACAACGTGTGAATGGTTACGCGTTGATACGCAGAAAGACGATATTATTGTTAATCTCCTTAAAAAGTTTTTTTTGTGTTTTTAATTTAAGGATAAAAATTAAAAAAAAAACGGTAATAACCTTGTTTACTCTTTATATTAATACCAATTACCATGTAAGGTCGGAACAGTGAAAAACTTGACTTATTATCACTTAAAACGGCCGATTTTACCAAACCAACATCTGGCGTGAGAAGGTAATTTTTGGTTTTATTACCAAACGCGCCATATGAAAAAATGTTCACTCTCGCAAATTAGCTGCTATGAACAATACAGTTAACCCCCTACACCCCCTTCTTCCCTTTTTATTTGTATTACGCAATTCTCCCTAAAAATAGTGCTTTGTGCCGTTAGAGTTAAGATATATGGTTAAACTGTTGTCGATTATTTATAAGGGGATAGGACATATCATAAATGAAAGACATTAAAATCTATTAACTTATATAGAATTGAATATACGTGAGAGTTGTTGAGGGACAACAAATACGGAATACTAAGGGGAGACTGGCGGGTAATTTTAATAAGCAATCGATACATGCCTGTGAAAGAAGATTGATTTTTACAATTGAAGAAGACATGGTCAAGAGTCTCATCCTTCACACCACACTGGCAGAATGAACTCTCGAGTAGTAGAATTTTAAACAAATGCGCTGCAATAGAGCAGTGGCCAATTCTCATTCTCGAGAAACAGGAAATGAATCTTTTTTTTTTTCGTAATTATTTTTTATTTTTAATAATATGTTTACATGGTACATAATTCATTTTACATCTTGGGTCTTTTTACTACTCTTCCATTGAAAGCATTTGCTTGTGTATGGAAGGGGAGTGTACATAAATGTTGTTGTTAGTTAGTACTTAAATAATTCATTGTACATAAATGTACGTTTGCTGTAGTATTTTTTTGATAGTAGTGAAGGATAATATATTAATATAATAAATTTTAAAAAAGAAAGGAAGTTATGGAAAACAAAAGGATATTTGTGAGATTAATTAAGTGACAGAAGTTTTTTTTTTCAGAATATTTTTAAAGTGTCTCTTGACAGAGAGCAGTATTTGGGTTTTATCATTAATGCTTCTGATTTCTTCTGGTAGACTATTGAAAAAAGTTCTTCCCTGGTAAGTATAATGATGTTGTGCAAAAGACGTATTTAGTTTTGGGCATAGAAAAACATGTCTAAGTCGCGTTCTGTTTTCATTTAAAAATTGATATTTATCTTTTTCTTAAAATTTACCAATTGTTTTTTTACTATTTTTTCAAAGATCTTTCCTATATTAGAAATTAGACATATTGGGCGATTTTGAATTTTTTTCCGTGGAACCAGGGTTTACTTGGAATGTGATTTTGTATTCCAGCATAGATAGATCAAGATCAACATTGAAAAACCATAAACATCAACCAGAGATGTGCAAAATGGGTACCCAAAACCATTGGAAATGCAACATGGAAATGGGTCAAAACTTTTCCATTTGAAAATGCAAAATGCAAAATACCTATTTTAAAAATGCATTGAAAATGCACAATGGTTTTTCAGGTCAATCAAACAGTTTTGTCATTTAATAATGGACATCAATGTAGAACAAACATATTACATGATGGTAAATCAAAAAATGCCACGACTATGGATTATTTATTTATTTATTTTATATTATAGAAACAAACAGTACATGATTTACAGAGATGAAACAATATACAGGAATAAGATACTTCATGTTGTGTACCTATGATATGTTTCCTTGGAATGTCTGCTAAGTGGTATGTTTATTCCTTAATTACCAGGTGACTTGTGTAGTTTATAGGTGTGTGTGTGTGACGTGTGTAATGTATGTGTGAGTGTTTGTGTGTGTGTGTGTGTGTATCTGTATGTATGCGCATTGAATTCTTTAAATTAATGACATGATGCCACGTTTGAATTTGGGCAGTGAATCCGAAAAAATGTCAATGTTAGAGTTAAGACAAATATTATTTAGAGTATGAAGAGCTCGGTTAATTGTCGAATTAGATGCTGCATTTGTTTTATAATTTAGCGTGTGGAATAGCACTGTATGTCGTGTACGTCTCAAAGGTATGTTAAAATTAATAAGGGACAGAAGTTCAGTACAGTCAATCTCATTGTTTAAAATTCTGTGTATAAATATTGAGTCAGCTACTGCTCGTCTTCGCTGCAAAGTTTCAAATGTACACTCAAAATTATTGTTGAATCTGTGGGTAATATATTTTATAAATTTGTTTTGGATTCGTTCTATACTATCTATGTAAAGTTTATATTGCGGATTCCAAATAGGCGATGCATATTCCAGTGTACTTCTGACTAATGCGAAATATAACATTACAATTGTACGCGGATTATTGAATATTTTACTTACACGTAGCACGAAACCAAGCATTTTATATGACCTATTAACGATAGAGTCAATGTGCTTATTAAATATAAGTTTGCTATCAAGGTAAACGCCGAGGTCTTTACATTCCGTTTTAGAGATGACAGGTTCATTGTTGAGTGAATATGAGTACTTAATTACGAGTTTGTTTCTGGTGAATGTCATAGTGTGACATTTAGAAACGTTTATATCTAGACAGTTAACTTTACAATACTTGCAAAGCCTATCTAGGTCACTCTGTAATGCTTCGCAGTCAGAAAGAGAACGAATAACTTTGAATATTTTCATGTCGTCGGCATAAAGTTCATATTTGGAATTTTGAAAACATGATCCAATGTCATTTATATAAATGTTGAACATTAGCGGACCTAGGTGGGACCCTTGAGGGACACCAGATTTTACCTCCATAGATTTTGAGAAGACACCGTTGATTAAGATTACTTGATTACGGTTACTAATGTAAGATTTGATCCATCTAAGTAGGTCACCGTGTATACCAAATAAGACAAGCTTTTTCAAAAGAATTGAGTGTATTACGCGATCGAAAGCCTTAGAGAAGTCTGTGTACATAGTATCAACCTGCTCTTTGTCATCCATCTTGCTATGCAAGAAGTTAATGAAAAGGGCCAGGTTGGATGTCGTAGACCGACCTCTCATGAATCCGTGCTGATTCGGTGTAATTATTGTGGAAATAGCCGAGTATAATTGATCAAAGACAATTTTTTCTAGAACTTTACTTAAAATAGGAAGTTGGGAAATTGGACGGTAGTTTTTAACGTCATGCTTATCACCGGTTTTATAGATCGGTGTGATAACAGCTGATTTCTACTTGAGGGGAAACGTTCCTTCTGTCAATGATTTTTTATAGATGGCGCAAACCGGAAGACAGATATACTTACTACAGTTGCGTATAAAAACTCCGGGTAGCCTATCAATTCCTGGTCCTTTTTTAATATCTATGTTTGAAAGGTATTTCAAGGTGATTTCTTCATTTATTTTAATTGAGGATATTAATGTGTTATTCAGAGGATCTTCCTTATTATTAACATTGAGTATTGGAAATTCATTTCTAAAGACCGTTGAGAAGTAATCAGCGAACAAGTCTGTAACTTCTTTGCTATCGTGTGCCGTTGTCGAATGATAGGTCATATGTTCTGGTATAGTGGGAGATTTTCTTTGCGTCTTAACATAATTCCATATTTTTTTAACATTATTTTGTATATCTGATTCCAATCGAGCAATGTAGGCGTTATGGGTATGACTAGAAATTTTCTTTTGTCTTTTGCGAAGTATTGAGAAAGATAGGTAATCTAGAGGATTCTTGTACCGTTTCCAGGCACGAAAAAACTTTAATTTTTCTTTAGTTATGTTAATTAAAGCCGCCGAATACCATGTTGGGAATTTGGTTGATTTGATTACTTTCTTTGGAACCAGATCATCTATCAGGGCATCAATAATACCATAAAAATAATGTACTGCAGCATCTACGTCCTGTGCATTAACGACAGAGGACCAATCACTGTTTCTGAGAGCATCATTAACTACCTCGTAGTTAACTTTATTGAACATTTTGACTATCTGGGGTTTAAGGGTGGTAGCAGGGAGAGGAATATTTAGTTCAACTATAATAGATTTATGATGTGCATCTTCGATTACTAGTGGCGAGTCAGCCGCGGAGACAATGACTGGAGTGTTACAAAGTACGAGATCTAAAATTCGTCCGTGAGTATTATAAATTTCGTTATACTGTGTTAAATTGGAAAACGAAAGGCAGCTAAGGAGGGTAGAGGCACAGAGGTCAATACTACGTGGCTGATACGTAGAGTTCCAGCTCACATTTGGCATATTATAATCGCCTATTACTAGAAAAATGTCATTTGGAAATTCAGTAGTTAAGTCAGATATGGTAGTTGTATGACTATTGATAATAGAGAAACGCTGTGCATTAGACAACTTAGGACTAACTCCTGGTAAGTAAGAGCAACAAATATGAATATTTGAAATGCAATGTTTTGAATGTCTTAGTAATAGTGAGATCCATATATCCTCGGCTTCTGATGTCCATGACTTTTGAGATCGGACTTTAAAGTCTTTTTTTATACCTATAACAACGCCACCCTCTTTAGTTTTACCCGTTCGATTAGTATCTCTGTCATTTCTATATACGTTATACCGGCAATCAAACAGCTCATCATCGGATATGCTGTCAACTAACCACGTCTCGCTAATTAATATTAAGTTGAATTCGTTGATCAGGACGTTTTGATAGAATTCTTTCGTCTTGGATCGGATGCCACGTGCGTTTTGATAAAAAATTATAATGTTGTTATGCATCATGTAAAAGAGAAACTACTATCCAATTTTGATTCCAAGTAAATAGAATAATATGTAAAAAAATAAATAAATACATATTATTATGTTCACTCAGCAGCCAAAAGTCCACTGGGGTGAGCATGGTTTTCGATTTGCGCAGATGTGAATGTGTTATGTTGTAGTGTTTTGAGTAAGTTGAGTAGTGTGTATATAGAATTAGAGTTGAGTACAAAAGTGGTATAAGTTGAAAGCAAAAATTAAATAAAATTAAATTAATATTAGGTTTAGAAGAAATCATTGAGTTAAGTTGTTCAATACGGTTTGACCAGAGACGAGGATAGCAGGAGAGGTAACATTCTTTCTTATATAAATTTTTGAGTTTCGTACCCATAAAAAATCATATTTGTTAGTATTTTTAAATTCTTTAGCTGATCTTAGTATGAATTTGTTTTTTCTGGTGAGGTGATCATTTATAAAAATTTTACCTCCTGCAACACCTACGCTCTTACAGTCGACCCCCTTCTTCTTTTTAATGGCCGCAAGTAGTTCGTCCTTCTTCTTTTTGGAGATGAATTTAGCCACCACGTTTCGAGGGCGGGCGTCGCGAGGAGCTGCTGCTATTCCGTCTTGAGAATGTTGGCGAGGTTTGGCTCGACTAATGAATTCAATGTCTTCTTCTTTAATGATTTGTCCAACGTTAGATGCGATTTTTATTAGACTGTCTGCTAGGTTTTCATCCTTATTTTCGGGGAGACCAAAGATTTCAATATTATTGAGGAGCAGCTGCTGTTCTCTTTCGTTGTTTGTTTTGTCCAGATAAGTTACGATTTTTTTTAATTCGATTACTTCGGCTTCAAGCTTATCCATTTTTTTTAGTTTTTCTTCTAAAACCAAAATTTTGTTCGTGTAGTCTTCGATTGTGCTATTATTATGAACGATTGTCTGTTCAAAGGAAGAAAGTTTCGAATTCATTGAATGGAGCTGGGAGGAGAGTTTCTTGATTTCGCTAAGAAGAATTGAAGAGTCGACAGAGTTGAGATTGCTGGAGAGAGGTGATTGTCCTGTTTTGCATTTAGCGCACGTCCATGACTCCCTGTTCTCCTCCGACATCTTCTTAAAATTTGCAGACGTAATTTTGGCACAGCTGAGATGCATTTGGTTTTTACAACTTATACACCTCATACAGTCAAACGTTTGTACTGCCTTGTTACATTGGTTGCAGGTAGAACTCATAGTGGGTAAATTGATGGCAACAATATTATCACTGTGATGATTATTAACTTCAAAATCGATTTCTGCAGTGTAATGTCACTAAATCCACTCAAATTCGTTACTTTTAAATTTGTTAAATTTCTTCCAAGTAAACAGAAAGCGACGTTTGTGCAAAATGTTCACTATAACATAGTATTATTTAATTAATTTAGGGAGCAGAGTAAAACACAACTGTCACTTGTGAAACTGATGTCACTGTCGAACCACAAAAAATTTGCGCGGGACAAATGTTGCCAACGTAAAAACATAGAAACTGCTATCTAACATTTAATATTACAGCGTCATGGCCCCATGTTCAGTTTTTGAATCAGTATTTTTTGTAATGGTATCACTAAATTGCCAGGGCTTCTACCAGGGAGCAACTTGACAAATGTAAATTATCTCTCATAGCGAGGTTGACGACCGACTGATATTTGGGGCTTATGAAAAAAAGATGAGTGGAGATAGTAGGAAGAATGTTGCAAAAAAGCATTTAAAATGGAAATGCATTGAGAAAAGCATTTAAAATTCAAAATGCAAAATGATTTTTAGAAAAGCATTTAAAATGCAAAATGGAAAATACCCATTTTGCATTTCCATTTGAAATGGATTTATTTGAAATAAAGTACATCTCTGACATCAACCCACTCAAATAGACGTACACTCTGAAAATAGTCCTAATTTATCTCAATATAAAGATGTAAAAAAAATAAAACAGTAAAACACATTGACAAACTTAACACAATTGGCTAATGGTCCAGATGAATTGAGCACCATCACTATCAAGTCTATTAAACAATACATTTCGAAGCCCTTGCAACACATTTTTAATTCCTGTTTTGAAAAAAACGTTTTACCAAACGCATTTAAACTTTCCAATATTGTACTAATACATAAATCTGGATCAATATCTAAACTTGACAATTACAGACCAATATCGCTAATATCCCAACTATCAAAGATATTAGAAAAAATATTAAAATACAAGTATTAGAGTTTCTAGAATCAAATGCGTTTTTGTCCCCAAATCAATATGGTTTCAAAACAGGTCTTATTACAGATGATGTTTTATTTAATCTAACAAAAAAAATATATACACCAATCTTGACTTAATTGTGAAAACTTTAAGATTTTTTTTAGAACTGAAAAAAGCGTTTGATACCGTTAATCATAATAAAATGACTATAAAACTCAATAATATAGGAATCAAAAATAACTGCCTGTCACTAATAACAAATTATTTACTTGATCGTGGACAATGTACAAAATTGGTAATAATATTAGTAACCCAGAATGTGTGAAACATGGGGTTCCACAAGGAACAGTTATCGGTCCGTTATTGTTCCTAATTTATATCAATGACTTTGTAATATTAGCATCCCGGGAAAACTATTCTCGTATGCTGATGATACTGCAATCACAGTCCATGGTAAATCTTGGAAAGAGGTATCTGAAAATGCAAATAAGTGCTCATCCATTGTCAGAGAATGGCTCAACCAAAACCTTATAACTCTGAACTGTGAAAAAACTATTTATATTCCATTCCATAATAACAAAAGGGCGGCACCCTTAACTCACCTAAATATAAGGTATCACAACAATACTTTTATTTTTTATTAATAATTTTTTTTCTGGTACATACATTGGTATAATTTTACAATAAACGAAACACTTTTTTTTATATAAACAGTTAAAAAGTAAAAAATAATACATTTAGAAGAACCAAAAAAATCCCAAATAGGCATCGCCAGTTTGTGGGTATACTTGTGTTTATTAACAGTTAAAATTTTACTCACACACATACATTATCTTTGTAGAAGATTAGAAAATAAAATTGAAAAAAAAAAAAAAAAATCAGTGTTTACTGAATTACAATTCAAAAGACATGATTGAAAAAAATAAAATTAAAAATGTTAAGTTACATCAGGTCAGATGTTACAGCAGGTCGGATATTACGGAAAGTAAATGTTTGTATCAATGGTATTTATCCAAGACTCAATATGATTCATCAAACAGTTAAAAAGTAAAGTAAAACTCATTTAACAAAATAACCAAAAAAAAATCAACCATTTGTTAAAGTTTAAAATTTTACTCAAATACATACATTATAGAAAAATATAAAAAAAGAAAAGAAAAATGTTAAGATACATCAGTTCAGATGTTACAGCAGGTCGGATGTTACAGCAAGTAAATGTTTGTATCAATGGTATTTATCCAAGACTTTATTTACATTTTTATATATTTTTTTTAGGAGGATTTATTTTTACATTCAATTTCTGTAGTCTTATAGAGAGCATTATACATTTTTGGCGTAAATATATTTTATAAAATATAAAATACGCATGTCTTTGCGCAAGTCTGGTTTTACACAGTGGAACTTTAAAAACATTATTTAACCTATTACTAAATCGGTTTTCATTTTTTGTAAAATGGGTATTTCGAGCAAATATTTATTTTAAACATTGTAAACAGTAAATTTTTCTTATCTCAAACAATTTAGCTTCTTGGAATAATTGCAGGGTAGTTCATATCTTTATGCAAAAATATCTTTATTATTATTTTTTGCGTTGTTTCTAGTGGCTTAACATGCGTATTATTATACACGCCAATTATTTCATAAGATACTGATGATTGCACCACAGCATGATAAACCAATTTTATTCTTTTAATGTCGACTATGTCATTTAAACGTTTAAAAATATAAGTTAAATACCCAAGTTTAGTAACGAGCATGTAGTAACGATTTAGTAACGCATTAACGCATTTAGTAACGAGTATGTGATCTGTCCATTTGAGTTGGCTGTCTATTATAATACCTAAGTATTTAACTGTATTCGCCATATTCATTTCTGTACAGTTAGAGCATGAGACAGTAATGCAAGTATTTTTGTGAAACCTTATATTTAAGGGAGATAAGGGTGCCGCCTTTTTGGTATTATAAAATGGAATATAAAGAGTTTTTTCACAATTAAAAAGTTTTTAATTAAGTCATTCTTTGACAATGGATGTGCAATTATTTGCATTTTTAGAGACTTCGTCCCAGGATTTACCATGAGCGGTAATTGCAGTATCGTTCGCATACGAGAATAGCTTTCTCGGAATACTAATATTACATAGGTCATTAATATAGATTAGGAACAATAACGGACCGATAACTGTTCCTTGTGGAACCCCGTGTCTCACAGATGCAAGATTACTAATGTTTGCACCAATTTTGGTAGATTGTCTGCTATCAAGTAAATATGTAGTTTTATAAAAGCGACAAACGTTTATTTTTAATTCCTATGTTGTTAAGTTTTCCAATTAGTTTATTATGATTAACGGCATCGAAAGCCTTTTTTAAGTCTAAAAAGATTGTTATACTTCTCATATTTGAGTCGAGATCGGTGTATAATTTTTTTCTTAGATTAAATAAAGCATCATCTGTACTGAGACCTGATCAAAAACCATATTGGTTTGGGGACAAAAGTGCATTAAATTCTAGAAACACTAATACTTGTGTCTTTATAAGTTTTTAAAATATCTTTGCAAGTTGAGATATCAGCGATATTGGTTTAGTGATCGATCCAGATTTATGTATTGGTACAATATTTGAGAGTTTATAGTTGAGTGTGTTGTAAATTGGGATAAATTAGGAGTATTTTCAGAGTGGTTGTTCATTTGTGTGAGTTCGTGTATATTGTTTTGAAATGAGGGATTATTATTTATTAAATCTGAGACAACATTTGTAAAAAATTCGTTGAATTTATTCGTAATTTTTCCGTTATTACTTTTTATCGTGTGTTACAATTTTTTCAGGGAAAGTTTTTTTATTTTATGTGATCTATTTGTTATTTCATTTATGACTTGCCATGTTTTTCTAGGATAATTTTCAGAATTTTGCAGTTGTTTTGTATAATAGTCTTGTTTACATTTCTTCATTAGAATGTTAAAAAAAAATCTATAAATAATGCATTGCTGTCCTAAATTTCCATTAGTTGGTACACCCCTGACAATACAGTATTTCTCATGATTTTTGTAAATTTTATAAAATTTGTTCCTGTGTTGGCTTGCAATTATCAATCCACGCGTGATCTATGGTTTTATTTTTTTTTGTGTTTTCTTCTAGGTATTGGTATTGGTTCTAGACAATTCTTGATATTATTATTTAATATCGTGTATAAGGTGTTTAGTGATTGATTTGGGTCATCATTGGATAAAACTTGGTTCCAAGTTTTCGGTTTTTCTAGAGAATTGTTCAGTAATTGGAAATTAATTTTATTTTTTTTTACTTGTTGGTCTTTAGTTATGTGATGAGATTTTAAGGTACTATGACCAAAGAATGTTAGGAAATGATCAGTTATATCAATGTTTAAGACAACTGATCTGGATACAATTTTTTTATTGGTTTTGAGTAATATATGATCAAGGCAAGAAACGGTGTGATGGCCATGTCTGGTTGGACTTTTTATATAAGATAGATATCCTTCGCTATATATGACGTTTAGATAATCATTTGCCATAGGGTTAAGGATAGAATATTCAACGTTAATGTTTATATCACCTAAACTAAAAGAGAAATCTGATTTATTACAATTATTTTCGTTTATAAAATATTTAAGTTCTGTAATAAAGGATTTAGAGTCTAAGGAAGGGGAGCGATAAATAGCAATTATGGAGTATGTTTTGTTGTTTAGTGTAAATGATAAATGAATGGCATTTGAATACTTAAATTCGAGGATATTTATTATAACATTAGTTATTTTGTGTGCACAGTAAAATATCGTTAGACCGTAATTAGAAGTATATTTAGATGGTAGTGAGTAGGTCTTATAGTCAGATATGTAGTAAAGGATTGATTCACGCATTTGTGTTTCAGTAAGTATGATCACATTTGGTTGAAGACCTAGAGAATTGAGGAAAATGCAAAATCATCAAAATGTCTATGTATGCTTCATATATTGAAATTTATTATATTGAAATCTGTATTTCCCTCAATTGTATAGTCATTTAGTTCTTTTACACATTCACATACCTTTGTGTTTGTGTCCGTGAAATTGTCAGAATTATCCATTGTGTAGTGAGATTACAATATGTCTTCCTTTAGTACTTTCATGTTTATTGTGTTGGTATGTCGTTAGCATCGTTTATTAGTATGGTCTGGGTATCGTCGCTCTTTCTTAGTAATACGTTACCGCCTTTTGTCCACGCATATTTATAACCCAATGCTTTAGTCGATTTTGCTAACCACAGAAGTTGTTTATTTTTAGGGGTTAGTGTTTCGTTAATAAATATTTTGTCTGTTGAGTCCGAGTACATAATGTCCTTAGGGGTGAAGATTCCTTTAATTTTCTTTTTTTTGATCATCTTGTCCTTTGTTTCTTTTGTGTTAAATTGGATAGTTATAATTTGTTTAGACGGATTATTATAATAATTCACCACATAATTATTTTTAATAGGTCGCTGCAGTCTAGGGTTGACATTAAAATTTCAATCAAATTTTCGTTGGTCGTCATTTTTCTTCAGCACAATTCCTTGAATTTCAATTGGTGTTTCTAGCGAGTTCTGTTGGATGTGGTTTACTGATAGTTTAAGGTTTTGTATTTCTTTTTGTAGTTCTTCAATTTTGTATTAATTTTTTTATGTTCATTAGTTTTTTATTTCTTTTTCGAAGTCGTCGAAAAATCATAAAAATGAGAGCAGTATTCTTCACCCTTGACTAGGTCTTGAATTTCTTTTTTAGTGTCCAAGAAAATTTTATTGAGTACTTTTTTTATGATTTTTTTTATTTGAATGTCAATTTTATCGCTCATTGATTGTATTATTTGTTCTTTTAAAACATCTAATTTTTGGTCCATTGTAGTTTCATTTTTGGGAGACATTTTAAAATGATTTTTGTAATTATTTTTTTAATATTATTTGATGTAATGATTTTTTTATTTACTAATTTTATTTTAGTAACTTGTACAATTAAGTTTAAAAATGACTAATTATTTTTTTACATATATATACTATTTTTTTTTTGCTTGATGTGGCTCCTACACAATATCTTGAACTTTCCAATTGGGGCAGACTTGGTTTTCCGGCAGCGCGTTATAATATTTCATCCCTTTATATAGTATACTATTCTGAGTATTCGCCTTGTCCTTTTATGGTAGCCTGATTTCATTGCACGTCCTTGTTTTATGTTTGTGTATGTCCTTGTTGTATACAATTTTATTTGAAAAATATTTGGGTAGCAGGTTGTTAACTATTTTGTGTATAAATATCATCGTGTTCAAGGCCGACATCTGTTTCACCGTTAGCCAATTTAGTTCGTTTAACATTTTATTTACTTTTGAATATCTATTTCGTCTGAGTATTGTTCTCATTGCCCTATTTTGGAGAATTTGTAATTTATTTTGTTCTCGTTCGTTACACAGAAAAAGGATAGTTGAGCAGTAATTAAAATCTTGAGCAAAAATGGAGTTATAAATGGTGATTACAGTTTTTTCGGACAGTTTTTGGCGAATTCTTCCCAAAAAATATATCCTTTTTTCAATTTTCTTTTGGGTATATTCAGCATGTTTGTTAAAGTTGAGTTTGGAGTCTATTATAACTCCTAAGTATTTTATATCGGTAAGATTTTCAATAAATTCACCATCAATTTTGATTTTTGCTTTCACTGGATGTCTTCTTATAACCAATTACCATGCATTTTGTTTTTTTTTCTGTATTTAATTTAAGCTTATTTATTTTTAGCCATCTTGATACATTATCTAGTTCATTATTTAAAATATGTATTAGTTCTTCGTAGTTTTCTCCAATTATATATATTAGTATATCATTGGCAAATAGTCGTACTTTGCATTTTGGAAATATTTTCACCATGTCATTAATATAGAGTATGAACAATAGAGGTCCAAGGACTGATCCTTGTGGTACTCCTAATTTATTTTCCATTGGTTTTGAAAATTGATTATTAATTTTTTTTACCTGTATTCGGTCTTTCAAATACTCTTTTATTTATTTAGTGGCTACAGTTGAGAAACCAATTTCTTTAAACTTTCTTATCAATATTTCTCGATCTATAGTTTCGAATGCCCTTTGAAAATCCAAGAATATTGCTAAATTAAATTTATGACTATTCATTCCTTCTTTCCATTCTTCAACGATTACATTTAACGCTGTTTCACAAGAATTATTAAATCTTAATCCCGATTGTTCTTGGTATAAAATATTGTGTTTATCTAAGTATTGCAATATTTGTTCTTTTATTATTATTTTTTATCATTTATAAAAATCTTGAGATAACGATGGTTTCAGACCGTTTATTTCCGTGCAATGTCACAAATGTTCCGTAGGAATACTTGTTCAAGAATGCTTTTTCATTGCGAAATAAAAACAACGCATCTAAAAAAATTGCTAAAATATGTTTTGTATCACAATCACTCATATTAGAAAAAATCACTTTGAAAATTTCATATAAATATTGATCTTATTTGGTTTTATTATAAATAAATCAAATAATGTTTATTGCTCGTCACGCTCCGTAAAGTGTATCAACACTAGTATTTTTACAAAATGAAAAAGATTTATTGTTTTAAACCACTTTATTTTATTATATACGTCGGACGGTTTCGGTTGTTCCCAACCTTCTTCAGGACAATAAATATATAAACTGAAGTTAAAATAAAATGGTTTAAAACAAAAAATCTTTTTCATTTTGTAAAATGCAAAATCATCAAAATGTCTACGTATGCTTTTAAATGTTTGCCAATCAGATACCTAGTTATCTCATACATATTTCTAGCGTTCCGAGAAAATTCGATTCAATTTCAATGCAAAGCAATACATCCCGCCTGCTTTATGCGTCTCCAGGTTAAAAATCTGGAAAAAAACATATAATTATAATTAACCACGTAGTAATACGATTGTAAGATACCATATTAACTTAACTAAACACGTAATTAACAGAATATGAATAAAAACTATACTCACTGATAAACATTTATTTTGTAAAAAAATATAACGCACAACGAAGTGAGTCGTTCGCAAACGAGTCGGCTCAGTTAACCGGATCTTTACATGGATCCGTAAGATCCGGTTCCCAAATCAGCCGCTCACTCGTTCGCGGATCAGTAGTGACTCACCCGTTCGGGAACGGTGAGCCGGTGACCCGCTTCACTCGTTCGCGAACGGTGAGCCGGTTCATTAGTTCGCGAACGGTGAGCCGGTGAGCCGGTTCACTCGTTCGCGAACGGTGATCCAGTGAGCAGGTGACCCGCCAGACCCGAAGAGCCGACTCATCCGTTAGCGAACGAAGATCCGCATATATCGTTCAACGGATCTCACGGCTCCCGGGTCACTACCAGGGGCATTTAACTCAGCTTTGGCCTTGAAATCCATTTGAAACCACCACGCCCACCTCCTTATTCTTATAGGAAACGAATAGTGTGGCTAAAAGCTCAGATCTCATTGGTTAGAGCAAAAGGATTGGTTTGATCTCTCGCTCTCTACCATAATTATTCGTGTAACAGAAAGAGATTACGGAATGTTGTCGTTTGACTATTTTCAAATCATTCAAACATAATGAGAGTGGTTTATTTATGCACGTGGGTTGTCATTTGTTGCCGAAATACTATAATTTCCCGTCGAAAATACTGCTTGTTAAAGTTCTTTGTGATAAGTCAGTATAGTGTTAGCGAGTTACAAACATATATAATTGACAAAAGAATTACTTATTAGATGTTAAACAAATTACTAAACGAATTGACAGTTTAAAGTTTATTCGACGTTTCGGTTTTTTGTTAAAAATGCTTCATACTTTGTATATGTCTTCCTCCACAACGTATAAATGTTATTTATTATATCGACCAACTTATTCATGTTATTGATTAAAATTATCTTGTATTATCTTATTGTTTAAGTGAAATTAAAGATTTTTAAACATTTGTAACCATGAATTCAAAATAGGCAGAAAAAATTCGGAATTCATCCGGAATACCTAAAAGTTGGTAATTGAAAAAAAATAGTTTGGAGGGAAATAAATTATAGAACAAACAATTTATTTATTTATTACTTGCAATAAAAAATAATTAAAATGATAATGGTTTCATATAATTTAAACAAATCAATACATAGTATCATTATGCCTCGTTCTAGAGTGATACTCTCAGTATCGCCCTGGTGACAGACCACCATTCAAAATTGAACATTGCTTGAAATGGTTTCATTTTGTTTGGTGACTAGATCTAAAATAGCCACTTTACTAGATATAGATAAATTGACAAAACACATATAAAAAGACAAAAACAAAACAAGTAATGTGTACAATGTACAGGGAAAAACGAGAATACCTATGCATTTTTCAATCATTTTTCTGGTTTTACCACAATTTAACACAAAAATAAGGTTTTTCTACATATTTTTTCACGTTTTAGCACAATTTTACACAAAAATAACGTTATTCTTCAATTTTTGAGGATTTATGACGTTTTTAAACATTTTGCATGGTTTTTCTATATTTTTCAGTGTTTTTCGACGATTTACGATGTTTTAGACCATTTTTCTGGTTTTACCACTATTTTACAGAAAAATAACGGTTTTCTACATTTTTTCATGGTTTTGCACTATTTTACACAAAAATAACGTTTTTCTACAATTTTTGAGGTTTTATGACGTTTTTAAACATTTTGCATGGTTTTTCAATATTTTTCAGTGTTTTTCGACGATTTACGATGTTTTAGACTATTTTTCTGGTTTTACTACTATTCTACACAAAAATAACGGTTTTCTACATTTTTTCATGGTTTTGCACTATTTTACACAAAAATAACGTTTTTCTACAATTTTTGAGGTTTTATGACGTTTTTAAACATTTTGCCTGGTTTTTCAATATTTTTCAGTGTTTTTCGACGATTTTTCTTGTTCTTCCGTAATTTTACACAAAAATAAGGTTTTTCTGCAATTTTTGAGGTTTTATGACGTTTTTAAACATTTTGCATGGTTTTTGAATATTTTTCAGTGTTTTTCGACGATTTACGATGTTTAAGACCATTTTTTTGGTTTTTCCACATTTTTACACAAAAATAAGGTTTTTCTGCAATTTTTCTGGTTTTACTACAATTTTACCCAAAAAAAACGTTTTTCTGGAATTTTTCTGGATTTACCACTATTAAACACAAAAATAACGTTTTCCTACAATTTTTGAGGTTTTATCACGTTTTTAGATATTTTGCATGGTTTTTCAATATTTTTCAGTGTTTTTCGACGTTTAACGATGTTTAAGACCATTTTTCTTGTTCTACCATACTTTTACACAAAATTTAGGTTTTTCTGCAATTTTTCTGGTTTTACTACAATTTTACCCAAAAAAAACGTTTTTCTGGAATTTTTCTGGATTTACCACTAACACAAAAATAACGTTTTCCTACAATTTTTGAGGTTTTATCACGTTTTTAGATATTTTGCATGGTTTTTCAATACTTCTCAGTGTTTTTCGACGATTTACGATGTTTCAGACCAATTTTCTTGTTCTAGCATAAATTTACACAAAAATATGGTATTTCTGTTATTTTTCAGGTAAAACGACTAAATAAACATCAATTCGGTTTTTCAACAATTTTTTTGGTTTTATGACGTTTTTACACATTTTGCATGGTTTTTCAATATTTTTCAGTGTTTTTCGACGATTTACGATGTTCTAGACCATTTTTCTGGTTTCACCACAATTTTTCACAAAGATAAGGTTTTTCTGCAATTTTTCTGGTTTTACTACAATTTTACCCAGAACAAACGTTTTTCTGAAATTTTTATGGATTTACCACTATTAAACACAAAAATTACGTTTTCCTACAATTTTTGAGGTTTAATGACGTTTTTAAACATTTTGCATGGTTTTTCAATATTTTTCAGTGTTTTTCGACGATTTACGATGTTCTAGACCTCAAAAATAAGAAAAACTTTATATTTTCGTTAAATTGTGCAAGACTATGAAAAAATGTAGAAAACCCTAATTTTTGTTTAAAATAGACGTAAAACCAAAAAATGGTCTAGAACATCGTAAATCGTCGAAAAACACTGAAAAATATTGAAAAACCATGCAAAATGTGTAAAAACGTCATAAAACATGAAAAATTATAGGACAACGTTATTTTTGTGTTAAATTGTGGTAAAACCAGAAAAATTGCAGAAAAACGTTGTTTTGTGTAAAATTGTAGTAAAAACAGAAAAATTGCAGGAAAACCATATTTTTGTGTAAAAATGTGGAAAAACCAGAAAAATGGTCTTAAACATCGTAAATCGTCGAAAAACACTGAAAAATATTGGAAAACCACGCAAAATGTGTAAAAACGTCATAAAACCTCAAAAATTGTAGAAAATCGTTATTTTCGTGTTAAATTGTGCTAAAACAAGAAAAATGGTTTAAAACATCGTAAATCGTCGAAAAACACTGAAAAATATTGAAAAATTATGCAAAATAAGTAAAAACGTGATCAAACCTCAAAAATTGTAGGAAAACGTTAATTTTGTGTTAAATTGTGGTAAATCCAGAAAAATTGCAGAAAAACGTTTGTTTTGTGTAAAATTATAGTAAAACCAGAAAAATTGCAGAAAAACCATATTTTTGTGTAAAAATGTGGAAAAACCAGAAAAATGGTCTGAAACATCGTAAGACGTCGAACAACACTGAAAAATATTGAAAAACCATGCAAAATGTGTATAAACGTCATAAAACATAAAAAATTGTAGAAAAACGTTATTTTTGTGTAAAATTGTGCTTAAACATGCAAAAATTTAGAAAAACCTTATATTTGTGTAAAATTGAGGTTAAACCAAAAAAATGGTCTAAAACATCGTTAATCGTCGAAAAACACTGAAAAATATTGAAAAACCATTCATAATGTTTAAAAACGTCATAAAACCTCAAAAATTGTAGGAAAACGTTATTTTCGTGTTAAATTGTGGTAAAACAAGAAAAATTGTTTAAAACATCGTAAATCGTCGAAAAACACTGAAAAATATTGAAAATCCATGCAAAATGTGTAAAAACGTGATCAAACCTCAAAAATTGTAAAAGTGTAAAAATGTGGAAAAACCAGAAATATTTTGCATGGTTTTTGAATATTTTTCAGTGTTTTTCGACGATTAACGATGTTTTAGACCATTTTTTTGGTTTAACCTCAATTTTACACAAAAATAAGGTTTTTCTGCAATTTTTCTGGTTTTACTACAATTTTACACAAAACAAACGTTTTTCTGCAATTTTTCTGGATTAACCACAATTGAACACAAAAATAACGTTTTCCTACAATTTTTGAGGTTTTATCACGTTTTTAGATATTTTGCATGGTTTTTCAATATTTTTCAGTGTTATTCGACAATTTACGATGTTTTAAACCATTTTTCTGGTTTTACCACTATTTTACAGAAAAATAACGGTTTTCTACATTTTTTCATGGTTTTGCACTATTTTACACCAAAATAACGTTTTTCTACAATTTTTGAGGTTTTATGACGTTTTTAAACATTTTGCATGGGTTTCCACTATTTTCCAGTGTTTTTCGACGATTTACGATGTTTTAGACCATTTTTCTGGTTTTACCACTATTTTACACAAAAATAACGGTTTTCTACATTTTTTCATTGTTTTGCACTATTTTTCACAAAAATAACGTTTTTCTGCAATTTTTCTGGTTTTTCCATAATTTTTCACAAAACAAACGTTTTTCTACATTTTTTCATGTTCAACACAATGTTACACAAAAATAACATTTTTCTACAATTTTTGAGGTTTGATGACGTTTTTACACATTTGCATGGTTTTCCAATATTTTTCAGTGTTTTTCGACGTTTTACGATGTTTAAGACCATTTTTCTGGTTTCACCACAATTTTTCACAAAAATAAGTTATTTCTACATTTTGTCACGTTTTAGCACAATTTTACACAAAAATAACGTTATTCTTCAATTTTTGAGGTTTTATGACGTTTTTACACACTTTGCATGGTTTTTCTATATTTTTCAGTGTTTTCGACGATTTACGATGTTTTAGACCATTTTTCTGGTTTTACGTCTATTTTACACAAAAATAACGGTTTTCTACATTTTTTCATGTTTTTGCACTATTTTACACAAAAATAACGTTTTTCTTAAATTTTTGAGGATTTATGACGTTTTTAAACATTTTTCATGGTTTTTCTATATTTTTCAGTGTTTTTCGACGATTAACGATGTTTTAGACCATTTTTCTTGTTCTACTATACTTTTACACAAAATTTAGGTTTTTCTGCAATTTTTCTGGTTTTTCCACAATTTTTCACAAAACAAACGTTTTTCTTCAATTTTTGAGGTTTTATGACGTTTTTACAAATTTTGCATGGTTTTTCAATACTTCTCAGTGTTTTTCGACGATTTACGATGTTTCAGACCAATTTTCTTGTTCTAGCATAAATTTACACAAAAATAAGGTATTTCTGTTATTTTTCAGGTAAAACGACTAAAATAAACATCAATTCGGTTTTTCAACAATTTTTTTGGTTTTATGACGTTTGTACACATTTTGCACTGTTTTTCAATACTTTTCATTGTTTTTCGACGATTTACGATGTTTTAGACCATTTTTCTGGTTTTACCACTATTTTACACAAAAATAACGGTTTTCTACATTTTTTCATTGTTTTGCACTATTTTTCACAAAAATAACGTTTTTCTGCAATTTTTCTGGTTTTTCCACATTTTTTCACAAAACAAACGTTTTTCTACATTTTTTCATGTTTTACACAATTTTACAAATATAACGTTTTTCTACAATTTTTGAGGTTTTATGACGTTTTTACACACTTTGCATGGTTTTTCTATATTTTTCAGTGTTTTCGACGATTTACGATGTTTTATACCATTTTTCTGGTTTTACGTCTATTTTACACAAAAATAACGGTTTTCTACATTTTTTCATGGTTTTGCACTATTTTACACAAAAATAACGTTTTTCTTCAATTTTTGAGGATTTATGACGTTTTTAAACATTTTGAATGGTTTTTTAATATTTTCAGTGTTTTTCGACGATTTACGATGGTTAAGAACATTTTTCTTGTTTTACCACAATTTTACACAAAAATAACTTTTTTCTACAATTTTTGAGGTTTTATGACGTTTTTACAAACTTTGCATGGTTTTTCTATATTTTTCAGTGTTTTTCGACGTTTTACGATGTTTTAGACCATTTTTCTTGTTCTACTATACTTTTACACAAAATTTAGGTTTTTCTGCAATTTTTCTGGTTTTTCCACAATTTTTCACAAAACAAACGTTTTTCTTCAATTTTTGAGGTTTTATGACGTTTTTACAAATTTTGCATGGTTTTTCAATACTTCTCAGGGTTTTTCGACGATTTACGATGTTTCAGACCAATTTTCTTGTTCTAGCATAAATTTACACAAAAATAAGGTATTTCTGTTATTTTTCAGGTAAAACGACTAAAATAAACATCAATTCGGTTTTTCAACAATTTTTTTGGTTTTATGACGTTTGTACACATTTTGCACTGTTTTTCAATACTTTTCATTGTTTTTCGACGATTTACGATGTTTTAGACCATTTTTCTGGTTTTACCACTATTTTACACAAAAATAACTGTTTTCTACATTTTTTCGTTGTTTTGCACTATTTTTCACAAAAATAACGTTTTTCTGCAATTTTTCTGGTTTTTCCACAATTTTTCACAAAACAAACGTTTTTCTACATTTTTTCATGTTCAACACAATGTTACACAAAAATAACGTTTTTCTACAATTTTTGAGGTTTGATGACGTTTTTACACACTTTGCATGGTTTTTCTATATTTTTCAGTGTTTTTCGACGATTTACGATGTTTAATACCATTTTTCTGGTTTTACGTCTATTTTACACAAAAATAACTGTTTTCTACATTATTTCATTGTTTTGCACTACTTTTCACAAAAATAACGTTTTTCTGCAATTTTTCTGGTTTTTCCACAATTTTTCACAAAACAAACGTTTTTCTACATTTTTTCATTTTTAACACAATTTTACAAAAAATTACGTTTTTCTACAATTTTTGAGGTTTTATGACGTTTTTACACACTCTGCATGGTTTTTCTATATTTTTCAGTGTTTTCGACGATTTACGATGTTTTAGACCATTTTTCTGGTTTTACGTCTATTTTACACAAAAATAACGGTTTTCTACATTTTTTCATGGTTTTGCACTATTTTACACAAAAATAACGTTTTTCTTCAATTTTTGAGGATTTATGACGTTTTTAAACATTTTGAATGGTTTTTTAATATTTCCAGTGTTTTTCGACGATTTACGATGGTTAAGAACATTTTTCTTGTTTTACCACAATTTTACACAAAAATAACTTTTTTCTACAATTTTTGAGGTTTTATGACGTTTTTACAAACTTTGCATGGTTTTTCTATATTTTTCAGTGTTTTTCGACGTTTTACGATGTTTTAGACCATTTTTCTTGTTCTACTATACTTTTACACAAAATTTAGGTTTTTCTGCAATTTTTCTGGTTTTTCCACAATTTTTCACAAAACAAACGTTTTTCTTCAATTTTTGAGGTTTTATGACGTTTTTACAAATTTTGCATGGTTTTTCAATACTTCTCAGTGTTTTTCGACGATTTACGATGTTTCAGACCAATTTTCTTGTTCTAGCATAAATTTACACAAAAATAAGGTATTTCTGTTATTTTTCTGGTAAAACGACTAAAATAAACATCAATTCGGTTTTTCAACAATTTTTTTGGTTTTATGACGTTTGTACACATTTTGCACTGTTTTTCAATACTTTTCATTGTTTTTCGACGATTTACGATGTTTTAGACCATTTTTCTGGTTTTACCACTATTTTACACAAAACTAACGGTTTTCTACATTTTTTCATGGTTTTGCACTATTTTACACAAAAATAACGTTTTTCTACAATTTTTTAGGTTTGATGACGTTTTTAAACATTTTGAATGGTTTTTTAATATTTTCAGTGTTTTTCGACGATTTACGATGGTTAAGAACATTTTTCTTGTTTTACCACAATTTTACACAAAAATAACTTTTTTCTACAATTTTTGAGGTTTTATGACGTTTTTACAAACTTTGCATGGTTTTTCTATATTTTTCAGTGTTTTTCGACGATTTACGATGTTTTAGACCATTTTTCTGGTTTCACCACAAATTTACACAAAAATAAGTTTTTTTCTACATTTTATCACGTTTTAGCACAATTTTATACAAAATAACGTTATTCTTCAATTTTTGAGGTTTTATGACGTTTTTACACATTTTGCATGGTTTTTCAATATTTTTCAGTGTTTTTCGACGTTGTACGATGTTTTAGACCATTTTTCTTGTTCTACCATACTTTTACACAAAATTTAGGTTTTTCTGCAAGTTTTCTGGTTTTTCCACAATTTTTCACAAAACAAACGTTTTTCTTCAATTTTTGAGGTTTTATGACGTTTTTACACATTTTGCATGGTTTTTCTATATTTTTCAGTGTTTTTCGACGATTTACGATGTTTTAGACCATTTTTCTGGTTTTACCACTATTTTACACAAAAATAACGGTTTTTTTACATTTTTTCATGGTTTTGCACTATTTTACACAAAAATAACGTTTTTCTACAATTTTTTAGGTTTGATGACGTTTTTAAACATTTTGAATGGTTTTTTAATATTTTCAGTGTTTTTCGACGATTTACGATGGTTAAGAACATTTTTCTTGTTTTACCACAATTTTACACAAAAATAACTTTTTTCTACAATTTTTGAGGTTTTATGACGTTTTTACAAACTTTGCATGGTTTTTCTATATTTTACAGTGTTTTTCGACGTTTTACGATGTTTTAGACCATTTTTCTTGTTCTACTATACTTTTACACAAAATTTAGGTTTTTCTGCAATTTTTCTGGTTTTTCCACAATTTTTCACAAAACAAACGTTTTTCTTCAATTTTTGAGGTTTTTCTACGTTTTTACAAATTTTGCATGGTTTTTCAATACTTCTCAGTGTTTTTCGACGATTTACGATGTTTCAGTTCAATTTTCTTGTTCTAGCATAAATTTACACAAAAATAAGGTATTTCTGTTATTTTTCAGGTAAAACGACTAAAATAAACATCAATTCGGTTTTTCAACAATTTTTTTGGTTTTATGACGTTTGTACACATTTTGCACTGTTTTTCAATACTTTTCATTGTTTTTCGACGATTTACGATGTTTTAGACCATTTTTCTGGTTTTACCACTATTTTACACAAAAATAACTGTTTTCTACATTTTTTCGTTGTTTTGCACTATTTTTCACAAAAATAACGTTTTTCTGCAATTTTTCTGGTTTTTCCACAATTTTTCACAAAACAAACCTTTTTCTACATTTTTTCATGTTCAACACAATGTTACACAAAAATAACGTTTTTCTACAATTTTTGAGGTTTGATGACGTTTTTACACACTTTGCATGGTTTTTCTATATTTTTCAGTGTTTTTCGACGATTTACGATGTTTAATACCATTTTTCTGGTTTTACGTCTATTTTACACAAAAATAACTGTTTTCTACATTATTTCATTGTTTTGCACTACTTTTCACAAAAATAACGTTTTTCTGCAATTTTTCTGGTTTTTCCACAATTTTTCACAAAACAAACGTTTTTCTACATTTTTTCATGTTTAACACAATTTTACAAAAAATTACGTTTTTCTACAATTTTTGAGGTTTTATGACGTTTTTACACACTTTGCATGGTTTTTCTATATTTTTCAGTGTTTTCGACGATTTACGATGTTTTAGACCATTTTTCTGGTTTTACGTCTATTTTACACAAAAATAACGGTTTTCTACATTTTTTCATGGTTTTGCACTATTTTACACAAAAATAACGTTTTTCTTAAATTTTTGAGGATTTATGACGTTTTTAAACATTTTGCATGGTTTTTCTATATTTTTCAGTGTTTTTCGACGATTTACGATGTTTTAGACCATTTTTCTGGTTTTACCACTAATTTACAAAAAAATAACGGTTTTTTTACATCTTTTCATGGTTTTGCACTATTTTACACAAAAATAACTTTTTTCTACAATTTTTGAGGTTTTATGACGTTTTTACAAACTTTGCATGGTGTTTCTATATTTTTCAGTGTTTTTCGACGTTTTACGATGTTTTAGACCATTTTTCTTGTTCTACCATACTTTTACACAAAATTTAGGTTTTTCTGCAATTTTTCTGGTTTTTCCACAATTTTTCACAAAACAAACGTTTTTCTGCAATTTTTGAGGTTTTATGACGTTTTTACAAATTTTGCATGGTTTTTCGATACTTCTCAGTGTTTTTCGACGATTTACGATGTTTCAGACCAATTTTCTTGTTCTAGCATAAATTTACACAAAAATAAGGTATTTCTGTTATTTTTCAGGTAAAACGACTAAAATAAACATCAATTCGGTTTTTCAACAATTTTTTTGGTTTTATGACGTTTGTACACATTTTGCACTGTTTTTCAATACTTTTCATTGTTTTTCGACGATTTACGATGTTTTAGACCATTTTTCTGGTTTTACCACTATTTTACACAAAAATAACTGTTTTCTACATTTTTTCATTGTTTTGCACTATTTTTCACAAAAATAACGTTTTTCTGCAATTTTTCTGGTTTTTCCACAATTTTTCACAAAACAAACGTTTTTCTACATTTTTTCATGTTCAACACAATGTTACACAAAAATAACGTTTTTCTACAATTTTTGAGGTTTGATGACGTTTTTACACACTTTGCATGGTTTTTCTATATTTTTCAGTGTTTTTCGACGATTTACGATGTTTAAGACAGTTTTTCTGGTTTTACGTCTATTTTACACAAAAATAACTGTTTTCTACATTTTTTCATTGTTTTGCACTATTTTTCACAAAAATAACGTTTTTCTGCAATTTTTCTGGTTTTTCCACAATTTTTCACAAAACAAACGTTTTTCTACATTTTTTCATGTTCAACACAATGTTACACAAAAATAACGTTTTTCTACAATTTTTGAGGTTTTATGACGTTTTTACACACTTTGCATGGTTTTTCTATATTTTTCAGTGTTTTTCGACGATTTACGATGTTTAAGACAGTTTTTCTGGTTTTACGTCTATTTTACACAAAAATAACTGTTTTCTACATTTTTTCATTGTTTTGCACTATTTTTCACAAAAATAACGTTTTTCTACAATTTTTGAGGTTTTATGACGTTTTTACACATTTGCATGGTTTTCCAATATTTTTCAGTGTTTTTCGACGATTTACGATGTTTTAGACCATTTTTCTGGTTTCACCACAATTTTTCACAAAAATAAGTTATTTCTACATTTTTTCACGTTTTAGCACAATTTTACACAAAAATAACGATATTCTTCAATTTTTGAGGTTTTATGACGTTTTTACACATTTTGCATGGTTTTTCAATATTTTTCAGTGTTTTTCGACGTTTTACGATGTTTAAGACCATTTTTCTGGTTTCACCACAATTTTTCACAAAGATAAGGTTTTTCTGCAATTTTTCTGGTTTTTCTACAATTTTACCCAGAACAAACGTTTTTCTGGAATTTTTATGGATTTACCATTATTTAACACAAAAATTACGTTTTCCTACAATTTTTGAGGTTTTATCACGTTTTTTCTTATTTTGCATAATTTTTCAATATTTTTCAGTGTTTTTCGACCATTTACGATGTTTAAGACCATTTTTCTGGTTTCACCACAATTTTTCACAGAGATAAGGTTTTTCTGCAATTTTTCTGGTTTTTCTACAATTTTACCCAGAACAAACGTTTTTCTGGAATTTTTATGGATTTACCATTATTTAACACAAAAATTACGTTTTCCTACAATTTTTGAGGTTTTATCACGTTTTTACTTATTTTGCATAATTTTTCAATATTTTTCAGTGTTTTTCGACGATTTACGATGGTTAAGAACATTTTTCTTGTTTTACCACAATTTTACACAAAAATAACTTTTTTCTACAATTTTTGATGTTTTATGACGTTTTTACAAACTTTGCATGGTTTTTCTATATTTTTCAGTGTTTTTCGACGATTTACGATGTTTTAGACCATTTTTCTGGTTTCACCACAATTTTACACAAAAATAAGTTTTTTCTACATTTTTTCACGTTTTAGCACAATTTTATACAAAATAACGTTATTCTTCAATTTTTGAGGTTTAATGACGTTTTTACACATTTTGCATGGTTTTTCAATATTTTTCAGTGTTTTTCGACGTTGTACGATGTTTTAGACCATTTTTCTTGTTTTTCCACATTCTAACACAAAAATATGGTTTTTCTGCAATTTTTCTGGTTTTACTATAATTTTACACAAAACAAACGTTTTTCTGCAATTTTTCTGGATTTACCACTATTTTACACAAAAATAACGGTTTTCTACATTTTTTCATGGTTTTGCACTATTTTTCACAAAAATCACGTTTTTCTACAATTTTTTAGGTTTAATGACGTTTATACACATTTTGCATGGTTTTTCAATATTTTTCAGTGTTTTTCGACGATTTACGATGTTTAGGACCATTTTTCTGGTTTTACCACTATTTTACACAAAAATAACGGTTTTCTACATTTTTTCATGTTTCAGAACATTTTTACACAAAAATAACGTTTTTGTGCAATTTTTCTGAATTTACCACAATTTAACACACAAATAACGTTTTTCTACAATTTTTGAGGTTTTATGACGTTTTTTCACATTTTGCATGGTTTTTCAATATTTTTTAGTGATTTTCGACGATTTACGATGTTTGTAACCATTTTTCTTGTTTTAACACAATTTAACACAAAACAACGTTTTCCTACAATTTTTGAGGTTTTTTGACGTTTTTACACATTTCGCATAGTTTTTCAATATTTTTCAGTATTTTTCGACGATTTACGATGTTTTAGACCATTTTTTTGGTTTAACCTCAATTTTACACTAACATAAGGTTTTTTTGCAATTTTTCTGGATTTACCACATTTTAACACAAGTTAACGTTTTCGTACAATTTTTGAGGTTTGATCACGTTTTTACACATTTCGCATGGTTTTTCAATATTTTTCAGTGTTTTTCGACGATTTTGGATGTTTTAAACCATTTTTCTTGTTATACCACAATTTCAAACAAAAATATCGTATTTCTTGTATTTTTGAGGTTTTATGACGTTCTTTTATGACGTTTTATGACGTTTTTACACATTTTTCATGCTTTTTCAATATTTTTTAGTGTTTTTCGACGATTGACGATGTTTTAGACCATTTTTCTGGTTTTTCCACTATTTTACACAAAAATAACGGTTTTCTACATTTTTTCTTGGTTTTGCAATATTTTTCACAAAAATCACGTTTTTCTACAATTTTTTAGGTTTAATGACGTTTATACACATTTTGCATGGTTTTTCAATATTTTTCAGTGTTTTTCGACGATTTACAATGTTTACGACCATTTTTCTGGTTTTACCACTATTTTACACAAAAATAACGGTTGCCTACATTTTTTCAAGTTTCAGAAACATTTTTACACATAAATAACGTTTTTGTGCAATTTTTCTGAATTTACCACAAGTTAACACACAAATAACGTTTTTCTACAATTTTTGAGGTTTAATGACGTTCTTACACATTTTGCATGGTTTTTCAATATTTTTCAGTATTTTTCGACGATTTACGATGTTTTAGACAATTTTTTTGGTTTAACCTCAATTTTACACAAACATAAGGTTTTTCTGCAATTTTTCTGGATTTACCACATTTTAACACAAGTTAACGTTTTCGTACAATTTTTGAGGTTTGATCACGTTTTTACACATTTTACATGGTTTTTCAATATTTTTCAGTGTTTTTCGACGATTTACGATGTTTTAAACCATTTTTCTTGTTATACCACAATTTCAAACAAAAATATCGTATTTTTGAGGTTTTATGACGTTCTTTTATGACGTTTTATGACGTTTTTACACATTTTGCATGGTTTTTTAATATTTTTTAGTGTTTTTCGACGACTTACGATGTAATAGACCATTTTTCTGGTTTGACCACCACTAAAAAAAAATATCACGGTTTTGTTCATTTTTTCATGTTTTAGCAGTATTTTACACAAAACTAACGTTTTTCTACAATTTTTGCGGTTTAATGACGTTTTGACACATTTTGACTGGTTTTTCAAAATTTTTCAGTGATTTTCGACGATTTACGATGTTTTAAACCATTTTTCTTGTTATACCACAATTTAACACAAAAATAACGTTTTCCTACAATTTTTCTGGTTTTACTACAATTTTACACAAAACAAACGTTTTTCTGCAATTTTTCTGGATTAACCACAATTTAACACAAAAATTACGTTTTCCTACAATTTTTGAGGTTTAATCACGTTTTTACACATTTTGCATGGTTATTAAATTTTTTTCAGTGTTTTTCGACGATTTACGATGTTTTAGACCATTTTTCTGGTTTGACCACCACTAAACACAAAAATAACGGTTTTGTTCATTTTGTCATGTTTCAGCACAATTTTACACAAAAATTACGGTTTTCTACAAGTTTTGAGAATTCTTGACGTTTTTACACATTTTGCAGGGCTTTTAATGTTTTCAAGTGATTTCGACGATTTACGATGTTTTAGACAATTTTTCTGGTTTGACCACCATTTTTCACAAAAATAACGGTTTTCTACATTTTTTCATGTTTTACCACAATTTCACACAAATCTAACGTTTTTCTACAATTTTTAAGGTTTTATGACGTTTTTACACATTTTGCATGGTTTTTCAATATTTTTCAGAGTTCATCGACGATTTCCGATGTTTAAGACCATTTTTCTGGTTTCACCGAAATTTTACACGAAAATAAGGTTTTTCTACATTTTTTCATGATTTAGCACTATTTTACACAAAAATAACGTTATTCTACAATTTTTCAGGTTTTATGACGTTTTTACACATTTTTCATGGTTTTTCAATATTTTTCAGTGTTTTTCGACGATTGACGATGTTTTAGATCATTTTTCTGGTTTTACCACTATTTTACACAAAAATAACGGTTTTCTACATTTTTTCATGGTTTTGCACTATTTTTCACAAATATCACTTTTTTCTACAATTTTTTAGGTTTAATGACGTTTATACACATTTTGCATGGTTTTTCAATATTTTTCAGTGTTTTTCGACGATTTACGATGTTTACGACCATTTTTCTGGTTTTACCACTATTTTCACAAAAATAACGGTTTTCTACATTTTTTCATGTTTCAGAACATTTTTACACAAAAATAACGTTTTTGTGCAATTTTTCTGAATTTACCACAATTTAACACACAAATAACGTTTTTCTACAATTTTTGAGGTTTTATGACGTTTTTTCACATTTTGCATGGTTTTTCAATATTTTTTAGTGATTTTCGACGATTTACGATGTTTGTAACAATTTTTCTTGTTTTAACACAATTTAACACAAAACAACGTTTTCCTACAATTTTTGAGGTGTTTTGACGTTTTTACACATTTTGCATAGTTTTTCAATATTTTTCAGTATTTTTCGACGATTTACAATGTTTTAGACCATATTTTTGGTTTAACCTCAATTTTACACAAACATAAGGTTTTTCTGCAATTTTTCTGGATTTACCACAATTTAACACAAAATTAACGTTTTCCTACAATTTTTGAGGTTTGATCTCGTTTTTACACATTTTGCATGGTTTTTCAATATTTTTCAGTGTTTTTCGACGATTTACGATGTTTCAAACCATTTTTATTGTTATACCACAATTTCAAACAAAAATATCGTATTTCTTGTATTTTTGAGGTTTTATGACGTTCTTACACATTTTGCATGGTTTTTTAATATTTTTTAGTGTTTTTCGACGATTTACGATGTTTTAGATCATTTTTCTGGTTTTAAAACGATTTTACACAAAAATAACGGTTTTCTAAATTTTTTTTTATGTTTTAGCACAATTTTAAACAAAAATAATGTTTTCCTACATTTTGCATGGTTTTTCAATATTTTTTAGTGTTTTTCGACGATTTACGATGTTTTAGACCATTTTTATGGTTTGACAACCATTTTACACAAAAATAACGGTTTTCTACATTTTTTGCGGTTTAATGACGTTTTAGACCATTTTTTTGGTTTTACCTCAATTTTACACAAACATAAGGTTTTTCTGCAATTTTTCTGGATATACAACAATTTAACACAAAATGAACGTTTTCCTACAATTTTTGAGGTTTGATCACGTTTTTACACATTTTGCATGGTTTTTCAATATTTAACAGTGTTCGACGATTTACGATGTTTTAAACCATTTTTCTTGTTATACCACAATTTCACACAAAAATATCGTATTTCTTGTTTTTTTGAGGTTTTATGACGTTCTTACACATTTTGCATGGTTTTATAATATTTTTTAGTGTTTTTTGACGATTTACGATGTTTTAGACCATTTTTCTGGTTTTACCACGATTTTACACAAAAATAACGGTTTTCTACATTTTTTCATGTTAAATAATAATAATAATAATATTTTATTCCAGGATGTGGGGAGGTTTGTGCAATCCCACACGTCCCATATAGATATACATTTTTTTTTGTACAATAGATATAATAAGTTATCAAATAAGGAAAACTATGCAGGGTGTGGTCTTGAGTGCGCTTGGGCCCAGCGCTCACTCAGGAGTGGCGCTTGGTGCTGGTAGGCTGCGGTCACCAACGTGTTGGCGGAGGCCATTAGCCGCATCCTGGCTCCAGTGATCCGGTGTCTCATCAGGCCGGCAAATCCATTCAGTCCTAGTTCCGTGAACATTGTCGATGCGCTGCTGTATCTTCGGTATCCAAATATTACTTACTCTACAGGCGTCATTATATTGAATTCGGAGTTTTAAGCACAATTTTAAACAAAAATAATGTTTTCCTACATTTTGCATGGTTTTTCAATATTTTTTAGTGTTTTTCGACGATTTACGATGTTTTAGACCATTTTTCTGGTTTGACCACCATTAAACACAAAAATAACGGTTTTGTTCATTTTGTCATGTTTCAGCACAATTTTACACAAAAATTACGGTTTTCTACAAGTTTTGAGAATTCTTGACGTTTTTACACATTTTGCAGGGCTTTTAATGTTTTCAAGTGATTTTGACGATTTACGATGTTTTAGACAATTTTTCTGGTTTGACCACCATTTTACACAAAAATAACGGTTTTCTACATTTTTTCCTGTTTTGCCACAATTTCACACAAATCTAACGTTTTTCTACAATTTTTAAGGTTTTATGACGTTTTTGCACATTTTGAATGGTTTTTCAATATTTTTCAGTGTTTTTCGACGATTTACGATGTTTTATACCATTTTTTATGGATTTTCCACCATTTTACACAAAAAAAACGGTTTTCTACATTTTTTCATCTTTTACCACAATTTCACACAAATCTAACGTTTTTCTACAATTTTTGCGGTTAAATGACGTTTTGACACATTTTGAATGGTTTTTCAAAATTTTTCAGTATTCGATGATTTACGATGTTTTAAACCATTTTTCTTGTTATTCCTCAATTTAACACAAAAATAACGTTTTCCTACAATTTTTGAGGTTTGATCACGTTTTTACACATTTTGCATGGTTTTTCAATATTTTTCAGTGTTTTTCGACGATTTACGATGTTTTAAACCATTTTTCTTGTTATACCACAATTTCAAACAAAAATATCGTATTTCTTGTATTTTTGAGGTTTTATGACGTTCTTTTATGACGTTTTATGACGTTTTTATACATTTTTCATGGTTTTTCAATATTTTTCAGTGTTTTTCGACGATTGACGATGTTTTAGACCATTTTTCTGGTTTTACCACTATTTTAAACAAAAATAAAGGTTTTTTACATTTTTTCATGTTTCAGAACATTTTTACGCAAAAATAACGTTTTTGTGCAATTTTTCTGAATTTACCACAATTTAACACACAAATAACGTTTTTCTACAATTTTTGAGGTTTTATGACGTTTTTTCACATTTTGCATGGTTTTTCAATATTTTTTAGTGATTTTCGACGATTTACGATGTTTGTAACCATTTTTCTTTTTTTAACACAATTTAACACAAAAAAACGTTTTCCTACAATTTTTGAGGTTTTTTGACGTTTTTACACATTTTGCATAGTTTTTCAATATTTTTCAGTATTTTTCGACGATTTACGATGTTTTAGACCATTTTTTTGGTTTAACCTAAATTTTACACAAACATAAGGTTTTTCTGCAATTTTTCTGGATTTACCACAATTTAACACAAAATTAACGTTTTCCTACAATTTTTGAGGTTTGATCACGTTTTTACACATTTTGCATGGTTTTTCAATATTTTTCAGTGTTTTTCGACGATTTACGATGTTTTAAACCATTTTTCTTGTTAAACCACAATTTAACACAAAATTTCGGTTTTTCTTGTTTTTTTGAGGTTTTATGACGTTTTTACACATTTTGCATGGTTTTTTAATATTTTTTAGTGTTTTTCGACGACTTACGATGTAATAGACCATTTTTCTGGTTTGACCACCACTAAAAAAAAATATCACGGTTTTGTTCATTTTTTCATGTTTTAGCAGTATTTTACACAAAACTAACGTTTTTCTACAATTTTTGCGGTTTAATGACGTTTTGACACATTTTGACTGGTTTTTCAAAATTTTTCAGTGATTTTCGACGATTTACGATGTTTTAAACCATTTTTCTTGTTATACCACAATTTAACACAAAAATAACGTTTTCCTACAATTTTTCTGGTTTTACTACAATTTTACACAAAACAAACGTTTTTCTGCATTTTTTCTGGATTAACCACAATTTAACACAAAAATTACGTTTTCCTACAATTTTTGAGGTTTAATCACGTTTTTACACATTTTGCATGGTTATTAAATTTTTTTCAGTGTTTTTCGACGATTTACGATGTTTTAGACCATTTTTCTGGTTTGACCACCACTAAACACAAAAATAACGGTTTTGTTCATTTTGTCATGTTTCAGCACAATTTTACACAAAAATTACGGTTTTCTACAAGTTTTGAGAATTCTTGACGTTTTTACACATTTTGCAGGGCTTTTAATGTTTTCAAGTGATTTCGACGATTTACGATGTTTTAGACAATTTTTCTGGTTTGACCACCATTTTTCACAAAAATAACGGTTTTCTACATTTTTTCATGTTTTACCACAATTTCACACAAATCTAACGTTTTTCTACAATTTTTAAGGTTTTATGACGTTTTTACACATTTTGCATGGTTTTTCAATATTTTTCAGAGTTCATCGACGATTTCCGATGTTTAAGACCATTTTTCTGGTTTCACCGAAATTTTACACGAAAATAAGGTTTTTCTACATTTTTTCATGATTTAGCACTATTTTACACAAAAATAACGTTATTCTACAATTTTTCAGGTTTTATGACGTTTTTACACATTTTTCATGGTTTTTCAATATTTTTCAGTGTTTTTCGACGATTGACGATGTTTTAGATCATTTTTCTGGTTTTACCACTATTTTACACAAAAATAACGGTTTTCTACATTTTTTCATGGTTTTGCACTATTTTTCACAAATATCACTTTTTTCTACAATTTTTTAGGTTTAATGACGTTTATACACATTTTGCATGGTTTTTCAATATTTTTCAGTGTTTTTCGACGATTTACGATGTTTACGACCATTTTTCTGGTTTTACCACTATTTTCACAAAAATAACGGTTTTCTACATTTTTTCATGTTTCAGAACATTTTTACACAAAAATAACGTTTTTGTGCAATTTTTCTGAATTTACCACAATTTAACACACAAATAACGTTTTTCTACAATTTTTGAGGTTTTATGACGTTTTTTCACATTTTGCATGGTTTTTCAATATTTTTTAGTGATTTTCGACGATTTACGATGTTTGTAACAATTTTTCTTGTTTTAACACAATTTAACACAAAACAACGTTTTCCTACAATTTTTGAGGTGTTTTGACGTTTTTACACATTTTGCATAGTTTTTCAATATTTTTCAGTATTTTTCGACGATTTACAATGTTTTAGACCATATTTTTGGTTTAAAACCTCAATTTTACACAAACATAAGGTTTTTCTGCAATTTTTCTGGATTTACCACAATTTAACACAAAATTAACGTTTTCCTACAATTTTTGAGGTTTGATCTCGTTTTTACACATTTTGCATGGTTTTTCAATATTTTTCAGTGTTTTTCGACGATTTACGATGTTTCAAACCATTTTTATTGTTATACCACAATTTCAAACAAAAATATCGTATTTCTTGTATTTTTGAGGTTTTATGACGTTCTTACACATTTTGCATGGTTTTTTAATATTTTTTAGTGTTTTTCGACGATTTACGATGTTTTAGATCATTTTTCTGGTTTTAAAACGATTTTACACAAAAATAACGGTTTTCTAAATTTTTTTTTATGTTTTAGCACAATTTTAAACAAAAATAATGTTTTCCTACATTTTGCATGGTTTTTCAATATTTTTTAGTGTTTTTCGACGATTTACGATGTTTTAGACCATTTTTATGGTTTGACAACCATTTTACACAAAAATAACGGTTTTCTACATTTTTTGCGGTTTAATGACGTTTTAGACCATTTTTTTGGTTTTACCTCAATTTTACACAAACATAATGTTTTTCTGCAATTTTTCTGGATATACAACAATTTAACACAAAATGAACGTTTTCCTACAATTTTTGAGGTTTGATCACGTTTTTACACATTTTGCATGGTTTTTCAATATTTAACAGTGTTCGACGATTTACGATGTTTTAAACCATTTTTCTTGTTATACCACAATTTCACACAAAAATATCGTATTTCTTGTTTTTTTGAGGTTTTATGACGTTCTTACACATTTTGCATGGTTTTATAATATTTTTTAGTGTTTTTTGACGATTTACGATGTTTTAGACCATTTTTCTGGTTTTACCACGATTTTACACAAAAATAACGGTTTTCTACATTTTTTCATGTTTAAGCACAATTTTAAACAAAAATAATGTTTTCCTACATTTTGCATGGTTTTTCAATATTTTTTAGTGTTTTTCGACGATTTACGATGTTTTAGACCATTTTTATGTTTTGACAACCATTTTACACAAAAATAACGGTTTTCTACATTTTTTCATTTTTAAGCAGTATTTTACACAAAAATACCGTTTCTCTACAATTTTTGCGGTTTAATGACGTTTTGACACATTTTTAATGGTTTTTCAAAATTTTTCAGTGTTTTTCGACGATTTACGATGTTTTAAACCATTTTTCTTGTTATACCACAATTTAACACAAAAATAACGTTTTTCTTCTATTTTTGTGGTTTATTGACGTTTTTACACATTTTGCATAGTTTTTCAATATTTTTCAGTATTTTTCGACGATTTACGATGTTTTAGACCATTTTTTTGGTTTAACCTCAATTTTACACAAACATAAGGTTTTTCTGCAATTTTTCTGGATTTACCACAATTTAACACAAAATTAACGTTTTCCTACAATTTTTGAGGTTTGATCACGTTTTGACACATTTTGCATGGTTTTTCAATATTTTTCAGTGTTTTTCGACGACCATTTTCGTTTTTGTTTTAGACCATTTTTTCATGGTTTTGCACTATTTTACACAAAAATAACGTTTTTCTACAATTTTTGAGGTTATATGACGTTTTTACACATTTTGCATGACAAAAATTTTTGCGGTTTAATAAGTTTCCAAAGTTCGAACCCAAGTCTTAAATGAACGTCCATAAAAATCATGATTTTCTAAGAATCAAACTTAATGGAAATTTGAGGACTGAATTCGATTTGTACCACGAATCTTATCACTATTCAAAAATTTCAACCCGTTTGGTCCCATAGAGCCTGAGAAAACTGCTCCAAAAGTTCGAACCCAAGTCTGAAATAGTCGTCCATAAAAATCATTATTTTTCTAAAAATCAAACTTAATGGAGATTTTGTGAAGGAACTCGATTTATACCACGAATCTAATCGATATTCGAAAATTTTAGCCCCTTTGGTCCCATATAACCTGAAAAAAACAGCTTCCAAAGTTCAAACCCAAGTCTGAAATTAGCGTCCATTAAAATCATGATTTTTCTGAGAATCAAACTTTATGGAGATTTTGTGACTGAATTCGATTTGTACCACGATTCTTATCACTATTCAAAAATTTCAGCCCGTTTGGTCCCATATAGCCTGAAAAAACAGCTTCCGAAGTTCGAACCCAAGTCTGAAATAAACGTCCATAAAAATGGTGATTTTTCTTAAAATCCAACTTAATGGAGATTTTGTGAAGGAGTTCGATTTATATCACGATTAACTTTTCCGAAATTTCAGCCTATTCGGTACCATAGAGCCTGAAAAAACAGCTTCCAAAGTTCGAACCCAAGTCTGAAATGAACGTCCAAAAATATCATTATTTTTCTAAGAATCAAACTTAATGGATATTTTGTTACTGATTTCGATTTGGATTATTATTCTTATCACTGTTCCGAAATTTGAGCCCATTTGGTACCATAGAGCCCGAAAAACCTGCTTCCCAAGTTCGAACCCAAGTCTGAAATGAACGTCCATAAAAATCAAGATTTATCTAAGAATCAAAATTTATGGAAATTTTTTGACTGAATTCGTTTTGTACCAAAATTCGTAACATTTTTCCAAAATTTTATCCTATTTGGTACCATAGAGCATGAGAAAACTGCTTCAAAAGTTCGAACCCACGTCTGAAATAAGGGGGCCAAAAAAATCATGATTTTTCTAAGAATAAAACTTAATGTAGATTTTGTGACTGATTTCGATTTGGATCATGATTCTGATCATTGTTCCAAAATTTCAGCCCATTTGGTACCATAGAGCCCCAAAACACTGCTTCCCAAGTTCGAACCCAAGTATGAAATTAGCGTCCATAAAAATCATTAATTTTCTAGGAATCAAACTTAATGGAGATTTTGTGACTGATTTCGATTTGGATCATTATTCTTATCACTGTTCCTAAATTTCAGCCCATTTGGTACCATAGAGCCCGAAAAACCTGCTTCCCAAGTTCGAACCCAAGTTTGAAATGAACGTCTAAAAAAATCATGATTTATCTAAGAAAATAAATTTATGTAGATTTTGTGACTGAATTCGTTTTGTACCAAAATTCGTAACCTTTTTCCAAAATTTCAGCCTATTTGGTCGCATAGAGCCTGTGAAAACTGCTTCCAAAGTTCGAACCGAAGTCTTAAATGAACGTCCATAAAAATCATGATTTTCTTAGAATCAAACTTCATGGAAATTTCGGGACTGAATTCGATTTGTACCACGAATCTTATCACTATTCAAAAATTTCAACCCGTTTGTTCCCTTAGAGCAGTGGTTCTTAACCTTTTTGGCTGGCGACCCAAGGTACGAATATATTTGAAGTACGCGACCCTAATCTAATTTTTTATTTTTTTTCCATCGACAGGTTATGTAATTTTATACTATAAAATTTATACGATGTATTGGTAAAATTAGAAATAAACAAATTTATTTAAATGTTCTGTATTAAAATCAGACCAGCATTAAAACAGTTAAAAAATTTACAGCAAAATAATCATTGACTACCCTGGTGTTGTATTTTTGAACAAAGATCATGTATACGTGGAGTTATGTTTATAGAAAGTGCACACCGCATGTCATGCTGAGGATCCAACCTATTCCTGTACTTATTCTTCATAACAGCAAGGCATGAAAATCCTGCTTCACATAAATAAGTAGTTGGGAAAGGTAGCAGGGCTTTTTCAGCTTCATTGCTCAGAACAGGCTTCCCAGATAATTGTGCCCAAAATTTTGTGAGACTCGTTCTGGCAAATCTCTCTTTTAAAAGTGCATCACCTTGCATTTCGAGCAATTCTTCTTGTAATCCAGCTGAATCGTTTTCAACGCCCATTACATCTACTTCAAATGGATTTCTTACCCAACTGTATTTCACGATATGGACATTTTGTGGAATATATCTTTCCATTTCATTTTCAAGTCTTCTCAAATGTTCTAAAAAAATAGGCATGGTCTCCACGAAAATACGGTTGCCATTAAGATTAAGATCTTCCAAAAACAAGTTTAATGTTGGAAACGCTGCCAATTGACATTGAGCAATTTTATTTTGCCAAAGTTTTGTTTTGTTTTTAAAAACAGTAATTTTTTCATAAATGTCTACTACAGTGCGATTTTGACCTTGCATTTCTGTGTTCAACTGATTCAAGTGGTGGAAAATATCACCCAAATATGCCAATTTAGCCATCCATTTGTTGTCACTGAAGCGATCAGCACATTCGTGTCTTTTATCTGTCAAAAATATTTCTATTTCTGTTTTAAGAGAAAGAACTCTAGCTAGAATCTTTCCGCGGGATAGCCAGCGAATATCCGAATGGTATAATAAATTCTGGTGTTCTGAACCCATTTCTTCGCACATCAGTCGAAATATCCGAGAGTTCATAGCGCGTGCCTTTATGAAATTTATAATTTGTATTACGTCCTGTAACACCTGATGTAGATCTGGCTGCATATCACGTGTAGCCAAGTTTTCTCGATGTAAAAAGCAGTGTATTAAAACAACCTCTGGATTTCGTTCCTTGACTTTGGCACAAAACCCGATGCGACTCCCTATCATTGCCGGTGCTCCATCTGTACAGACTGCGAGACAATTGTCCCACAGTAATTGGTGTTCCACAAAGAACTTGTCTATTAAAAGAAATATATCAGCCCCAGTTGTAGTTTCAGAGAGCTTTTCACAAAGCAGGAACTCTTCATTGAAATTTTGTGGAGTTCTGTATCTTACGTACACCAACAGCTGTGGGAAATCTTCAATATCAACTGATTCGTCGATTTGAATTGAAAATTTGATGGCTTTTTTGAGATCCGTTATTAATTGTTCTAAAATATCTGATGACATTAAATCTATTCTCTTTTTCACAGTATCGTTTGAAATTGGCACCATTTCCAGCTTCTTCGCAATTTCATCTCCACAGACAGTTCTTGCCATGGCTATTGCAGCTGGTTTAATCAACTGCTCAGCAATACTATGGGGTTTTTTACATTGAGCTACTTTTAAAGCTACTTCGAAAGAAGCGTAGGTAGTTTTTTCTAACGAAACTGTTGCTGAACTTGATGGTGCATCAAGTCTCATGCGCTTTGTTTGTGTTTCTTTTTCTTTCCAAAAAGCAAGCGGTTTATTTGCGTACGTTGGATGGACTTTTTCGAGATGTCTCTTCAATTTGTTTATTTTTAGCGATTCATTTGAAAGAAGTTGCGTACAAACCACGCATTGTGGACGTGGCACACCAGAGCGATCTTTTATTTCAATAAATCCTAAGGCTAAAAATTCTTGCTTGTATGTTAACATCCGTTTCGCCATGACTGTCCACAATTCGAAAGACTTACTGAAACAAAACGACAAATTATAGAAATATACTATTCTATTCGTTCATCGGCGAATTGTAGGCTAACAATGTCATTTATTGGAAAAAAATATTTTACCTTCTTTCGATAACAGCAATCGCGAGTTGCACTTTTAATCTTCCACAATTGATTATCACAATTTTGTAGCACTTTGTAGTTGTCAACAAAGAGTGTATTGTAGTCAAGTATAAACGTTATTCACGTAAAACAGTATGAGAACGAGCGTGCAATCGTAAACAAACTCGCTAGCAAACTGACCGAGATGAGACGAGACCAACCGACCAGCGCGGTGCGGCGGGCGGCGCGGGTGGTGACCGAGCCGAACCGAGCGATGCCGACTGCGTGAGCCGAGCGGTGGCGATGGCGCGCACTCCTCGCTTTGCGCCCCGCGCCCTTCCGCCCATTAAAACAGAACTAACATGTCGCGATTGTGAACAATAGATGTCCTTGTTCTGAGAGTAGTAATAATTGTGACTATACTAGTTTAGTGACATCGATCGGGATATCAATACGCGATTTCCGCGACCCAACCCAAAACCTCTCGCGACCCAAATTTGGGTCGCGACCCGAGGTTAAGAATCGCTGCCTTAGAGCCTGAGAAAACTGCTCCAAAAGTTCGAATCCAAGTCAGAAATAGGCGTCCATAAAAATCATGATTTTTCTAAAACTCAAACTTAATGGAGATTATGTGAAGGAACTCGATTTATACCACAAATCTCATCACTATTCAAAAATTTCAGCCCGTTTGGTCCCATATAGCCTGAAAAAAACAGCTTCCAAAGTTCGAGACTGATTTAGATTTGGAGCATTATTCTCATCACTGTTCCCAAATTTCAGCCCATTTGTAGCAAAGAGCCTGAGAAAACTGCTCTAAAAGTTCGAACCCAAGTCTGAAATAAGGGTCCATAAAAATCATGATTTTTCTAAGAATCAAACTTAATGGAGATTTTGTGACTGATTTCGATTTGGAGCATGATTCTTATAACTGTTCCAAAATTTCAGCCCGTTTGGTCCCATATAGCTAGAAAAATCAGCTTCCAAAGTTCGAACCCAAGTCTGAAATGAACGTCCATAAAAATGGTGATTTTTCTCAAAATCCAACTTAATGGAGATTTTGTGAAGGAGTTCGATTTATATCACGATTCACTTTTCCGAAATTTCAGCCTATTCGGTACCATAGAGCCTGAAAAAACAGCTTCCAAAGTTCGAACCCAAGTCTGAAATGAACGTCCATAAAAATCATTATTTTTCTAAGAATCAAACTTAATGGACATTTTGTTACTGATTTCGATTTGGATCATTATTCTTATCACTGTTCCTAAATTTCAGCCCATTTGGTACCAAAGAGCCCGAAAAACCTGCTTCCCAATTTCGAACCCAAGTTTGAAATGATCGTCCATAAAAATCATGATTTATCTAAGAAACAAAATTTATGGAGATTTCTTGACTGATTTCGATTTGAAGCATTATTCTCATCACTGTTCCCAAATTTCAGCCCATTTGGTACCATAGAGCCTGAGTAAACTGCTTCCATAGTTCGAACCCATGTCTGAAATGTTGTCTGTAAAAATCATGATTTTTCTAAGAATCAAACTAAATGGAGATTTTGTGACTTTTTTCGATTTTGGATCATGATTCTTATCACTGTTCCAAATTTTCAGCCCGGTTGGTCCCATAGAGCCTGTGAAAACTGATTCCAAAGTTCGAACCCAAGTCTGAAATGAACGTATATAAAAATCATGATTTACCTAAGAATCAAAATTTATGGAGATTTTGTGACTGAATTCGTTTTGTACCGAAATTCGTAACATTTTCCAAAATTTTAGCCTATTTGGTACCATAGAGCCTGAGAAAACTGCTCCAAAAGTTCGAACCCAAGTCTGAAATAAGCGTCCATAAAAATCATGATTTTTCTAAAAATCAAATTTTATGGAGATTATGTGAAAAAATTCGAATTATACCACGAATCTAATCACTATTCAAAAATTTCAGCCCGTTTGGTCCCATATAGCCTGAAAAAACAGTTTCCAAAGTTCGAACCAAAGTCGGAAATGAATGTCCATAAAAATCATGATTTTTCTAAGAATCAAACTTTATGGAGATTTTGTGACTGATTTCGATTTTGAGCATGATTCTTATCACTGTTCCGAAATTTCAGCCCATTTGGTACCATAGAGCCCGAAAAAACTGCTTCCCAAGTTCGAACCCAAGTATGCATTTAAGGTCCATAAAAATCATTACATTTCTAACAATCAAACGTAATGGAGATTTTGTTGCTGATTTCGATTTGGATCATTATTCTTATCACTGTTCCTAAATTTCAGCCCATTTGGTACCATAGAGCCCGAAAAAACTGTCTCCCAAGTTCGAACCCAAGTTTGAAATGATCGTCCATTAAAATCATGATTTATCTAAGAATCAAAATTTATGGAGATTTTGTGACTGAATTCGTTTTGTACCATAATTCGTAACACTTTTCCGAAATTTCAGCCTATTTGGTACCATAGAGCCTGAGAAAACTGCTACAAAAGTTCGAACCCATGTCTGAAATAAGGGGGCCAAAAAAATCATGATTTTTCTAAAAATAAAATGAAATTGAGATTTTGTGACTGATTTCGATTTGGATCATTATTCTTATCACTGTTCCGAAATTTAAGCCCATTTGGTACCATGGAGCCCGAAAAAACTGCTTCCCAAGTTCGAACCCAAGTTTGAAATGATCGTCCATAAAAATCATGATTTATCTAAGAATATAAATTAATGTAGATTTTGTGACTTAATTCGTTTTGTACCAAAATTCGTAACACTTTTCCGAAATTTCAGCCTATTTGGTCCCATAGAGCCTGTGAAAACTGCTTCCAAAGTTCGAACCGAAGTCTGAAATGAACGTCCATAAAAATCTTGATTTTTCTCAGAATCAAACTTTATGGAGATTATGTGAAGGAATTCGATTTGTACTATGAATCTTATCACTATTCAAAAATTTCAGCCTGTTTGGCCCTATATAGCCTGAAAAAACAGCTTCCAAAGTTCGATCCCAAGTCTGAAATGAACGTCCATAAAAATGGTGATTTTTCTTGTTTTCTCTTTTGAAATCCAACTTTATGGAGATTTTGTGAAGGATTTCGATTTAAACCACGATTCCTAACACTTTTCCGAAATTTCAGCCTATTCGGTACCATAGAGCCTGAGAAAACTGCTTCAAAACTTCGAACCCAAGTCTGAAATAAGCGTCCATAAAAATCAAGATTTTTCTTAAAATCAAATTTAATGGAGATAATGTGGAAGAATTCGATTAATACCACGAATCTTATCACTATTCAAAAATTTAAGCCCGTTTGGTCCCATATAGCCTGAAAAAACAGCTCCAAAAGTTGGAACCAAAGTCTGAAATGAACGTCCATAAAAATCGTGATTTTTCTAAGAATCAAACTTTATGGAGATTATGTGAAAAAATTCGAATTATACCACGAATCTAATCACTATTCAAAAATTTCAGCCCGTTTGGTCCCATATAGCCTGAAAAAACAGCTTCCAAAGTTCGAACCCAAGTCTGAAATTAGCGTCCATTAAAATCGTGATTTTTCTTAGAATCAAACTTTATGGAGATTTTGTGACTGAATTCGATTTGTACCACGATTCTTATCACTATTCAAAAATTTCAGCCCGTTTGGTCCCATATAGCCGGAAAAAACTGCTTCCCAAGTTCGAACCCAAGTATGCATTCAGTCCATAAAAATCATTATTTTTCTAACAATCAAACGTAAAGGAGATTTTGTTGCTGATTTCGATTTGGATCATTATTCTTATCACTGTTCCTAAATTTCAGCCCATTTGGTACCATAGAGCCCGAAAAAACTGCTTCCCAAGTTCGAACCCAAGTTTGAAATGATCGTCCATAAAAATCATGATTTATCTAAGAATCAAAATTTATGGAGATTTTGTGACTGAATTCGTTTTTTACCAAAATTCGTAACACTTTTCCAAAATTTCAGCCTATTTGGTACCATAGAGCCTGAGAAAACTGCTACAAAAGTTCGAACCCATGTCTGAAATAAGGGGGCCAAAAAAATCATGATTTTTTTAATAAGAAAACTTAATGGAGATTTTGTGACTGATTTCGATTTGGATCATTATTCTTATAACTGTTCCGAAGTTTCAGCCCATTTGGTACCATAGAGCCCGAAAAAACTGCTTCCCAAGTTCGAACCCAAGTATGAAATTAAGGTCCATAAAAATCATTTTTTTTCTAAGAATCAAACTTAATGGAGATTTTGTGACTGATTTCGATTTGGATCATTATTCTTATCACTGTTCCGAAATTTCAGCCCATTTAGTACCATGGAGCCCGAAAGAACTGCTTCCCAAGTTCGAACCCAAGTTTGAAATGATCGTCCATAAAAATCATGATTTATCTAAGAAACAAAATTTATGGAGATTTTGTGACTGATTTCGATTTGGAGCATTATTCTCATCACTGTTCCCAAATTTCAGCCCATTTGGTACCCATAGAGCCTGAGAAAACTGCTTCCATAGTTCGAACCCAAGTCTGAAATTTTGTCCGTAAAAATCATGATTTTTCTAAGAATCAAACTCAATGGAGATTTTGTGATTTTTTTCGATTTGGATCATGATTCTTATCACTGTTCCAAATTTTCAGCCCGGTTGGTCCCATAGAGCCTGTGAAAACTGCTTCCAAAGTTCGAACCCAAGTTTGAAATGAACGTATATAAAAATCATGATTTATCTAAGAATCAAAATTTATGGAGATTTTGTGACTGAATTCGTTTTGTACCAAAATTCGTAACACTTTTCCAAAATTTCAGCCTATTTGGTACCATAGAGCCTGAGAAAACTGCTACAAAAGTTCGAACCCATGTCTGAAATAAGGGGGCCAAAAAAATCATGATTTTTCTAATAATAAAACTTAATGGAGATTTTGTGACTGATTTCGATTTGGATCATTATTCTTATCACTGTTCCGAAATTTCAGCCCATTTGGTACCATGGAGCCCGAAAGAACTGCTTCCCAAGTTCGAACCCAAGTTTGAACGTCCATAAAAATGGTGATTTTTCTCAAAATCCAACTTTATGGAGATTTTGTGAAGGAGTTCGATTTATACCACGATTCCTAACACTTTTCCAAAATTTCAGCCTTTTCGGTACAATAGAGCCTGAGAAAACTGCTCCAAAACTTCGAACCCAAGTCTGAAATAAGCGTCCATAAAAATCAAGATTTTTCTAATAATTAAACTTAATGGAGATTATGTGAAAGAATTCAATTTATACCATGAATCTTATCACTATTCAAAAATTTCAGCCCGTTTGGTCCCATATAGCCTGAAAAAACAGCTTCCAAAGTTCGAACCAAAGTCTGAAATGAACGTCCATAAAAATCATGATTTTTCTATGAATCAAACTTTATGGAGATTTTGTGACTGATTTCGATTTGGAGCATGATGCTTATCACTGTTCCGAAGTTTCAGCCCATTTGGTACCATAGTTACCATATTTACCATAACCGCGTTGGTCAACCTTTATCGGTACTAGCTAGATTCGGTCTCCCAGTGGGATTCCAATCAAACCTAACCTAAAGCTGAGACGCCCTCTGTCGTCGGAGGCTTAAACTAAGAGCACTGCCATCTGTGTCTGAAAGCCCGAAGCTTTATACACAACATCTTCCCCCTGCTAAACTATAAACCTGTCTACGATATTTCATTGTTACAGTATTATTTTTTAAATCACGAATCTATACAATCGCAAACAGTCACTAAAATCAATATTATTAAAATCAAGAACTAAATATTTGAAAATATATCATTACACACAAAATTAAATAATTCATTAAGCACTGACTCTACTCCAAAAAGATGTTGACTCTATAAGTAGCTGATTCTTTCCCTGGAGGTCATTTCAAAGACGTCTGGGACGAAGTCGTCCCGCCCATGGTGCTGGTTCTTTTTTTGGTGGGCTTCTGTTTCTCCCTGGAGACCTGAAATCAAGAGAACACCGGTTAAAATCTTTCAAAAGGAGTGACGTGTCAACCTCATCTGCCCAGCATTTCGTCATATCAGACGCGAAAGGTTCACTCTCTGCCTCTTCCTCCCTGTGCTGCGGACCTCCTCTCAGTTGATCGATATGCCTTTTCCACGACATCTGTGTCCCCACAATTTTAATAATATACAGTTTTTTTCCAAGTCTTTTTTCAACAATTCCTTTTGCCCAAGAACATTTATTCACTTGTCTGAAGTCTCTCGCTAAACACTTCTGACCTATCTGAAAACTTTTACAAACAACCCCACCGAAATTCCTTAACTGATTTACCTGACCTTTATTAATATTCGCATTCGCTAAATTCTTTGTCGAGGTTGCTACGTTTTCTTCAAAACTTTTAGGTAAAAGGCTACTAAAGGTTGATTTTAACCTCCTACCAAACATTAGCACTGAGGGTTCAATTCCAGTTGTGGAATGTGGAATATTCCTATAATCACTTATAAATTCATATAATCTATCTTTATAATTTGACCTAAGTACGTTATGAACAAGAATTTTCTTTAAAAAATTCTTCACTGTTTTTACCGAGTTTTCAGCCTGCCCATTGCTTTGGGGATGACGCACTGGCGTTGTTAAAAACTCAATATTATTATACTCTAAGAAATCTTTGAACTCTTGACTAGTAAAAACGGTTCCATTATCAGTTACAATACAGTCCGGGTACCCATAATTTGAAAAAATTCTCTTAAACTCATTAATCGTATGACTTGAGTCTGCTTTCGGTATTTCCACGCAATCTACCCATTTTGAGAAAGCGTCGCAAATAACTAAAAACATTTTCCCCGAAATTGGCCCACAATAATCCAGATGCAGCCTCTTCCATGCTGATCCTGAATTAGGCCAGACTGATAAATGACTCTTAGGTGGTAACGGCCTAACTGCTGCACAATCTTTGCAACTTTGAACGATTTTCTCTAAGTCCTTGTTCATTGACGGCCACCAAAAATAACCTTTGGCTAATCCCTTCATTTTTACAATGCCCAAATGCGATCTGTGTAAAAAATCTAAAACTATACTCTGAAGCGAACTTGGAATTATAATTCTATTTTGCCAAAACAAACAATCATTTTCAATAGATAATTCATTCCTTTTAATCCAGAATTTCCATAAAAAACTGTCGCGATTTACCCACTTGGGCCACCCTCTACGAAGATTCCCTAAAATTCCTTGAATTTCTGGGTCTGAGCCTGTCGCTGCGACTATACGCTTTACATCTAAGTGTTCACACTTTTCTATATAGCCTATGAAATCGGAACCTAGATCGTCTTCCGATTTTTCCTCTGAGTTTTCCAACGGCAAACGCGATAAATAATCCGCATGATTATTAGCTGATTTGACGTACTCAATTTTGTATGAGAACCCTGCCAAGATGATCCCATAACGTTGCAACCGATTAGCTGCTAACACCGGTATGTGTTTATTTTCTCCTAAAATCCTCATTAGTGGCGTATTGTCTACACATAATGTAAATTCTCTTCCATATAAATAGCGAAAAAACTTGTTTAACCCAAAAACAATAGCCAAAGCTTCCAAATCAAGGATGCTGTATTTTTTTTCCGCACTTGTTAAACTTCTAGACGCAAATTCAATTGGTCTCAACGATCCATCCGCGAAACTATGGAACAAGGAAGCTCCGAGCCCCGAGCTACTTGCATCAGTATATAGCTTAATAGGTAAATTAGGAAAGTAATTAGTTAGTATCCTATTACTACTCATTAGGCATTTAATCTTGTCCACAGCGTCTGAACACCTCTGATCGAACTCAAACCTCGTATTTTTCTTTAAGAGATTATGTAACGGTTCTCAGATTGAAGACATATTTGGAATGAAATTCCTATAAAAATTAAAAATCCTAATAAACTTTTTAATTGTTGAACATCTGCTGGATACGGTGCTTTTTTAATAGCTTCTAATTTGTCACTTTGAGGTTGAATACCCTTTTCCGAAATTACGTATCCTAAAAAATCAATTGTTTTAACAAAAAATTCACATTTCTCCGTATTGACGCATAAACCACATTCTCTTAAGCGATTACACACCGCGCGAATATTATTCTCAAGATCCCGCTCATTGATCCCTGAAATTATAATGTCATCTAAATAAAAAGCCACGCCTTTTAATCCTTGCAAACAACTCGCTATAGTTCTCGCAAAAATTGCCGGTGCCGATTTAAAACCTAAGACCAGCCTATTAAACTGGAATAATCCCAAATGCGTATTAATGCATGTAAATATTTTACAATGTTCCTCCAATTCTAACTGACAGTATGCTTGTTTAAGATCCAGTTTCGCAAATAATTTACCTGAACTTATCTTATGAATAACCTCTTCTATCTTGGGTAATGGATATTTTTCCAAATTTGTAATCAGATTAAGACTTCTTTTGAAGTCAGCGCAAACCCTAATGTTACCGTTCTTCTTTACGACAGGTACTATCGGTGATGCAAAATTGCTACTCGTGACCGGTGATATTATCCCGTCTTTTACCATAGACTTTAATTCCGCCTCAATTTTTTCTTTAATTGAAAAGAGAACCGGCCTAGCATTAAAAAAAATTGGACTCGCATCTTTATTAACCTTAAAAGACACCTTAAATTTATTAAATTTACCCAGCTTTTCAGTAAAAACATCCGGAAATTCACGAATAAAATTATCCTTATATTCCTCTTCAGGGTCCACCGAATTAATTGTATTTTGTACTGAAGCGATTTCTAACCCAAAAATATCCATGAAATCTCTACCTACAATTAGATCTGAACTTCCCGCAACAATTATAAATGTTACATTATTGTTTTTATTTTTGAACTTCACGTCAAAAATAACTTTGCCAATAACTTTCAAAGGATTCCCTGCGTACCCAGTAATGATACGGTTATCCGCCAATAATTTTAATGAACCAAAATGACGCTTAAAGATTTCTTCCTGCATTACACTTAACGAAGATCCCGAATCGACCATCGCTCTAAAATGCTTGTCGTTAATTATAATGTCTGCTGTGAACGGTTTTATTGAAGCTATCACATGATTATTACAACAAAAATCCTCAACAATTGGATTTACACTATTTGAAAAGTTATTATTCACACAATATTTTTGCAGATGACCTACTTCATTGCATTTGTAGCATCTCGCATTGCGAAATTTGCATGAATTAGTACAATGACCCGTTTTCTTGCAAATTCGGCACTGGGTTTTCGCACCCGATGGTACTGTATACGTCGGTTTGTTTACAGATGAACTCGCGGCAAACTTTTGTTTATTGCCCTTAGAAAAATGCCTATTGCTAGTATTCTTACTGATGATGTTAACCTCTGATTTAACTGAATTATTTGGAACGTCTAAAACTGACATACTATTAGCTATTTCCTCTAGTTCGCTAAGTGACAATTTCAGCCCTTCCAAGTAAATCTTGTCTTTAATGCGACCCGGTAATAATCCAATGGCAAACATATCTACTAAATTTTTCTCCAACCTGGCTTCAAATTCACAATAAGTTGACAAAGACCGTAATCTAACCCCAAAATCTTTAATGGATTCGCCCGCCTCTTGTCTTGCTGAAAAAAATACTTCGCGTTCTTTGAATACTGAACGCTTTTTATTGCAATGTTTTTCAAGAAGTGCCCATAATTTTTCAAACGATACGTCCGTAACTGTAAGTGGAAAACACAAATTTATCAACAAAGAGAGTGTATCCGGCTCCAAAAGATTTAACAGAAACGCCCTTTTTTTATCCGCGTTAATCTCATCATTTATAACGAAAAACTGTTCTAGACGAAGCCTAAACACGAACCAATCTCCCTCGAGATGATTAATACTCGGAATTCTTCCCGATTCCATATCTACACGAAGCACAGACCACAATAAAAACACACAAGAAAAAAAAAAAAAAAAAACCCGGAACAATAACCTCCAACAAAAAAAACAACTACTTAACTCAGGAACTCTTCTTTCCGCCGCCAGTCTTTCAGAAATTCCTTCAAAAGTTGTTATTATCCACCGCTCGCCTTGGCAATAGATAAATGCTGCAAACACCGCACGTCCTGGCAATGTGTTATTGTTCCAAATTAGCTCCACCGCTCGCCTTGGCAATGGATTATTTTCCTTTGTTAAAATGGTCCTCTGGTAAATTGCCTCTTAATTCCTAGAACAGAAATCGTCGAACCTAGGCCTCCACGGCCCTGGATAACCAATCTTGTCTCCCTTCTCCACGAAGGAAAACACAATTGGAAGTCACCCCGTGACTTAGCCCTCACGTTCCTGGTTGACAAAATTCTGCTGCCGTGTGACAACAAAAAAAAATTCTCCAGTTATCCTTCGACTGCGCCAGCTGTGATGTTCTCTCTTCAGGATATACAGCCGTGGACTTCTTGCCACAGACTCCCAACACTCCTTGGATGGAAGATACCTCTTTCAGTAATAAATAGGTTACTTGTTATTAACTGGTTTATTAAGAATATCGCGTGTACAATATAACCGCGTTGGTCAACCTTTATCGGTACTAGCTAGATTCGGTCTCCCAGTGGGATTCCAATCAAACCTAACCTAAAGCTGAGACGCCCTCTGTCGTCGGAGGCTAAAACTAAGAGCACTGCCATCTGTGTCTGAAAGCCCGAAGCTTTATACACAACAAAAACGAATTCAGTCAAAAATCTCCATAAATTTTTATTTGTAGATAAATCATGATTTTTATGGACGTTCATTTCAAACTTGGGTTCGAACTTGGGAAGCAGTTTTTTCGGGCTCTATGGTACCAAATGGGCTGAAACTTTCGATCAGTGAAAAGAATCATGCTCCAAATCGAAATCAGTCACAAAATCTCCATACAATTTGATTCTGAGAAAAATCATGATTTTTATGGACGTTCATTTCAGACTTGGGTTAGAACTTTGGAAGCAGTTTTCACAGGCTCTATGGTACCAAATAGGCTGAAATTTTGGAAAAGTGTAACGAATTTTGGTACAAAACGAATTCAGTCACAAAATCTACATAAAATTATATTCTTAGATAAATCATGATTTTTATGGACGTTCATTTCAAACTTGGGTTCGAACTTGGGAAGCAGTTTTTTCGGGCTCTATGGTATCAAATGGGCTGAAACTTTCGAACAGTGATAAAAATCATGCTTCAAATCGAAATCAGTCACAAACCTCCTAAAAATTTGATTCTGAGAAAAATCATGATTTTTCTCAGAATCAAATTTCAGACTTGGGTTTGAACTTTGTAAGCAGTTTTCACAGGCTCTATGGAAAACGGAACTAACGCATATAAAAACCGAACTAAAAGATTCATCGACCACAAAAAATGAAGACATAAAACAAGAACTGGCACTAATAAGAGAAGAAATTGCAAATATTCAGGTACCAAACAAACAAAGTGACTTAACTGGGAATTCGGAAGTAATTATTAACCACTCAATTGCGGGTAAGTCACGATTTTCAGATAGTAAACAAATACCGACGGGCGGCGCATCCTGCTTATCGACTGGTTCTAGTAATACAGTGTCAACCACACACACAAAGACAATGAACGAACACACTACAAATAGTCCAGTGCAGCCGGGAATGAACTTCGCACACGCTTTAAAACAAAATAATAAACAGGTATCGCGTGACCGCGGTCCGCGGCCTCGGCCTCCTGCGGAAGATGAGAAAGGATTTATTTCTTCATATGAAGCGGTTACTTTGTGATGTGATATTATACTGCCCTGATGAGGCTACGGTTGTAGCGAAACCCGGTCGGCATTAAGTATTTACCCATAAGTGATGTTTACCAAGTTACTGTTTAATTTTAAATTAGAAAGGATTTACATTAGTAACTAGAAAACCCAAACGCAACTTGAGAGGAAAAGCAACCTCAACGACACTGAAGTCGGCAGATTTAATTACGTCAATTTATATTTCACGGTTTACATTGGAAACTACAGAGGACGACGTAAAGACCTTCCTTGCAGATAATGGTCTCGAAAATACTAAGATCGAAAAAATTAAGCCTTACCGTCCCACGCCATTTAACACCTTTAAACTTTCTGTAAAAGCAACTGAAGGGCCGAAATACCTGGTGGAAGAACTATGGCCGGAAGGAATTGTATTCCGTTAATATATAAAATCGCGTACATCAACCAAAAATCAAAATGACAACCGATAAATTAAGAATTATTTCGATTAACTGCAGATCGGTCCGTAGCTCCGAAAAATTTATTCACGATCTCTGCGAATCATATGACATTATACTAGTCCAAGAAACGTGGCTACTCCCAACCGAGATTGAATTTTTATCTAATATTCACCCCCATTTCAATAGCTTGGGCACCTCTGCCGTCAATATAGCTAACGGTCCCCTACTAGGTCAGCCGTACGGCGGAGTGGGAATAATTTACAAGCAAAACTTAAGGGTTACCACAATCCCGATGGAAAATTGTCGTATGGCCGGAATCGAGGTGAGTCTAAATACTGAAAATTTAACCATCTTCACGATCTATTTGCCGACTTGCTTAACTGACAACTTTGTGGAGTTTACCAACTGCCTGGCCTCCTTACAAACGATCATTGATGACAAAGATTATATCAATTCAATTATTATCGGAGACTTCAACGCTAATCCCGACTCACTCTTTGGAATAGAGCTAAAATCTTTTTGTCAAGAATTCGAATACATTTGTGCCGACACCGAAATTTTACCTGAGAATTCTTACACATACGTCAGTGACGCGCATAGTACTACCAGGTGGTTAGACCACTGTCTAGTTACAAAAAATATTTACAAACAAATTATCGATATGAAAATACATTACGATGTTGATTGGACTGACCACCGACCCCTCGAAATAACTTTAAATACGAATGGAATAGTAACATCGGAAGTATTTTCATCTATATTAAGGGATCCAGCATTATGGAATCCGAAAAATATACGTGATATCGGAATTTACAACTCATGTTCGCAAACTTATCTAGCTAAAATCAACCCAAAAAATACATCTCTTGAGGACGGTGGCAAACCTGAACGTGCCAAAATAAAACACCTCCACGGATGTATAGTACAAGCATTACGAGACAGTGCCGCTAGTATATTTAGAAATACTACTACACCAAAATATAAGCAAGTTTGTGGATGGAATGAATTTGTCGCAGACAAATACGAAAAATCAAGACAAGCGATGCTCACCTGGATTGATAATGGGAGACCGCACAATGGTCCCATTACCGAGGATAGAAGGACAAAGCGTGCCGCTTTCAAAACAGCTCTAAAACAATGCCAAAAGAATTCGACACAACTCCAGATGGATAAAATAGCAGCGGACTTGGATAATCGGGACTTCAAATCATTTTGGAACAAGTCTAATAAAATGTTGAACATGCGTTCCAAAGTTTCGTGCAACATAAACGGAGAAACAAATCCTGAAGTAATTGCCAATATTTTCAAAAAACATTTCGCGACTACTACGCCGACCATCTCCTCAAACGAAACGCATTTGAACGCCTATGATGATATTGACCCCATAGTCACTGCAAACATGGTGAAAACCGTCATTAAAAACATGAAATCCGGAACATCAGCAGGACATGACGGCTTAAGTATCAAACACGTCAAACATGCAGGGGTAGCGATTCTGAAACTACTGGCAACATTGTTTACCGATATCATAAAGAGTGGTTATCTACCCAAAGACATGACAAAGACAATCATAATACCGATAGTAAAATCTAAACTGACAGATATAAGTTTACAGGAAAATTACAGACCGATATCCATCGCCACAGCGACCGCCAGAATATTTGAACGAGTTCTCTTAGACCAAGTCGGACCCCAATTGAAAACGAAAGACAATCAGATGGGTTTCAAAACAGAATGCTCCACGGACTCAGCCATATTCTGCGTAAAACGGACGCTGGAATACTACAGGAAAAGAAAAACAACAACTTACGCATGCTTTTTGGATCTTAGTAAGGCATTCGACAGAGTTTCCCACCCCCTACTATGGAAAAAACTAAAGGAAAGAGGGATACCATGGAAAGTGGTAAAAATTCTCGAATCATGGCATCGTCAACAGGAAAACCTTGTAAAGTGGAAAGATGGATTCTCAGAACCCTATTTCTTGAAAAGCGGGGTCAGACAGGGTGGATGTATGTCCCCAGTACTGTTCAACTTATACATGGACGAATTAACCCACAGGTTAAACAATGCTGGAGTGGGCTGCCACATCGGAGGTCTATGTGTTAACAATATGAGCTACGCAGATGATATGGTTCTGATGGCACCGTCAATACGGGGATTAAGAATTCTCCTGAAAATCTGTGAGGAATTTGCTCACGAAACCAATATGATCTATAATGCGAAAAAAACAGCACTGTTGGTCATAAAACACGGGGAAGGCCCAAAAAAAATTCCCCCAGTCTTTTTGAATGGTGAGATTCTGAAAACAGTAGAAACCACAAAATATCTAGGACATATCATCAACAACAAGTTAACGGATGATAAAGATATTGACAGGCAGAGGCGTGTACTGAGTATAAAATGTAACATGCTCAGTAGAAGATTCCGGCTCTGTAGTCCACGAGTGAAAAGGACGCTCTTCTTAGCCTTTTGGGCCACCCTGTACACATGCGAGCTCTGGGCTGATTTCGAGAAAAGAACAATGGAAAGGCTTCGGGTTCAAAATAATAACGCTTACCGATTGATGTTCGGACTCCCCAGGCACTGCAGCGCCTCCTCGATGTTAACAGAGGGGCGAGTTCCAGGATTTACAGCTCTGTTAAGAACCAGGATTGCAGGACTGAGGGAAAGGATAAACCATTCCAGAAACACTATTATCATAGAATCGCGTCTGACTTCAGGATCGAGCATTGAAGACCATTGGAGAAAGATACTTGCTCCCACAATCTTAGATCCGTTGGATTCCCGTGCTTCTCTGCTTTAACTAAATTTCATTTATTTTTTAATTTTTATTTATGTAACTCTATGTAAATATTATTTGTACTTATCTCATCTATGGGATGTGTGGGATTGCACTAACCTCCCCACATCCTGGAATAAAGAATTAATTATTATTATTATTATTATGGGACCAAACGGGCTGAAATTTTGGAACAGTGATGAGAATCATGCTCCAAATCGAATTCAGTCACAAAATCTCCATAAAGTTTGATTTTGAGAAAATTCATGATTTTTATGGACGTTCATTTCAGACTTGGGTTCGAACTTTTGAACCAGTTTTCTCAGGCTCTATGGTACCAAATAGGCTGAAATTTTGGAAAAAAGTTATAAATTTTGGTACAAAACGAATTCAGTCGCAAAATCTCCATCTCCAAAGTTTGATTTTTGGAAAAGTAACGATTTTTATGGACGCTTATTTCAGACTTGGTTTCGAACTTTGGAAGCAGTTTTACCAGGCTCTATGGGACCAAACGGGCTGAAATTTCGGATCGATGATAAAAATCATGATCCAAATCGAAATCAGTCACAAAATCTCCATAAAGTTTGATTCTTAGAAAAATAATGATTTTTATGGACGCTAATTTCAGACTTGGGTTCGAAATTGGGAAGCTGTTTTTTCGGGCTCTATAGTAGCAAATGGGCTGAAATTTTGGAACAGTGATAAGAATCATGCTTCAAATCGAAATCAGTCAAAAAATCTCCATTTAGTTTGATTCTTAGAAAAATCATGATTTTTTTGGCCCCCTTCTTTCAGACTTGGGTTCGAACTTTGGAAGCAGTTTTCTCAGGCTATATGGTACCAAATAGGCTGAAATTTTGGAAAAGTGTTACGAATTTTGGTACAAAACGAATTCAGTCACAAAATCTCCATAAATTTTGATTCTTAGATAAATCATGATTTTTATGGACGTTCATTTTTCAGACTTGGTTTCGAACTTTGGAAGCAGTTTTATCAGGCTCTATGGGACCAAACGGGCTGAAATAAGGGAACAGTGATGAGAATAATGCTACAAATTGAAATCAGTCACAAAATCTCCATAAAGATTGATTCTTAGAAAAAAAAGATTTTTATGGACGCTAATTTCAAACTTGGGTTCGAAATTGGGAAGCTGTTTTTTCGGGCTCTATGGTACCAAATGGGCTGAAATTTGGGAAGAGTGATGAGAATAATGCTACAAATCGAAATCAGTCACCAAATCTCCATTAAGTTTTATCTGGCTCTATGGTACCAAATGGGCTGAAATATAGGAACAGTGATAAAAATCATGCTCCAAATCGAAATCAGTCACAAAATCTCCGTTTAGTTTGATCTGATCTGAAAATCTTGATTTTTTTGGCTCCCTTATGACTTGGGTTCGAACTTTTGAAGCAGTTTTCTCAGGCTCTATGGTACCAAAGAGGCTAAAATTTTGGAAAAGTGTTACGAATTTTGGTACAAAACGAATTCAGTCACAAAATCTCCATAAATTTTGATTCTAAGATAAATCATGAGTTTTATTGACGTTCATTTCAGACTTGGGTTCGAACTTTGGAAGCTGTTTTTTCAGGCTCTATGGTACCGAATAGGCTGAAATTTCGGAAAAGTGTTAAGAATCGTGGTATAAATCGAACTCCTTCACAAAATCTCCATAACATTGGATTTTGAGAAAAATCACGATTTTTATGGACGCTTATTTCAGACTTGGTTTCGAACTTTGGAAGCAGTTTTCACAGGATCTATGGGACCAAACGGGCTGAAATTTGGGAACAGTGATGAGAATAATGCTTCAAATTGAAATCAGTCAAAAAATCTACATAATGTTTGATTTCGTAGATAAAAAATGAGTTTTATGGACGCTAATTTCAGACTTGGGTTCGAAATTGGGAAGCTGTTTTTTCGGGCTCTATGGTAGCAAATGGGCTGAAATTTTAGAACAGTGATAAGAATCATGCTTCAAATCGAAATCAGTCACAAAATCTCCATTTAGTTTGATTCTCTGAAAAATCATGATTTTTTTGGCCCCCTTCTTCCAGACTTGGGTTCGAACTTTGGAAGCAGTTTTCTCAGGCTCTATGGTACCAAAGAGGCTAAAATTTTGGAAAAGTGTTACGAATTTTGGTACAAAACGAATTCAGTCACAAAATCTCCATAAATTTTGATTCTAAGATAAATCATGATTTTTATTGACGTTCATTTCAGACTTGGGTTCGAACTTTGGAAGCTGTTTTTTCAGGCTCTATGGTACCGAATAGGCTGAAATTTCGGAAAAGGGTTAAGAATCGTGGTATAAATCGAACTCCTTCACAAAATCTCCATAATTTTTATGGACGTTCATTTTTCAGACTTGGGTTCGAACTTTGGAAGCAGTTTTCACAGGTTCTATGGGACCAAACGGGCTGAAATTTCGGATCAATGATAAAAATCATGATCCAAATCGAAATCAGTCATAAAATCTCCATTCAGTTGGATTTTGAGAAAAATCATGATTTTTTTGGCCCCCTTATTTCAGACTTGGGTTCGAACTTTTGAAGCAGTTTTCTGAAACGGGCTGAAATTTGGGAACAGTGATGAGAATAATGCTACAAATTGAAATCAGTCACAAAATCTACATAAAGTTTGATTTCTTAGAAAAATAATGATTTTTATGGACGCTAATTTTAGACTTGGGTTCGAAATTGCGAAGCTGTTTTTTCGGGCTCTATGGTAGCAAATGGGCTGAAATTTTGGAACAGTGATAAGAATCATGCTTCAAATCGAAATCAGTCACAAAATCTCCATTTAGTTGGATTCTTAGAAAAATCATGATTTTTTTGGCCCCCTTCTTTCAGACTTGGGTTCAAACTTTGGAAGCAGTTTTCTCAGGCTCTATGGTACCAAATAGGCTGAAATTTTGGAAAAGTGTTACGAATTTTGGTACAAAACGAATTCAGTCACAAAATCTCCATAAATTTTGATTCTTAGATAAATCATGATTTTTATGGACGTTCATTTCAGACTTGGGTTCGAACTTTGGAAGCAGTTTTCACAGGCTCAATGGGACCAAACGGGCTGAAATTTCGGGTCAATGATAAAAATCATGATCCAAATCGAAATCAGTCACAAAATCTCTATTAAGCTGGATTTTGAGAAAAATCACGATTTTTATGGACGCTTATTTCAGACTTGGTTTCGAACTTTGGAAGCAGTTTTCACAGGCTCTATGGGACCAAACCGGCTGAAATTTGGGAAGAGTGATGAGAATAATGGAACAAATCGAAATCAGTCACCAAATCTCCATAAAGTTTGATCTGGCTCTATGGTACCAAATGGGCTGAAATTTGGGAAGAGTGATGAGAATAATGCTACAAATCGAAATCAGTCACCAAATCTCCATAAAGTTTGATCTGGCTCTATGGTACCAAATGGGCTGAAATTTGGGAAGAGTGATGAGAATAATGCTACAAATCGAAATCAGTCACCAAATCTCCATAAAGTTTGATCTGGCTCTATGGTACCAAATGGGCTGAAATATTGGAACAGTGATAAAAATCATGCTCCAAATCGAAATCAGTCACAAAAACTCCGTTTAGTTTGATTTTTAGAAAAATCATGATTTTTTTGGCCCCCTTATTTCAGACTTGGGTTCGAACTTTTGAAGCGGTTTTCTCAGGCTCTATGGTACCAAAGAGGCTAAAATTTTGGAAAAGTGTTAAGAATCGTGGTATAAATCGAACTCCTTCTAACACGAATTTTGGTACAAAACGAATTCAGTCACAAAATCTCCATAAATTTTGATTCTAAGATAAATCATGATTTTTATTGACGTTCATTTCAGACTTGGGTTCGAACTTTGGAAGCTGTTTTTTCAGGCTACCATAGTACCGAATAGGCTGAAATTTCGGAAAAGTGTTAAGAATCGTGATATAAATCGAACTCCTTCACAAAATCTTCATAAAATTGGATTTTGAGAAAAATCACGATTTTTATGGACGCTTATTTCAGACTTGGTTTCGAACTTTGGAAGCAGTTTTCACAGGCTCTATGAGACCAAACGGACTGAAATTTGGGAACAGTGATGAGAATAATGCTACAAATTGAAATCAGTCACAAAATCTACATAAAGTTTGATTTCTTAGAAAAATAATGATTTTTATGGACGCTAATTTCAGACTTGGGTTCGAAATTGCGAAGCTGTTTTTTCGGGCTCTATGGTAGCAAATGGGCTGAAATTTTGGAACAGTGATAAGAATCATGCTTCAAATCGAAATCAGTCACAGAATCTCCATTTAGTTGGATTCTTAGAAAAATCATGATTTTTTTGGCCCCCTTCTTTCAGACTTGGGTTCGAACTTTGGAAGCAGTTTTCTCAGGCTCTATGGTACCAAATAGGCTGAAATTTTGGAAAAGTGTTACGAATTTTGGTACAAAACGAATTCAGTCACAAAATCTCCATAAATTTTGATTCTTAGGTAAATCATGATTTTTATGGACGTTCATTTCAGACTTGGGTTCGAACTTTGGAAGCAGTTTTCACAGGCTCAATGGGACCAAACGGGCTGAAATTTCGGGTCAATGATAAAAATCATGATCCAAATCGAAATAAGTCACAAAATCTCCATTAAGTTGGATTTTGAGAAAAATCACGATTTTTATGGACGCTTATTTCAGACTTGGTTTCGAACTTTGGAAGCAGTTTTCACAGGCTCTATGGGACCAAACCGGCTGAAATTTGGGAACAGTGATGAGAATAATGCTACAAATTGAAATCAGTCACAAAATCTACATAAAGTTTGATTTCTTAGAAAAATAATGATTTTAATGGACGCTAATTTCAGACTTGGGTTCGAAATTGGGAAGCTGTTTTTTCGTGCATAGTACCAAATGGGCTGAAATTTTGGAACAGTGATAAGAATCATGCTCCAAATCGAAATTAGTCACAAAATCTCCATTTAGTTGGATTCTTAGTAAAATCATGATTTTTTTGGCCCCCTTCTTTCAGACTTGGGTTCGAACTTTGGAAGCAGTTTTACCAGGCTCTATGGGACCAAACGGGCTGAAATTTCGGATCAATGATAAAAATCATGATCCAAATCGAAATCAGTCACAAAATCTCCATAAAGTTTGATTCTTAGAAAAATAATGATTTTTATGGACGCTAATTTCAGACTTGGGTTCGAAATTGGGAAGCTGTTTTTTCGGGCTCTATAGTAGCAAATGGGCTGAAATTTTGGAACAGTGATAAGAATCATGCTTCAAATCGAAATCAGTCAAAAAATCTCCATTTAGTTTGATTCTTAGAAAAATCATGATTTTTTTGGCCCCCTTCTTTCAGACTTGGGTTCGAACTTTGGAAGCAGTTTTCTCAGGCTATATGGTACCAAATAGGCTGAAATTTTGGAAAAGTGTTACGAATTTTGGTACAAAACGAATTCAGTCACAAAATCTCCATAAATTTTGATTCTTAGATAAATCATGATTTTTATGGACGTTCATTTTTCAGACTTGGTTTCGAACTTTGGAAGCAGTTTTATCAGGCTCTATGGGACCAAACGGGCTGAAATAAGGGAACAGTGATGAGAATAATGCTACAAATTGAAATCAGTCACAAAATCTCCATAAAGATTGATTCTTAGAAAAAAAAGATTTTTATGGACGCTAATTTCAAACTTGGGTTCGAAATTGGGAAGCTGTTTTTTCGGGCTCTATGGTACCAAATGGGCTGAAATTTGGGAAGAGTGATGAGAATAATGCTACAAATCGAAATCAGTCACCAAATCTCCATAAAGTTTTATCTGGCTCTATGGTACCAAATGGGCTGAAATATAGGAACAGTGATAAAAATCATGCTCCAAATCGAAATCAGTCACAAAATCTCCGTTTAGTTTGATCTGATCTGAAAATCTTGATTTTTTTGGCCCCCTTATTTCAGACTTGGGTTCGAACTTTTGAAGCAGTTTTCTCAGGCTCTATGGTACCAAAGAGGCTAAAATTTTGGAAAAGTGTTACGAATTTTGGTACAAAACGAATTCAGTCACAAAATCTCCATAAATTTTGATTCTAAGATAAATCATGAGTTTTATTGACGTTCATTTCAGACTTGGGTTCGAACTTTGGAAGCTGTTTTTTCAGGCTCTATGGTACCGAATAGGCTGAAATTTCGGAAAAGTGTTAAGAATCGTGGTATAAATCGAACTCCTTCACAAAATCTCCATAACATTGGATTTTGAGAAAAATCACGAGTTTTATGGACGCTAATTTCAGACTTGGGTTCGAAATTGGGAAGCTGTTTTTTCGGGCTCTATGGTAGCAAATGGGCTGAAATTTTAGAACAGTGATAAGAATCATGCTTCAAATCGAAATCAGTCACAAAATCTCCATTTAGTTTGATTCTCTGAAAAATCATGATTTTTTTGGCCCCCTTCTTCCAGACTTGGGTTCGAACTTTGGAAGCAGTTTTCTCAGGCTCTATGGTACCAAAGAGGCTAAAATTTTGGAAAAGTGTTACGAATTTTGGTACAAAACGAATTCAGTCACAAAATCTCCATAAATTTTGATTCTAAGATAAATCATGATTTTTATTGACGTTCATTTCAGACTTGGGTTCGAACTTTGGAAGCTGTTTTTTCAGGCTCTATGGTACCGAATAGGCTGAAATTTCGGAAAAGGGTTAAGAATCGTGGTATAAATCAAACTCCTTCACAAAATCTCCATAATTTTTATGGACGTTCATTTTTCAGACTTGGGTTCGAACTTTGGAAGCAGTTTTCACAGGTTCTATGGGACCAAACGGGCTGAAATTTCGGATCAATGATAAAAATCATGATCCAAATCGAAATCAGTCATAAAATCTCCATTCAGTTGGATTTTGAGAAAAATCATGATTTTTTTGGCCCCCTTATTTCAGACTTGGGTTCGAACTTTTGAAGCAGTTTTCTGAAACGGGCTGAAATTTGGGAACAGTGATGAGAATAATGCTACAAATTGAAATCAGTCACAAAATCTACATAAAGTTTGATTTCTTAGAAAAATAATGATTTTTATGGACGCTAATTTTAGACTTGGGTTCGAAATTGCGAAGCTGTTTTTTCGGGCTCTATGGTAGCAAATGGGCTGAAATTTTGGAACAGTTATAAGAATCATGCTTCAAATCGAAATCAGTCACAAAATCTCCATTTAGTTGGATTCTTAGAAAAATCATGATTTTTTTGGCCCCCTTCTTTCAGACTTGGGTTCAAACTTTGGAAGCAGTTTTCTCAGGCTCTATGGTACCAAATAGGCTGAAATTTTGGAAAAGTGTTACGAATTTTGGTACAAAACGAATTCAGTCACAAAATCTCCATAAATTTTGATTCTTAGATAAATCATGATTTTTATGGACGTTCATTTCAGACTTGGGTTCGAACTTTGGAAGCAGTTTTCACAGGCTCAATAGGACCAAACGGGCTGAAATTTCGGGTCAATGATAAAAATCATGATCCAAATCGAAATCAGTCACAAAATCTCCCTTAAGTTGGATTTTGAGAAAAATCACGATTTTTATGGACGCTTATTTCAGACTTGGTTTCGAACTTTGGAAGCAGTTTTCACAGGATCTATGGGACCAAACGGGCTGAAATTTGGGAACAGTGATGAGAATAATGCTTCAAATTGAAATCAGTCACAAAATCTACATAATGTTTGATTTCGTAGATAAAAAATGAGTTTTATGGACGCTAATTTCAGATCTGGGTTCGAAATTGGGAAGCTGTTTTTTCGGGCTCTATGGTAGCAAATGGGCTGAAATTTTAGAACAGTGATAAGAATCATGCTTCAAATCGAAATCAGTCACAAAATCTCCATTTAGTTGGATTCTTAGAAAAATCATGATTTTTTTAGCCCCCTTCTTTCAGACTTGGGTTCGAACTTTGGAATCAGTTTTCTCAGGCTCTATGGTACCAAAGAGGCTAAAATTTTGGAAAAGTGTTACGAATTTTGGTACAAAACGAATTCAGTCACAAAATCTCCATAAATTTTGATTCTAAGATAAATCATGATTTTTATTGACGTTCATTTCAGACTGGGGTTCGAACTTTGGAAGCTGTTTTTTCAGGCTCTATGGTACCGAATAGGCTGAAATTTCGGAAAAGGGTTAAGAATCGTGGTATAAATCGAACTCCTTCACAAAATCTCCATAATTTTTATGGACGTTCATTTTTCAGACTTGGGTTCGAACTTTGGAAGCAGTTTTCACAGGTTCTATGGGACCAAACGGGCTGAAATTTCGGATCAATGATAAAAATCATGATCCAAATCGAAATCAGTCATAAAATCTCCATTCAGTTGGATTTTGAGAAAAATCATGATTTTTTTGGCCCCCTTATTTCAGACTTGGGTTCGAACTTTTGAAGCAGTTTTCTGAAACGGGCTGAAATTTGGGAACAGTGATGAGAATAATGCTACAAATTGAAATCAGTCACAAAATCTACATAAAGTTTGATTTCTTAGAAAAATAATGATTTTTATGGACGCTAATTTTAGACTTGGGTTCGAAATTGCGATGCTGTTTTTTCGGGCTCTATGGTAGCAAATGGGCTGAAATTTTGGAACAGTCATAAGAATCATGCTTCAAATCGAAATCAGTCACAAAATCTCCATTTAGTTGGATTCTTAGAAAAATCATGAATTTTTTGGCCCCCTTCTTTCAGACTTGGGTTCAAACTTTGGAAGCAGTTTTCTCAGGCTCTATGGTGGTACCAAATAGGCTGAAATTTTGGAAAAGTGTTTAGAATCGTGGTATAAATCGAACTCCTTCTAACACGAATTTTGGTACAAAACGAATTCAGTCACAAAATCTCCATAAATTTTGATTCTAAGATAAATCATGATTTTTATTGACGTTCATTTCAGACTTGGGTTCGAACTTTGGAAGCTGTTTTTTCAGGCTCTATGGTACCGAATAGGCTGAAATTTCGAAAAAGTGTTAAGAATCGTGATATAAATCGAACTCCTTCACAAAATCTTCATAAAATTGGATTTTCAGAAAAATCACGATTTTTATGGACGCTTATTTCAGACTTGGTTTCGAACTTTGGAAGCCGTTTTCACAGGCTCTATGGGACCAAACGGACTGAAATTTGGGAACAGTGATGAGAATAATGCTACAAATTGAAATCAGTCACAAAATCTACATAAAGTTTGATTTCTTAGAAAAATAATGATTTTTATGGACGCTAATTTCAGACTTGGGTTCGAAATTGCGAAGCTGTTTTTTCGGGCTCTATGGTAGCAAATGGGCTGAAATTTTGGAACAGTTATAAGAATCATGCTTCAAATCGAAATCAGTCACAAAATCTCCATTTAGTTGGATTCTTAGAAAAATCATGATTTTTTTAGCCCCCTTCTTTCAGACTTGGGTTCGAACTTTGGAAGCAGTTTTCTCAGGCTCTATGGTACCAAATAGGCTGAAATTTTGGAAAAGTGTTACGAATTTTGGTACAAAACGAATTCAGTCACAAAATCTCCATAAATTTTGATTCTTAAATAAATCATGATTTTTATGGACGTTCATTTCAGACTTGGGTTCGAACTTTGGAAGCAGTTTTCACAGGCTCAATGGGACCAAACGGGCTGAAATTTTGGAAAAGTGTTACGAATTTTGGTACAAAACGAATTCAGTCACAAAATCTCCATAAATTTTGATTCTTAGATAAATCATGATTTTTATGGACGTTCATTTTTCAGACTTGGTTTCGAACTTTGGAAGCAGTTTTATCAGGCTCTATGGGACCAAACGGGCTGAAATAAGGGAACAGTGATGAGAATAATGCTACGAATTGAAATCAGTCACAAAATCTCCATAAAGATTGATTCTTAGAAAAAAAAGATTTTTATGGACGCTAATTTCAAACTTGGGTTCGAAATTGGGAAGCTGTTTTTTCGGGCTCTATGGTACCAAATGGGCTGAAATTTGGGAAGAGTGATGAGAATAATGCTACAAATCGAAATCAGTCAACAAATCTCCATAAAGTTTTATCTGGCTCTATGGTACCAAATGGGCTGAAATATAGGAACAGTGATAAAAATCATGCTCCAAATCGAAATCAGTCACAAAATCTCCGTTTAGTTTGATCTGATCTGAAAATCTTGATTTTTTTGGCCCCCTTATTTCAGACTTGGGTTCGAACTTTTGAAGCAGTTTTCTCAGGCTCTATGGTACCAAAGAGGCTAAAATTTTGGAAAAGTGTTACGAATTTTGGTACAAAACGAATTCAGTCACAAAATCTCCATAAATTTTGATTCTAAGATAAATCATGAGTTTTATTGACGTTCATTTCAGACTTGGGTTCGAACTTTGGAAGCTGTTTTTTCAGGCTCTATGGTACCGAATAGGCTGAAATTTCGGAAAAGTGTTAAGAATCGTGGTATAAATCGAACTCCTTCACAAAATCTCCATAACATTGGATTTTGAGAAAAATCACGATTTTTATGGACGCTTATTTCAGACTTGGTTTCGAACTTTGGAAGCAGTTTTCACAGGATCTATGGGACCAAACGGGCTGAAATTTGGGAACAGTGATGAGAATAATGCTTCAAATTGAAATCAGTCACAAAATCTACATAATGTTTGATTTCGTAGATAAAAAATGAGTTTTATGGACGCTAATTTCAGACTTGGGTTCGAAATTGGGAAGCTGTTTTTTCGGGCTCTATGGTAGCAAATGGGCTGAAATTTTAGAACAGTGATAAGAATCATGCTTCAAATCGAAATCAGTCACAAAATCTCCATTTAGTTTGATTCTCTGAAAAATCATGATTTTTTTGGCCTCCTTCTTCCAGACTTGGGTTCGAACTTTGGAAGCAGTTTTCTCAGGCTCTATGGTACCAAAGAGGCTAAAATTTTGGAAAAGTGTTACGAATTTTGGTACAAAACGAATTCAGTCACAAAATCTCCATAAATTTTGATTCTAAGATAAATCATGATTTTTATTGACGTTCATTTCAGACTTGGGTTCGAACTTTGGAAGCTGTTTTTTCGGGCTCTATGGTACCGAATAGGCTGAAATTTCGGAAAAGGGTTAAGAATCGTGGTATAAATCGAACTCCTTCACAAAATCTCCATAATTTTTATGGACGTTCATTTTTCAGACTTGGGTTCGAACTTTGGAAGCAGTTTTCACAGGTTCTATGGGACCAAACGGGCTGAAATTTCGGATCAATGATAAAAATCATGATCCAAATCGAAATCAGTCATAAAATCTCCATTCAGTTGGATTTTGAGAAAAATCATGATTTTTTTGGCCCCCTTATTTCAGACTTGGGTTCGAACTTTTGAAGCAGTTTTCTGAAACGGGCTGAAATTTGGGAACAGTGATGAGAATAAAGCTACAAATTGAAATCAGTCACAAAATCTACATAAAGTTTGATTTCTTAGAAAAATAATGATTTTTATGGACGCTAATTTCAGACTTGGGTTCGAAATTGGGAAGCTGTTTTTTCGTGCTCTATGGTACCAAATGGGCTGAAATTTTGGAACAGTGATAAGAATCATGCTCCAAATCGAAATTAGTCACAAAATCTCCATTTAGTTGGATTCTTAGAAAAATCATGATTTTTTTGGCCCCCTTCTTCTAGACTTGGGTTCGAACTTTGGAAGCAGTTTTCTCAGGCTCTATGGTACCAAATGGGCTGAAATTTGGGAAGAGTGATGAGAATAATGCTACAAATCGAAATCAGTCACTAAATCTCCACAAAGTTTGATCTGGCTCTATGGTACCAAATGGGCTGAAATATTGGAACAGTGATAAAAATCATGCTCCAAATCGAAATCAGTCACAAAAACTCCGTTTAGTTTGATTTTTAGAAAAATCATGATTTTTTTGGCCCCCTTATTTCAGACTTGGGTTCGAACTTTTGAAGCAGTTTTCTCAGGCTCTATGGTACCAAAGAGGCTAAAATTTTGGAAAAGTGTTAAGAATCGTGGTATAAATCGAACTCCTTCTAACACGAATTTTGGTACAAAACGAATTCAGTCACAAAATCTCCATAAATTTTGATTCTAAGATAAATCATGATTTTTATTGACGTTCATTTCAGACTTGGGTTCGAACTTTGGAAGCTGTTTTTTCAGGCTCTATGGTACCGAATAGGCTGAAATTTCGGAAAAGTGTTAAGAATCGTGATATAAATCGAACTCCTTCACAAAATCTTCATAAAATTGGATTTTGAGAAAAATCACGATTTTTATGGACGCTTATTTCAGACTTGGTTTCGAACTTTGGAAGCAGTTTTCACAGGCTCTATGGGACTAAACGGACTGAAATTTGGGAACAGTGATGAGAATAATGCTACAAATTGAAATCATTCACAAAATCTACATAAAGTTTGATTTCTTAGAAAAATAATGATTTTTATGGACGCTAATTTCAGACTTGGGTTCGAACTTTGGAAGCAGTTTTCACAGGTTCTATGGGACCAAACGGGCTGAAATTTCGGATCAATGATAAAAATCATGATCCAAATCGAAATCAGTCACAAAATCTCCATTCAGTTGGATTTTGAGAAAAATCATGATTTTTTGGCCCCCTTATTTCAGACTTGGGTTCTAACTTTTGAAGCAGTTTTCTCATTCTCTATGGTACCAAATAGGCTGAAATTTTGAAAAAGTGTTACGAATTTCGGTTCAAAGCGAATTCAGTCTTAAAATCTCCATAAATTTTGATTCTAAGATAAATCATGATTTTTATTGACGTTCATTTCAGACTTGGGTTCGAACTTTGGAAGCTGTTTATTCAGGCTCTATGGTACCGAATAGGCTGAAATTTCGGAAAAATGTTAAGAATCGTGATATAAATCGAACTCCTTCACAAAATCTTCATAAAATTGGATTTTGAGAAAAATCACGATTTTTATGGACGCTTATTTCAGACTTGGTTTCGAACTTTAGAAGCAGTTTTCACAGGCTCTATGGGACTAAACGGACTGAAATTTGGGAATAGTGATGAGAATAATGCTACAAATTGAAATCATTCACATAATCTACATAAAGTTTGATTTCTTAGAAAAATAATGATTTTTATGGACGCTAATTTCAGACTTGGGTTCGAACTTTGGAAGCAGTTTTCACAGGTTCTATGGGACCAAACGGGCTGAAATTTCGGATCAATGATAAAAATCATGATCCAAATCGAAATCAGTCACAAAATCTCCATTCAGTTGGATTTTGAGAAAAATCATGATTTTTTTGGCCCCCTTATTTCAGACTTGGGTTCGAACTTTTGAAGCAGTTTTCTCAGGCTCTATGGTACCAAATAGGCTGAAATTTTGAAAAAGTGTTACGAATTTCGGTTCAAAGCGAATTCAGTCTTAAAATCCCCATAAATTTTGATTCTAAGATAAATCATGATTTTTATTGACGTTCATTTCAGACTTGGGTTCGAACTTTGGAAGCTGTTTTTTCAGGCTCTATGGTACCGAATAGGCTGAAATTTCGGAAAAGTGTTAAGAATCGTGATATAAATCGAACTCCTTCACAAAATCTTCATAAAATTGGATTTTGAGAAAAATCACGATTTTTATGGGCGCTTATTGCAGACTTGGTTTCGAACTTTGGAAGCAGTTTTCTCAGGCTCTATGGGACCAAACGGGCTGAAATTTGGGAACAGTGATGAGAATAATGCAACAAATTGAAATCAGTCACACAATCTCCATAAAGATTGATTTTTAGAAAAAAAAAAGATTTTTATGGACGCTAATTTCAAACTTGGGTTCGAAATTGGGAAGCTGTTTTTTCGGGCTCTATGGTACCAAATGGGATGAAATTTTGGAAAAGTGTTACGAATTTTGGAACAAAACGAATTCATTCACAAAATCTACATACATTTATACTCTTAGATAAATCACGATTTTTTGGACGTTCATTTCAAACTTGGGTTCGAACTTGGGAAGCAGTTTTTTCGAGCTGTATGGTACCAAATGGGCTGAAATTTGGGAACACTGATAAGAATAATGATTGAAATCGAAATCAATCAGAAAATCTCCATCAAGTTTGATTCTTAGAAAAATAATAATTTTTATGATCGCTAATTTCAGACTTGGGTTCGAACTTGGGAAGCTGTTTTTTCGGGCTCTATGGTACCAAATGGGCTGAAATTTTGGAACAGTGATAAGAATCATACTCCAGATCGAAATCAGTCACAAAATCTCCATAAAGTTTGATACTAAGAATAATCATGATTTTCATGGACGTTCATTTCCGACTTGGGTTCGAACTTTGGAAGCTGTTTTTTTCGGGCTCTATAGTACCAAATAGGCTGAAATTTTGGAAAAGTGTTACGAGTTTTGGTACGAAACGAATTCAGTCACAAAATCTCCATAAATTTTGATTCTTAGATAAATCATGATTTTAATGGACGTTCATTTCAAACTTTGGTTCGAACTGGGGAAGCAGTTTTTTCGGGCTCTATGGTACCAAATGGGCTGAAATTTGGGATCAGTGATGAGAATAATGATCCAAATCGAAATCAGTCAGAAAATCTCCATTAAGTTTGATTCTTAGAAAAATAATGATTTTTATGGACGCTAATTTTAGACTTGGGTTCGAACTTGGGAAGCTGTTTTTTCGGGCTCTATGGTACCAAATGGGCTGAAATTTCAGAACAGTGATAAAAATCATACTCAAAATCGAAATCAGTCACAAAATCTCCATAAATTTTGATTCATAGAAAAATCAAGATTTTTATGGACGTTCATTTCAGACTTGGTGTCGAACTTTTGAAGCTGTTTTTTCAGGCTATATGGGACCAAACTGGCTGAAATTTTTGAATAATGATACGATTCGTGGAAAAAATCGAAATCAGTCACAAAATCTCCATAAAGTTGGATTTTGAGAAAAATCACGATTTTTATGGACGTTCATTTCAGACTTGGGTTCGATCTTTGGAAGCTGTTTTTTCAGGCTCTATGGTACCGAATAGGCTGAAATTTCGGAAAAGTGTTAGGAATCGTGGTATAAATCGAACTCCTTCACAAAATCTCCATTAAATGGATTTTGAGAAAAATCACGATTTTTATGGAAGTTCATTTCAGACTTGGGTTCGAAATTTGGAAGCTGTTTTTTCAGGCTATATGGGACCAAACGGGCAAAAAGTTTTGAATAGTGATAAGATTCGTGGTACAAATCGCCTTCCTCCACATAATCTCCAAGTTTGATTTTTAGAAATATCATGATTTTAATGGACGCTTATTTCAGACTTGGGTTCGAACTTTTGGAGAAGTTTTCTCAGGCTTTATGGTACCAAATGGGCTGAAATTTGGGAACAGTGATGAGAATAATGATCCAAATCGAAATCAGTCAGAAAATCTCCATAAAGTTTGATTCTTAGAAAAATAATGATTTTTATGGACGCTAATTTCAGACTTGGGTTCGAACTTGGGAAGCTGTTTTTTCGGGCTCTATGGTACCAAATGGGCTGAAATTTCGGAACAGTGATAAGAATCATACTCCAAATCGAAATCAGTCACAAAATCTCCACAAAGTTTGATTCTAAGAATAATCATGATTTTTTTGGACGTTCATTTCAGACTTGGGTTCGAACTTTGGAAGCTGTTTTTTTCGGGCTCTATAGTACCAAATAGGCTGAAATTTTGGAAAAGTGTTACGAGTTTTGGTACGAGACGAATTCAGTCACAAAATCTCCATAAATTTTGATTCTTAGATAAATCATGATTTTAATGGACGTTCATTTCAAACTTTGGTTCGAACTGGGGAAGCAGTTTTTTCGGGCTCTATGGTACCAAATGGGCTGAAATTTGGGATCAGTGATAAGAATAATGATCCAAATCGAAATCAGTCAGAAAATCTCCATTAAGTTTGATTCTTAGAAAAATAATGATTTTTATGGACGCTAATTTTAGACTTGGGTTCGAACTTGGGAAGCTGTTTTTTCGGGCTCTATGGTACCAAATGGGCTGAAATTTCGGAACAGTGATAAAAATCATGCTCAAAATCGAAATCAGTCACAAAATCTCCATAAATTTTGATCTATAGAAAAATCATGATTTTTATGGACGTTCATTTCAGACTTGGTGTCGAACTTTTGAAGCTGTTTTTTCAGGCTATATGGGACCAAACTGGCTGAAATTTTTGAATAATGATACGATTCGTGGAACAAATCGAAATCAGTCACAAAATCTCCATAAAGTTGGATTTTGAGAAAAATCACGATTTTTATGGACGTTCATTTCAGACTTGGGTTCGATCTTTGGAAGCTGTTTTTTCAGGCTCTATGGTACCGAATAGGCTGAAATTTCGGAAAAGTGTTAGGAATCGTGGTATAAATCGAACTCCTTCACAAAATCTCCATTAAGTTGGATTTTGAGAAAAATCACGATTTTTATGGAAGTTCATTTCAGACTTGGGTTCGAAATTTGGAAGCTGTTTTTTCAGGCTATATGGGACCAAACGGGCAAAAAGTTTTGAATAGTGATAAGATTCGTGGTACAAATCGCTTTCCTCCACATAATCTCCAAGTTTGATTTTTAGAAATATCATGATTTTAATGGACGCTTATTTCAGACTTGGGTTCAAACTTTTGGAGAAGTTTTCTCAGGCTTTATGGTACCAAATGGGCTGAAATTTGGGAACAGTGATGAGAATAATGATCCAAATCGAAATCAGTCAGAAAATCTCCATAAAGTTTGATTCTTAGAAAAATAATGATTTTTATGGACGCTAATTTCAGACTTGGGTTCGAACTTGGGAAGCTGTTTTTTCGGGCTCTATGGTACCAAATGGGCTAAAATTTCGGAACAGTGATAAGAATCATACTCCAAATCGAAATCAGTCACAAAATCTCCACAAAGTTTGATTCTAAGAATAATCATGATTTTTTTGGACGTTCATTTCAGACTTGGGTTCGAACTTTGGAATCAGCTTTCACAGGCTCTATGGGACCAAACGGGCTGAATTTTTGGAACAGTGATAAGAATCATACTCCAAATTGAAATCAGTCACAAAATCTCCATAAAATTTGATTCTAAGAATAATCATGATTTTTATGGACGTTCATTTCAGACATGGGTTCGAACTTTGGAAGCTGTTTTTTTCAGTCTCTATGGTACCAAATAGGCTGAAAATTTGGAAAAGTGTTACGAATTTTGGAACAAAACGAATTCATTCACAAAATCTACATACATTTATACTCTTAGATAAATCATGATTTTTTTGGACGTTCATTTCAAACTTGGGTTCGAACTTGGGAAGCAGTTTTTTCGAGCTGTATGGTACCAAATGGGCTGAAATTTGGGAACAGTGATAAGAATAATGATTGAAATCGAAATCAATCAGAAAATCTCCATCAAGATTGATTCTTAGAAAAATAATAATTTTTATGGACGCTAATTTCAGACTTGGGTTCGAACTTGGGAAGCTGTTTTTTCGGGCTCTATGGTACCAAATGGGCTGAAATTTTGGAACAGTGATAAGAATCATACTCCAGATCGAAATCAGTCACAAAATCTCCATAAAGTTTGATACAAAGAATAATCATGATTTTCATGGACGTTCATTTCCGACTTGGGTTCGAACTTTGGAAGCTGTTTTTTTCGGGCTCTTGAGTAACCAAATAGGCTGAAATTTTGGAAAAGTGTTACGAGTTTTGGTACGAAACGAATTCAGTCACAAAATCTCCATAAATTTTGATTCTTAGATAAATCATGATTTTTTTGGACGTTCATTTCAAACTTGGGTTCGAACTTGGGAAGCAGTTTTTTCGAGCTGTATGGTACCAAATGGGCTGAAATTTGGGAACAGTGATGAGAATAATGATCCAAATCGAAATCAGTCAAAAAATCTCCATTAAGTTTGATTCTTAGAAAAATAATGATTTTTATGGACGCTAATTTAAGACTTGGGTTCGAACTTGGGAAGCTGTTTTTTTGGTACCATAGTACCAAATGGGCTGAAATTTCGGAACAGTGATAAAAATCATTCTCAAAATCGAAATCAGTCACAAAATCTCCATAAATTTTGATTCATAGAAAAATCATGATTTTTATGGACGTTCATTTCAGACTTGGTGTCGAACTTTTGAAGCTGTTTTTTCAGGCTATATGGGACCAAACTGGCTGAAATTTTTGAATAATGATACGATTCGTGGAACAAACCGAATTCCTTCACAAAATCTCCATAAAGTTGGATTTTGAGAAAAATCACGATTTTTATGGACGTTCATTTCAGACTTGGGTTCGATCTTTGGAAGCTGTTTTTTCAGGCTCTATGGTACCGAATAGGCTGAAATTTCGCAAAAGTGTTAGGAATCGTGGTATAAATCGAACTCCTTCACAAAATCTCCATTAAGTTGGATTTTGAGAAATATCACGATTTTTATGGAAGTTCATTTCAGACTTGGGTTCGAAATTTGGAAGCTGTTTTTTCAGGCTATTTGGGACCAAACGGGCAAAAAGTTTTGAATAGTGATAAGATTCGTGGTACAAATCGCTTTCCTCCACATAATCTCCATATAGTTTGATTTTTAGAAAAATCATGATTTTTATGGACGCTTATTTCAGACTTGGGTTCGAACTTTTGGAGAAGTTTTCTCAGGCTTTATAGTACCAAATGGGCTGAAATTTGGGAACAGTGATGAGAATAATGATCCAAATCGAAATCAGTCAGAAAATCTCCATAAAGTTTGATTCTTAGAAAAATAATGATTTTTATGGACGCTAATTTCATTCTTGGGTTCGATCTTGGGAAGCTGTTTTTTCGGGCTCTATGGTACCAAATGGGCTGAAATTTCGGAACAGTGATAAGAATCAAACTTCAAATCCAAATCAGTCACAAAATCTCCATAAGGTTTGATTCTAAGAAAAGTCATGATTTTTATGGACGTTCATTTCAGACTTGGGTTCGAACTTTGGAAGCAGTTTTCACAGGCTCTATGGGACCAAACGGGCTGAATTTTTGGAACAGTGATAAGAATCATGATCAAAATTTAAATAAGTCAAAAAATCTCCATTTATTTTGATTCTTAGAAAAATCATGATTTTTTTGGACTCTCATTTAAGACTTGGGTTCGAATTTTTGGAGCAGTTTTTTCGGGCTCTATGGTACCAATAGAGCTGAAATATCGGAACAGTGATAAGAATCATTCTCAAAATCGAAATCAGTCACAAAATCTCCATTAAGTTTGATTCTTAGAAAAATAATGATTTTTATGGACGCTAATTTCAGACTTGGGTTCGATCTTGGGAAGCTGTTTTTTCGGGCTCTATGGTACCAAATGGGCTGAAATTTCGGAACAGTGATAAGATTCATACTCCAAATCGAAATCAGTCACAAAATCTCCATAAAGTTTGATTCTAAGAATAATCATGATTTTTTTGGACGTTCATTTCAGACTTGGGTTCGAACTTTGGAAGCTGTTTTTTTCGGGCTCTATAGTAACCAAATAGGCTGAAATTTTGGAAAAGTGTTACGAGTTTTGGTACGAAACGAATTCAGTCACAAAATCTCCATAAATTTTGATTCTTAGATAAATCATGATTTTAATGGACGTTCATTTCAAACTTTGGTTCGAACTGGGGAAGCAGTTTTTTCGGGCTCTATGGTACCAAATGGGCTGAAATTTGGGAACAGTGATAAGAATCATACTCCAAATCGAAATGAGTCACAAAATCTCCATATAGTTTGATTCTAAGAATAATCATGATTTTTATGGACGCTTATTTCAGACTTGGGTTCGAACTTTGGAAGCAGTTTTCACAGGCTCTATGGGACCAAACGGGCTGAATTTTTGGAACAGTGATAAGAATCATGATCAAAATTTAAATAAGTCAAAAAATCTCCATTTATTTTGATTCTTAGAAAAATAATGATTTTTTGGACTCTCATTTCTGACTTGGGTTCGAATTTTTGGAGCAGTTTTTTCGGGCTCTATGGTACCAAATGAGCTGAAATATCGGAACAGTGATAAGAATCATTCTCAAAATCGAAATCAGTCACAAAATCTCCATAAAGTTTGATTCTTAGAAAAATAATGATTTTTATGGACGTTCATTTCAGACTTGGGTTCGAACTTAGGAAACTGTTTTTTCAGGCTTTATGGAGATTATGTGGAGGAAAGCGATTTGTACCACGAATTTTATCACTATTCAAAAATTCGTGGTTCAAATCGATTTCCTCCACATAATCTCCATAAAGTTTGATTTTTAGAAAAATCATGATTTTTATGGACGCCTTTTTCAGACTTGGGTTCGAACTTTTGGAGCAGTTTTCTGAGGCTCATACTCCGATAAGAATCATTCTCCAAATCGAAATAAGTCACAAAATCTCCATAAAGTTTGATTCTAAGAATAATCATGATTTTTGTGGACATTCATTTCAGACTTCGGTTCGAACTTTGGAAGCAGTTTTCACAGGCTCTATGGTACCAAATGGGCTGAAATTTGGGAACAGTGATGAGAATAATGATCCGAATCGAAATCAGTCAGAAAATCTCACTTAGTTTGATTCCTAGGAAAATAATGATTTTTATGGACGCTAATTTCAGACTTGGGTTCGAACTTGGGAAACTGTTTTTTCGGGCTCTATGGTACCGAATGGGCTGAAATTTCGGAACAGTGATAAAAATCATGCTCAAAATCGAAATCAGTCACAAAATCTCCATAAATTTTGATTCATAGAAAAATCATGATTTTTATGGACGTTCATTTCAGACTTGGTGTCGAACTTTTGAAGCTGTTTTTTCAGGCTATATGGGACCAAACTGGCTGAAATTTTTGAATAATGATACGATTCGTGGAACAAATCGAAATCAGTCACAAAATCTCCATAAAGTTGGATTTTGAGAAAAATCACGATTTATGGACGTTCATTTCAGACTTGGGTTCGATCTTTGGAAGCTGTTTTTTCAGGCTCTATGGTACCGAATAGGCTGAAATTTCGGAAAAGTGTTAGGAATCGTGGTATAAATCGAACTCCTTCACAAAATCTCCATTAAGTTGGATTTTGACAAAAATCACGATTTTTATGGAAGTTCATTTCAGACTTGGGTTCGAAATTTGGAAGCTGTTTTTTCAGGCTATATGGGACCAAACGGGCAAAAAGTTTTGAATAGTGATAAGATTCGTGGTACAAATCGCTTTCCTCCACATAATCTCCAAGTTTGATTTTTAGAAATATCATGATTTTAGTGGACGCTTATTTCAGACTTGGGTTCGAACTTTTGGAGAAGTTTTCTCAGGCTTTATGGTACCAAATGGGCTGAAATTTGGGAACAGTGATGAGAATAATGATCCAAATCGAAATCAGTCAGAAAATCTCCCTAAAGTTTGATTCCTCGAAAAATAATGATTTTTATGGACGCTAATTTCAGACTTGGGTTCGAACTTGGGAAGCTGTTTTTTCGGGCTCTATGGTACCAAATGGGCTGAAATTTCGGAACAGTGATAAGAATCATACTCCAAATCGAAATCAGTCACAAAATCTCCACAAAGTTTGATTCTAAGAATAATCATGATTTTTTTGGACGTTCATTTCAGACTTGGGTTCGAACTTTGGAAGGAGCTTTCACAGGCTCTATGGGACCAAATGGGCTGAATTTTTGGAACAGTGAAAAGAATCATACTCCAAATTGAAATCAGTCACAAAATCTCCATAAAATTTGATTCTCAGAAAAATCATGATTTTTATGGACGTTCATTTCAGACATGGGTTCGAACTTTGGAAGCTGTTTTTTGAGAATAATGATCCAAATCGAAATCAGTCAGAAAATCTCCATCAAGTTTGATTCTTAGAAAAATAATAATTTTTATGGACGCTAATTTCACACTTGGGTTCGAACTTGGGAAGCTGTTTTTTCGGGCTCTATGGTACCAAATGGGCTGAAATTTTGGAACAGTGATAAGAATCATACTCCAGATCGAAATCAGTCACAAAATCTCCATAAAGTTTGATACTAAGAATAATCATGATTTTCATGGACGTTCATTTCCGACTTGGGTTCGAACTTTGGAAGCTGTTTTTTTCGGGCTCTATAGTAACCAAATAGGCTGAAATTTTGGAAACGTGTTACGAGTTTTGGTACGAAACGAATTCAGTCACAAAATCTCCATAAATTTTGATTCTTAGATAAATCATGATTTTAATGGACGTTCATTTCAAACTTGGGTTCGAACTTGGGAAGCAGTTTTTCGAGCTGTATGGTACCAAATGGGCTGAAATTTGGGAACAGTGATGAGAATAATGATCCAAATCGAAATCAGTCAGAAAATCTCCATTAAGTTTGATTCTTAGAAAAATAATGATTTTTATGGACGCTAATTTAAGACTTGGGTTCGAACTTGGGAAGCTGTTTTTTTGGTACCATATGGTACCAAATGGGCTGAAATTTCGGAACAGTGATAAAAATCATGCTCAAAATCGAAATCAGTCACAAAATCTCCATAAAATTTGATTCATAGAAAAATCATGATTTTTATGGACGTTCATTTCAGACTTGGTGTCGAACTTTTGAAGCTGTTTTTTCAGGCTATATGGGACCAAACTGGCTGAAATTTTTGAATAATGATACGATTCGTGGAACGAACCGAATTCCTTCACAAAATCTCCATACAGTTTGATTTTAAGAAAAATCATGATTTTTATGGACGCTTATTTCAGACTTGGGTTCGAACTTTTGGAGAAGTTTTCTCAGGCTTTATGGTACCAAATGGGCTGAAATTTGGGAACAGTGATGAGAATAATGATCCAAATCGAAATCAGTCAGAAAATCTCCATAAAGTTTGATTCTTAGAAAAATAATGATTTTTATGGACGCTAATTTCAGACTTGGGTTCGATCTTGGGAAGCTGTTTTTTCGGGCTCTATGGTACCAAATGGGCTGAAATTTCGGAACAGTGATAAGAATCAAACTTCAAATCGAAATCAGTCACAAAATCTCCATAAGGTTTGATTCTAAGAAAAATCATGATTTTTTTGGACGTTCATTTCAGACTTGGGTTCGAACTTTGGAAGCAGCTTTCACAGGCTCTATGGGACCAAACGGGCTGAATTTTTGGAACAGTGAAAAGAATCATACTCCAAATTGAAATCAGTCACAAAATCTCCATAAAATTTGATTCTCAGAAAAATCATGATTTTTATGGACGTTCATTTCAGACATGGGTTCGAACTTTGGAAGCTGTTTTTTGAGAATAATGATCCAAATCGAAATCAGTCAGAAAATCTCCATCAAGTTTGATTCTTAGAAAAATAATAATTTTTATGGACGCTAATTTCACACTTGGGTTCGAACTTGGGAAGCTGTTTTTTCGGGCTCTATGGTACCAAATGGGCTGAAATTTTGGAACAGTGATAAGAATCATACTCCAGATCGAAATCAGTCACAAAATCTCCATAAAGTTTGATACTAAGAATAATCATGATTTTCATGGACGTTCATTTCCGACTTGGGTTCGAACTTTGGAAGCTGTTTTTTTCGGGCTCTATAGTAACCAAATAGGCTGAAATTTTGGAAACGTGTTACGAGTTTTGGTACGAAACGAATTCAGTCACAAAATCTCCATAAATTTTGATTCTTAGATAAATCATGATTTTAATGGACGTTCATTTCAAACTTGGGTTCGAACTTGGGAAGCAGTTTTTTCGAGCTGTATGGTACCAAATGGGCTGAAATTTGGGAACAGTGATGAGAATAATGATCCAAATCGAAATCAGTCAGAAAATCTCCATTAAGTTTGATTCTTAGAAAAATAATGATTTTTATGGACGCTAATTTAAGACTTGGGTTCGAACTTGGGAAGCTGTTTTTTTGGTACCATATGGTACCAAATGGGCTGAAATTTCGGAACAGTGATAAAAATCATGCTCAAAATCGAAATCAGTCACAAAATCTCCATAAAATTTGATTCATAGAAAAATCATGATTTTTATGGACGTTCATTTCAGACTTGGTGTCGAACTTTTGAAGCTGTTTTTTCAGGCTATATGGGACCAAACTGGCTGAAATTTTTGAATAATGATACGATTCGTGGAACGAACCGAATTCCTTCACAAAATCTCCATACAGTTTGATTTTAAGAAAAATCATGATTTTTATGGACGCTTATTTCAGACTTGGGTTCGAACTTTTGGAGAAGTTTTCTCAGGCTTTATGGTACCAAATGGGCTGAAATTTGGGAACAGTGATGAGAATAATGATCCAAATCGAAATCAGTCAGAAAATCTCCATAAAGTTTGATTCTTAGAAAAATAATGATTTTTATGGACGCTAATTTCAGACTTGGGTTCGATCTTGGGAAGCTGTTTTTTCGGGCTCTATGGTACCAAATGGGCTGAAATTTCGGAACAGTGATAAGAATCAAACTTCAAATCGAAATCAGTCACAAAATCTCCATAAGGTTTGATTCTAAGAAAAATCATGATTTTTATGGACGTTCATTTCAGACTTGGGTTCGAACTTTGGAAGCAGTTTTCACAGGCTCTATGGGACCAAACGGGCTGAATTTTTGGAACAGTGATAAGAATCATGATCAAAATTTAAATAAGTCAAAAAATCTCCATTTATTTTGATTCTTAGAAAAATCATGATTTTTTTGGACTCTCATTTAAGACTTGGGTTCGAAATTTTGGAGCAGTTTTTTCGGGCTCTATGGTACCAATTGAGCTGAAATATCGGAACAGTGATAAGAATCATTCTAAAAATCGAAATCAGTCACAAAATCTCCTTAAAGTTTGATTCTTAGAAAAATAATGATTTTTATGGACGCTAATTTCAGACTTGGGTTCGATCTTGGGAAGCTGTTTTTTCGGGCTCTATAGTACCAAATGGGCTGAAATTTCGGAAAAGTGATAAGATTCATACTCCAAATCGAAATCAGTCACAAAATCTCCATTAAGTTTGATTCTAAGAATAATCATGATTTTTTTGGACGTTCATTTCAGACTTGGGTTCGAACTTTGGAAGCAGCTTTCACAGGCTCTATGGGACCAAACGGGCTGAATTTTCGGAACAGTGATAAGAATCATACTCCAAATTGAAATCAGTTACAAAATCTCCATAAAATTTGATTCTAAGAATAATCATGATTTTTTTGGACGTTCATTTCTGACTTGGGTTCGAATTTTTGGAGCAGTTTTTTCGGGCTCTATGGTACCAAATGAGCTGAAATATCGGAACAGTGATAAGAATCATTCTCAAAATCGAAATCAGTCACAAAATCTCCATAAAGTTTGATTCTAAGAATAATCATCATTTTTTTGGATGTTCATTTTTCAGACATGGGTTCGAACTTTGGAAGCAGTTTTCACAGGCTCTATGGGACCAAACGGGCTGAATTTTTGGAACAGTGATAAGAATCATGATCAAAATTTAAATAAGTCAAAAAATCTCCATTTATTTTGATTCTTAGATAAATCATGATTTTAATGGACGTTCATTTCAAACTTGGGTTCGAACTTGGGAAGCAGTTTTCACAGGCTCTATGGGACCAAACGGGCTGAATTTTTGGAACAGTGATAAGAATCATGATCAAAATTTAAATAAGTCAAAAAATCTCCATTTATTTTGATTCTTAGAAAAATAATGATTTTTTGGACTCTCATTTCAGACTTGGGTTCGAATTTTTGGAGCAGTTTTTTCGGGCTCTATGGTACCAAATGAGCTGAAATATCGGAACAGTGATAAGAATCATTCTCAAAATCGAAATCAGTCACAAAATCTCCATAAAGTTTGATTCTTAGAAAAATAATGATTTTTATGGACGTTCATTTCAGACTTGGGTTCGAACTTAGGAAACTGTTTTTTCAGGCTTTATGGAGATTATGTGGAGGAAAGCGATTTGTACCACGAATTTTATCACTATTCAAAAATTCGTGGTTCAAATCGCTTTCCTTCACATAATCTCCATAAAGTTTGATTTTTAGAAAAATCATGATTTTTATGGACGCCTTTTTCAGACTTGGGTTCGAACTTTTGGAGCAGTTTTCTGAGGCTCCTTCTCCGATAAGAATCATTCTCCAAATCGAAATAAGTCACAAAATCTCCATAAAGTTTGATTCTAAGAATAATCATGATTTTTGTGGACATTCATTTCAGACTTCGGTTCGAACTTTGGAAGCAGTTTTCACAGGCTCTATGGTACCAAATGGGCTGAAATTCGGGAACAGTGATGAGAATAATGATCCGAATCGAAATCAGTCAGAAAATCTCACTTAGTTTGATTCCTAGGAAAATAATGATTTTTATGGACGCTAATTTCAGACTTGGGTTCGAACTTGGGAAATTGTTTTTTCGGGCTCTATGGTACCGAATGGGCTGAAATTTCGGAACAGTGATAAGAATCATGCTCAAAATCGAAATCAGTCAGAAAATCTCCATAAATTTTGATTCATAGAAAAATCATGATTTTTATGGACGTTCATTTCAGACTTGGGTTCGATCTTTGGAAGCTGTTTTTTCAGGCTCTATGGTACCGAATAGGCTGAAATTTCGGAAAAGTGTTAGGAACCGTGGTATAAATCGAACTCCTTCACAAAATCTCCATTAAATTGGATTTTGAGAAAAATCACGATTTTTATGGAAGTTCATTTCAGACTTGGGTTCGAAATTTGGAAGCTGTTTTTTCAGGCTATATGGGACCAAACGGGCAAAAAGTTTTGAATAGTGAAAAGATTCGTGGTACAAATCGCTTTCCTCCGCATAATCTCCATATAGTTTGATTTTTAGAAAAATCATGATTTTTATGGACGCTTATTTCAGACTTGGGTTCGAAATTTTGGAGAAGTTTTCTCAGGCTTTATGGTACCAAATGGGCTGAAATTTGGGAACAGTGATGAGAATAATGATCCAAATCGAAATCAGTCAGAAAATCTCCATAAAGTTTGATTCTTAGAAAAATAATGATTTTTATGGACGCTAATTTCAGACTTGGGTTCGAATTTGGGAAGCTGGTTTTTCGGGCTCTATGGTACCAAATGGGCTGAAATTTCGGAACAGTGATAAGAATCATACTCCAAATCGAAATCAGTCACAAAATCTCCACAAAGTTTGATTCTAAGAATAATCATGATTTTTTTGGACGTTCATTTCAGACTTGGGTTCGAACTTTGGAAGCAGCTTTCACAGGCTCTATGGGACCAAACGGGCTGAATTTTTGGAACAGTGATAAGAATCATACTCCAAATTGAAATCAGTCACAAAATCTCCATAAAATTTGATTCTCAGAATAATCATGATTTTTATGGACGTTCATTTCAGACATGGGTTCGAACTTTGGAAGCTGTTTTTTGAGAATAATGATCCAAATCGAAATCAGTCAGAAAATCTCCATCAAGTTTGATTCTTAGAAAAATAATAATTTTTATGGACGCTAATTTCACACTTGGGTTCGAACTTGGGAAGCTGTTTTTTCGGGCTCTATGGTACCAAATGGGCTGAAATTTTGGAACAGTGATAAGAATCATACTCCAGATCGAAATCAGTCACAAAATCTCCATAAAGTTTGATACTAAGAATAATCATGATTTTCATGGACGTTCATTTCCGACTTGGGTTCGAACTTTGGAAGCTGTTTTTTTCGGGCTCTATAGTAACCAAATAGGCTGAAATTTTGGAAACGTGTTACGAGTTTTGGTACGAAACGAATTCAGTGATATGACGCTAATTTCACACTTGGGTTCGAACTTGGGAAGCTGTTTTTTCGGACTCTATGGTACCAAATGGGCTGAAATTTTGGAAAAGTGTTACGAATTTTGGAACAAAACGAATTCATTCACAAAATCTACATACATTTATACTCTTAGATAAATCATGATTTTTTTGGACGTTCATTTCAAACTTGGGTTCGAACTTGGGAAGCAGTTTTTTCGAGCTGTATGGTACCAAATGGGCTGAAATTTGGGAACAGTGATGAGAATAATGATCCAAATCGAAATCAGTCAGAAAATCTCCATAAAGTTTGATTCTTAGAAAAATAATGATTTTTATGGACGCTAATTTAAGACTTGGGTTCGAACTTGGGAAGCTGTTTTTTCGGGCTCTATGTTACCAAATGGGCTGAAATTTCGGAACAGTGATAAAAATCATGCTCAAAATCGAAATCAGTCACAAAATCTCCATAAAGTTTGATTCTTAGAATAATCATGATTTTTATGGACGTTCATTTCAGACTTGGGTTCGAACTCTGGAAGCAGTTTTCACAGGCTCTATGGGACCAAACGGGCTGAATTTTTGGAACAGTGATAAGAATCATACTCCAAATTGAAATCAGTCACAAAATCTCCATAAAATTTGATTCTAAGAATAATCATGATTTTTATGGACGTTCATTTCAGACATGGGTTCGAACTTTGGAAGCTGTTTTTTTCAGGCTCTATGGTACCAAATAGGCTGAAAATTTGGAAAAGTGTTACGAATTTTGGAACAAAACGAATTCATTCACAAAATCTACATACATTTATACTCTTAGATAAATCATGATTTTTTTGGACGTTCATTTCAAACTTGGGTTCGAACTTGGGAAGCAGTTTTTTCGAGCTGTATGGTACCAAATGGGCTGAAATTTGGGAACAGTGATAAGAATAATGATTGAAATCGAAATCAATCAGAAAATCTCCATCAAGTTTGATTCTTAGAAAAATAATAATTTTTATGGACGCTAATTTCAGACTTGGGTTCGAACTTGGGAAGCTGTTTTTTCGGGCTCTATGGTACCAAATGGGCTGAAATTTTGGAACAGTGATAAGAATCATACTCCAGATCGAAATCAGTCACAAAATCTCCATAAAGTTTGATTCTAAGAATAATCATGATTTTTTTGGACGTTCATTTCAGACTTGGGTTCGAACTTTGGAAGCAGCTTTCACAGGCTCTATGGGACCAAACGGGCTGAATTTTTGGAACAGTGATAAGAATCATACTCCAAATTGAAATCAGTCACAAAATCTCCATAAAATTTGATTCTAAGAATAATCATGATTTTTATGGACGTTCATTTCAGACATGGGTTCGAACTTTGGAAGCTGTTTTTTTCAGGCTCTATGGTACCAAATAGGCTGAAAATTTGGAAAAATGTTACGAATTTTGGAACAAAACGAATTCATTCACAAAATCTACATACATTTATACTCTTAGATAAATCATGATTTTTTTGGACGTTCATTTCAAACTTGGGTTCGAACTTGGGAAGCAGTTTTTTCGAGCTGTATGGTACCAAATGGGCTGAAATTTGGGAACAGTGATAAGAATAATGATTGAAATCGAAATCAATCAGAAAATCTCCATCAAGTTTGATTCTTAGAAAAAAAAATTTTTTTATGGACGTTAATTTCAGACTTGGGTTCGAACTTGGGAAGCTGTTTATTCGGGCTCTATGGTACCAAATGGGCTGAAATTTTGGAACAGTGATAAAAATCATACTCCAGATCGAAATCAGTCAAAAATCTCCATAAAGTTTGAGTCTTAGAATAATCATGATTTTTTTGGACGTTCATTTCAGACTTGGGTTCGAACTTTGGAAGCTGTTTTTTTCGGGCTCTATAGTAACCAAATAAGCTGAAATTTTGGAAAAGTGTTACGAGTTTTGGTACGAAACGAATTCAGTCACAAAATCTCCATAAATTTTGATTCTTAGATAAATCATGATTTTAATGGACGTTCATTTCAAACTTTGGTTCGAACTGGGGAAGCAGTTTTTTCGGGCTCTATGGTACCAAATGGGCTGAAATTTGGGAACAGTGGTGAGAATAATGATCCAAATCGAAATCAGTCAGAAAATCTCCATTAAGTTTGATTCTTAGAAAAATAATGATTTTTATGGACGCTAATTTCAGACTTGGGTTCGAACTTGGGAAGCTGTTTTTTCGGGCTCTATGGTACCAAATGGGCTGAAATTTCGGAACAGTGATAAGAATCATACTCCAAATCGAAATCAGTCACAAAATCTCCATAAAGTTTGATTCTAAGAATAATCATGATTTTTTTGGACGTTCATTTCAGACTTGGGTTCGAACTTTGGAAGCTGTTTTTTTCGGGCTCTATAGTAACCAAATAGGCTGAAATTTTGGAAAAGAGTTACGAGTTTTGGTACGAAACGAATTCAGTCACAAAATCTCCATAAATTTTGATTCTTAGATAAATCATGATTTTAATGGACGTTCATTTCAAACTTTGGTTCGAACTGGGGAAGCAGTTTTTTCGGGCTCTATGGTACCAAATGGGCTGAAATTTGGGAACAGTGATGAGAATAATGATCCAAATCGAAATCAGTCAGAAAATCTCCATTAAGTTTGATTCTTAGAAAAATAATGATTTTTATGGACGCTAATTTAAGACTTGGGTTCGAACTTGGGAAGCTGATTTTTCGGGCTCTATGTTACCAAATGGGCTGAAATTTCGGAAAAGTGATAAAAATCATGCTCAAAATCGAAATCAGTCACAAAATCTCCATAAATTTTGATTCATAGAAAAATCATGATTTTTATGGACGTTCATTTCAGACTTGGTGTCGAACTTTTGAAGCTGTTTTTTCAGGCCATATGGGACCAAACTGGCTGAAATTTTTGAATAATGATACGATTCGTGGAACAAATCGAAATCAGTCACAAAATCTCCATAAAGTTGGATTTTGAGAAAAATCACGATTTTTATGGACGTTCATTTCAGACTTGGGTTCGATCTTTGGAAGCTGTTTTTTCAGGCTCTATGGTACCGAAAAGGCTGAAATTTCGGAAAAGTGTTAGGAATCGTGGTATAAATCGAACTCCTTCACAAAATCTCCATTAAGTTGGATTTTGAGAAAAATCACGATTTTTATGGAAGTTCATTTCAGACTTGGGTTCGAAATTTGGAAGCTGTTTTTTCAGGCTATATGGGACCAAACGGGCAAAAAGTTTTGAATAGTGATAAGATTCGTGGTACAAATCGCTTTCCTCCACATAATCTCCATATAGTTTGATTTTTAGAAAAATCATGATTTTTATGGACGCTTATTTCAGACTTGGGTTCGAACTTTTGGAGAAGTTTTCTCAGGCTTTATGGTACCAAATGGGCTGAAATTCGGGAACAGTGATGAGAATAATGATCCAAATCGAAATCAGTCACAAAATCTCCATAAAGTTTGATTCTAAGAATAATCATGATTTTTTTGGACGTTCATTTCAGACTTGGGTTCGAACTTTGGAAGCTGTTTTTTTCGGGCTCTAAAGTAACCAAATAGGCTGAAATTTTGGAAAAGAGTTACGAGTTTTGGTACGAAACGAATTCATTCACAAAATCTCCATAAATTTTGATTCTTAGATAAATCATGATTTTTTTGGACGTTCATTTCAAACTTGGGTTCGAACTTGGGAAGCAGTTTTTTCGAGCTGTATGGTACCAAATGGGCTGAAATTTGGGAACAGTGATAAGAATAATGATTGAAATCGAAATCAATCAGAAAATCTCCATCAAGTTTGATTCTTAGAAAAATAATAATTATTATGGACGCTAATTTCAGACTTGGGTTCGAACTTGGGAAGCTGTTTTTTCGGGCTCTATGGTACCAAATGGGCTGAAATTTTGGAACAGTGATAAGAATCATACTCCAAATCGAAATCAGTCACAAAATCTCCATAAAGTTTGATTCTTAGAATAATCATGATTTTTATGGACGTTCATTTCAGACTTGGGTTCGAACTTTGGAAGCAGTTTTCACAGGCTCTATGGGACCAAACGGGCTGAATTTTTGGAACAGTGATAAGAATCATACTCCAAATTGAAATCAGTCACAAAATCTCCATTAAATTTGATTCTAAGAATAATCATGATTTTTATGGACGTTCATTTCAGACATGGGTTCGAACTTTGGAAGCTGTTTTTTTCAGGCTCTATGGTACCAAATAGGCTGAAAATTTGGAAAAGTGTTACGAATTTTGGAACAAAACGAATTCATTCACAAAATCTACATACATTTATACTCTTAGATAAATCATGATTTTTTTGGACGTTCATTTCAAACTTGGGTTCGAACTTGGGAAGCAGTTTTTTCGAGCTGTATGGTACCAAATGGGCTGAAATTTGGGAACAGTGATAAGAATAATGATTGAAATCGAAATCAATCAGAAAATCTCCATCAAGTTTGATTCTTAGAAAAAAAATAATTTTTATGGACGTTAATTTCAAACTTGGGTTCGAACTTGGGAAGCTGTTTATTCGGGCTCTATGGTACCAAATGGGCTGAAATTTTGGAACAGTGATAAGAATCATACTCCAGATCGAAATCAGTCACAAAATCTCCATAAAGTTTGAGTCTTAGAATAATCATGATTTTTTTGGACGTTCATTTCAGACTTGGGTTCGAACTTTGGAAGCTGTTTTTTTCGGGCTCTATAGTAACCAAATAGGCTGAAATTTTGGAAAAGTGTTACGAGTTTTGGTACGAAACGAATTCAGTCACAAAATCTCCATAAATTTTGATTCTTAGATAAATCATGATTTTAATGGACGTTCATTTCAAACTTTGGTTCGAACTGGGGAAGCAGTTTTTTCGGGCTCTATGGTACCAAATGGGCTGAAATTTGGGAACAGAGATGAGAATAATGATCTAAATCGAAATCAGTCAGAAAATCTCCATTAAGTTTGATTCTTAGAAAAATAATGATTTTTATGGACGCTAATTTAAGACTTGGGTTCGAACTTGGGAAGCTGTTTTTTCGGGCTCTATGTTACCAAATGGGCTGAAATTTCGGAACAGTGATAAAAATCATGCTCAAAATCGAAATCAGTCACAAAATCTCCATAAATTTTGATTCATAGAAAAATCATGATTTTTATGGACGTTCATTTCAGACTTGGTGTCGAACTTTTGAAGCTGTTTTTTCAGGCCATATGGGACCAAACTGGCTGAAATTTTTGAATAATGATACGATTCGTGGAAAAAATCGAAATCAGTCACAAAATCTCCATAAAGTTGGATTTTGAGAAAAATCACGATTTTTATGGACGTTCATTTCAGACTTGGGTTCGATCTTTGGAAGCTGTTTTTTCAGGCTCTATGGTACCGAATAGGCTGCAATTTCGGAAAAGTGTTAGGAATCGTGGTATAAATCGAACTCCTTCACAAAATCTCCATTAAGTTGGATTTTGAGAAAAATCACGATTTTTATGGAAGTTCATTTCAGACTTGGGTTCGAAATTTGGAAGCTGTTTTTTCAGGCTATATGGGACCAAACGGGCAAAAAGTTTTGAATAGTGATAAGATTCGTTGTACAAATCGCTTTACTCCACAAAATCTCCATATAGTTTGATTTTTAGAAAAATCATGATTTTTATGGACGCTTATTTCAGACTTGGGTTCGAACTTTTGGAGAAGTTTTCTCAGGCTTTATGGTACCAAATGGGCTGAAATTCGGGAACAGTGATGAGAATGATGATCCAAATCGAAATCAGTCAGAAAATCTCCATAAAGTTTGATTCTTAGAAAAATAATGATTTTTATGGACGCTAATTTCAGACTTGGGTTCGAACTTGGGAAGCTGTTTTTTCGGGCTCTATGGTACCAAATGGGCTGAAATTTCGGAACAGTGATAAGAATCATACTACAAATCGAAATCAGTCACAAAATCTCCATAAAGTTTGATTCTAAGAATAATCATGATTTTTTTGGACGTTCATTTCAGACTTGGGTTCGAACTTTGGAAGCTGTTTTTTTCGGGCTCTAAAGTAACCAAATAGGCTGAAATTTTGGAAAAGTGTTACGAGTTTTGGTACGAAACGAATTCAGTCACAAAATCTCCATAAATTTTGATTCTTAGATAAATCATGATTTTAATGGACGTTCATTTCAAACTTGGGTTCGAACTTGGGAAGCAGTTTTTTCGAGCTGTATGGTACCAAATGGGCTGAAATTTGGGAACAGTGATAAGAATATTGATTGAAATCGAAATCAATCAGAAAATCTCCATCAAGTTTGATTCTTAGAAAAATAATAATTTTTATGGACGCTAATTTCAGACTTGGGTTCGAACTTGGGAAGCTGTTTTTTCGGGCTCTATGGTACCAAATGTTCTGAAATTTTGGAACAGTGATAAAAATCATACTCCAGATCGAAATCAGTCAAAAATCTCCATAAAGTTTGAGTCTTAGAATAATCATGATTTTTTTGGACGTTCATTTCAGACTTGGGTTCGAACTTTGGAAGCTGTTTTTTTCGGGCTCTATAGTAACCAAATAAGCTGAAATTTTGGAAAAGTGTTACGAGTTTTGGTACGAAACGAATTCAGTCACAAAATCTCCATAAATTTTGATTCTTAGATAAATCATGATTTTAATGGACGTTCATTTCAAACTTTGGTTCGAACTGGGGAAGCAGTTTTTTCGGGCTCTATGGTACCAAATGGGCTGAAATTTGGGAACAGTGGTGAGAATAATGATCCAAATCGAAATCAGTCAGAAAATCTCCATTAAGTTTGATTCTTAGAAAAATAATGATTTTTATGGACGCTAATTTCAGACTTGGGTTCGAACTTGGGAAGCTGTTTTTTCGGGCTCTATGGTACCAAATGGGCTGAAATTTCGGAACAGTGATAAGAATCATACTCCAAATCGAAATCAGTCACAAAATCTCCATAAAGTTTGATTCTAAGAATAATCATGATTTTTTTGGACGTTCATTTCAGACTTGGGTTCGAACTTTGGAAGCTGTTTTTTTCGGGCTCTATAGTAACCAAATAGGCTGAAATTTTGGAAAAGAGTTACGAGTTTTGGTACGAAACGAATTCAGTCACAAAATCTCCATAAATTTTGATTCTTAGATAAATCATGATTTTAATGGACGTTCATTTCAAACTTTGGTTCGAACTGGGGAAGCAGTTTTTTCGGGCTCTATGGTACCAAATGGGCTGAAATTTGGGAACAGTGATGAGAATAATGATCCAAATCGAAATCAGTCAGAAAATCTCCATTAAGTTTGATTCTTAGAAAAATAATGATTTTTATGGACGCTAATTTAAGACTTGGGTTCGAACTTGGGAAGCTGATTTTTCGGGCTCTATGTTACCAAATGGGCTGAAATTTCGGAAAAGTGATAAAAATCATGCTCAAAATCGAAATCAGTCACAAAATCTCCATAAATTTTGATTCATAGAAAAATCATGATTTTTATGGACGTTCATTTCAGACTTGGTGTCGAACTTTTGAAGCTGTTTTTTCAGGCCATATGGGACCAAACTGGCTGAAATTTTTGAATAATGATACGATTCGTGGAACAAATCGAAATCAGTCACAAAATCTCCATAAAGTTGGATTTTGAGAAAAATCACGATTTTTATGGACGTTCATTTCAGACTTGGGTTCGATCTTTGGAAGCTGTTTTTTCAGGCTCTATGGTACCGAAAAGGCTGAAATTTCGGAAAAGTGTTAGGAATCGTGGTATAAATCGAACTCCTTCACAAAATCTCCATTAAGTTGGATTTTGAGAAAAATCACGATTTTTATGGAAGTTCATTTCAGACTTGGGTTCGAAATTTGGAAGCTGTTTTTTCAGGCTATATGGGACCAAACGGGCAAAAAGTTTTGAATAGTGATAAGATTCGTGGTACAAATCGCTTTCCTCCACATAATCTCCATATAGTTTGATTTTTAGAAAAATCATGATTTTTATGGACGCTTATTTCAGACTTGGGTTCGAACTTTTGGAGAAGTTTTCTCAGGCTTTATGGTACCAAATGGGCTGAAATTCGGGAACAGTGATGAGAATAATGATCCAAATCGAAATCAGTCACAAAATCTCCATAAAGTTTGATTCTAAGAATAATCATGATTTTTTTGGACGTTCATTTCAGACTTGGGTTCGAACTTTGGAAGCTGTTTTTTTCGGGCTCTAAAGTAACCAAATAGGCTGAAATTTTGGAAAAGAGTTACGAGTTTTGGTACGAAACGAATTCATTCACAAAATCTCCATAAATTTTGATTCTTAGATAAATCATGATTTTTTTGGACGTTCATTTCAAACTTGGGTTCGAACTTGGGAAGCAGTTTTTTCGAGCTGTATGGTACCAAATGGGCTGAAATTTGGGAACAGTGATAAGAATAATGATTGAAATCGAAATCAATCAGAAAATCTCCATCAAGTTTGATTCTTAGAAAAATAATAATTATTATGGACGCTAATTTCAGACTTGGGTTCGAACTTGGGAAGCTGTTTTTTCGGGCTCTATGGTACCAAATGGGCTGAAATTTTGGAACAGTGATAAGAATCATACTCCAAATCGAAATCAGTCACAAAATCTCCATAAAGTTTGATTCTTAGAATAATCATGATTTTTATGGACGTTCATTTCAGACTTGGGTTCGAACTTTGGAAGCAGTTTTCACAGGCTCTATGGGACCAAACGGGCTGAATTTTTGGAACAGTGATAAGAATCATACTCCAAATTGAAATCAGTCACAAAATCTCCATTAAATTTGATTCTAAGAATAATCATGATTTTTATGGACGTTCATTTCAGACATGGGTTCGAACTTTGGAAGCTGTTTTTTTCAGGCTCTATGGTACCAAATAGGCTGAAAATTTGGAAAAGTGTTACGAATTTTGGAACAAAACGAATTCATTCACAAAATCTACATACATTTATACTCTTAGATAAATCATGATTTTTTTGGACGTTCATTTCAAACTTGGGTTCGAACTTGGGAAGCAGTTTTTTCGAGCTGTATGGTACCAAATGGGCTGAAATTTGGGAACAGTGATAAGAATAATGATTGAAATCGAAATCAATCAGAAAATCTCCATCAAGTTTGATTCTTAGAAAAAAAATAATTTTTATGGACGTTAATTTCAAACTTGGGTTCGAACTTGGGAAGCTGTTTATTCGGGCTCTATGGTACCAAATGGGCTGAAATTTTGGAACAGTGATAAGAATCATACTCCAGATCGAAATCAGTCACAAAATCTCCATAAAGTTTGAGTCTTAGAATAATCATGATTTTTTTGGACGTTCATTTCAGACTTGGGTTCGAACTTTGGAAGCTGTTTTTTTCGGGCTCTATAGTAACCAAATAGGCTGAAATTTTGGAAAAGTGTTACGAGTTTTGGTACGAAACGAATTCAGTCACAAAATCTCCATAAATTTTGATTCTTAGATAAATCATGATTTTAATGGACGTTCATTTCAAACTTTGGTTCGAACTGGGGAAGCAGTTTTTTCGGGCTCTATGGTACCAAATGGGCTGAAATTTGGGAACAGAGATGAGAATAATGATCTAAATCGAAATCAGTCAGAAAATCTCCATTAAGTTTGATTCTTAGAAAAATAATGATTTTTATGGACGCTAATTTAAGACTTGGGTTCGAACTTGGGAAGCTGTTTTTTCGGGCTCTATGTTACCAAATGGGCTGAAATTTCGGAACAGTGATAAAAATCATGCTCAAAATCGAAATCAGTCACAAAATCTCCATAAATTTTGATTCATAGAAAAATCATGATTTTTATGGACGTTCATTTCAGACTTGGTGTCGAACTTTTGAAGCTGTTTTTTCAGGCCATATGGGACCAAACTGGCTGAAATTTTTGAATAATGATACGATTCGTGGAAAAAATCGAAATCAGTCACAAAATCTCCATAAAGTTGGATTTTGAGAAAAATCACGATTTTTATGGACGTTCATTTCAGACTTGGGTTCGATCTTTGGAAGCTGTTTTTTCAGGCTCTATGGTACCGAATAGGCTGCAATTTCGGAAAAGTGTTAGGAATCGTGGTATAAATCGAACTCCTTCACAAAATCTCCATTAAGTTGGATTTTGAGAAAAATCACGATTTTTATGGAAGTTCATTTCAGACTTGGGTTCGAAATTTGGAAGCTGTTTTTTCAGGCTATATGGGACCAAACGGGCAAAAAGTTTTGAATAGTGATAAGATTCGTTGTACAAATCGCTTTACTCCACAAAATCTCCATATAGTTTGATTTTTAGAAAAATCATGATTTTTATGGACGCTTATTTCAGACTTGGGTTCGAACTTTTGGAGAAGTTTTCTCAGGCTTTATGGTACCAAATGGGCTGAAATTCGGGAACAGTGATGAGAATGATGATCCAAATCGAAATCAGTCAGAAAATCTCCATAAAGTTTGATTCTTAGAAAAATAATGATTTTTATGGACGCTAATTTCAGACTTGGGTTCGAACTTGGGAAGCTGTTTTTTCGGGCTCTATGGTACCAAATGGGCTGAAATTTCGGAACAGTGATAAGAATCATACTACAAATCGAAATCAGTCACAAAATCTCCATAAAGTTTGATTCTAAGAATAATCATGATTTTTTTGGACGTTCATTTCAGACTTGGGTTCGAACTTTGGAAGCTGTTTTTTTCGGGCTCTAAAGTAACCAAATAGGCTGAAATTTTGGAAAAGTGTTACGAGTTTTGGTACGAAACGAATTCAGTCACAAAATCTCCATAAATTTTGATTCTTAGATAAATCATGATTTTAATGGACGTTCATTTCAAACTTGGGTTCGAACTTGGGAAGCAGTTTTTTCGAGCTGTATGGTACCAAATGGGCTGAAATTTGGGAACAGTGATAAGAATATTGATTGAAATCGAAATCAATCAGAAAATCTCCATCAAGTTTGATTCTTAGAAAAATAATAATTTTTATGGACGCTAATTTCAGACTTGGGTTCGAACTTGGGAAGCTGTTTTTTCGGGCTCTATGGTACCAAATGTTCTGAAATTTTGGAACAGTGATAAAAATCATACTCCAGATCGAAATCAGTCACAAAATCTCCATAAAGTTTGATTCTAAGAATAATCATGATTTTTTTGGACGTTCATTTCAGACTTGGGTTCGAACTTTGGAAGCAGCTTTCACAGGCTCTATGGGACCAAACGGGCTGAATTTTTGGAACAGTGATAAGAATAATACTCCAAATTGAAATCAGTCACAAAATCTCCATAAAATTTGATTCTAAGAATAATCATGATTTTTATGGACGTTCATTTCAGACATGGGATCGAACTTTGGAAGCTGTTTTTTTCAGGCTCTATGGTACCAAATAGGCTGAAAATTTGGAAAAGTGTTACGAATTTTGGAACAAAACGAATTCATTCACAAAATCTACATACATTTATACTCTTAGATAAATCATGATTTTTTTGGACGTTCATTTCAAACTTGGGTTCGAACTTGGGAAGCAGTTTTTTCGAGCTGTACCATACAGCCATACCAAATGGGCTGAAATTTGGGAACAGTGATAAGAATAATGATTGAAATCGAAATCAATCAGAAAATCTCCATCAAGTTTGATTCTAAGAAAAAAAATAATTTTTATGGACGTTAATTTCAGACTTGGGTTCGAACTTGGGAAGCTGTTTATTCGGGCTCTATGGTACCAAATGGGCTGAAATTTTGGAACAGTGATAAGAATCATACTCCAGATCGAAATCAGTCACAAAATCTCCATAAAGTTTGAGTCTTAGAATAATCATGATTTTTTTGGACGTTCATTTCAGACTTGGGTTCGAACTTTGGAAGCTGTTTTTTTCGGGCTCTATAGTAACCAAATAGGCTGAAATTTTGGAAAAGTGTTACGAGTTTTGGTACGAAACGAATTCAGTCACAAAATCTCCATAAATTTTGATTCTTAGATAAATCATGATTTTAATGGACGTTCATTTCAAACTTTGGTTCGAACTGGGGAAGCAGTTTTTTCGGGCTCTATGGTAACCAAATGGGCTGACATTTGGGAACAGTGATGAGAATAATGATCCAAATCGAAATCAGTCAGAAAATCTCCATTAAGTTTGATTCTTAGAAAAATAATGATTTTTATGGACGCTAATTTAAGACTTGGGTTCGAACTTGGGAAGCTGTTTTTTCGGGCTCTATGTTACCAAATGGGCTGAAATTTCGGAACAGTGATAAAAATCATGCTCAAAATCGAAATCAGTCACAAAATCTCCATAAATTTTGATTCATAGAAAAATCATGATTTTTATGGACGTTCATTTCAGACTTGGTGTCGAACTTTTGAAGCTGTTTTTTCAGGCCATATGGGACCAAACTGGCTGAAATTTTTGAATAATGATACGATTCGTGGAAAAAATCGAAATCAGTCACAAAATCTACATGAAGTTGGATTTTGAGAAAAATCACGATTTTTATGGACGTTCATTTCAGACTTGGGTTCGATCTTTGGAAGCTGTTTTTTCAGGCTCTATGGTACCGAATAGGCTGAAATTTCGCAAAAGTGTTAGGAATCGTGGTGTTAATCGAACTCCTTCACAAAATCTCCATTAAGTTGGATTTTGAGAAAAATCACGATTTTTATGGAAGTTCATTTCAGACTTGGTGTCGAACTTTTGAAGCTGTTTTTTCAGGCCATATGGGACCAAACTGGCTGAAATTTTTGAATAATGATACGATTCGTGGAACAAATCGAAATCAGTCACAAAATCTCCATAAAGTTGGATTTTGAGAAAAATCACGATTTTTATGGACGTTCATTTCAGACTTGGGTTCGATCTTTGGAAGCTGTTTTTTCAGGCTCTATGGTACCGAATAGGCTGAAATTTCGGAAAAGTGTTAGGAATCGTGGTATAAATCGAACTCCTTCACAAAATCTCCATTAAGTTGGATTTTGAGAAAAATCACGATTTTTATGGAAGTTCATTTCAGACTTGGGTTCGAAATTTGGAAGCTGTTTTTTCAGGCTATATGGGACCAAACGGGCAAAAAGTTTTGAATAGTGATAAGATTCGTGGTACAAATCGCTTTCCTCCACATAATCTCCATATAGTTTGATTTTTAGAAAAATCATGATTTTTATGGACGCTTATTTCAGACTTGGGTTCGAACTTTTGGAGAAGTTTTCTCAGGCTTTATGGTACCAAATGGGCTGAAATTCGGGAACAGTGATGAGAATAATGATCAAAATCGAAATCAGTCAGAAAATCTCCATTAAGTTTGATTCTTAGAAAAATAATGATTTTTATGGACGCTAATTTAAGACTTGGGTTCGAACTTGGGAAGCAGTTTTGACAGGCTCTATGGGACCAAACGGGCTGAATTTTTGGAACAGTGATAAGAATCATACTCCAAATTGAAATCAGTCACAAAATCTCCATAAAATTTGATTCTAAGAATAATCATGATTTTTATGGACGTTCATTTCAGACTTGGGTTCGAACTTTGGAAGCTGTTTTTTTCGGGCTCTATAGTAACCAAATAGGCTGAATTTTTGGAAAAGTGTTACGAGTTTTGGTACGAAACGAATTCAGTCACAAAATCTCCATAAATTTTGATTCTTAGATAAATCATGATTTTAATGGACGTTCATTTCAAACTTTGGTTCGAACTGGGGAAGCAGTTTTTTCGGGCTCTATGGTACCAAATGGGCTGAAATTTGGGAACAGTGATGAGAATAATGATCCAAATCGAAATCAGTCAGAAAATCTCCATTAAGTTTGATTCTTAGAAAAATAATGATTTTTATGGACGCTAATTTAAGACTTGGGTTCGAACTTGGGAAGCTGTTTTTTCGGGCTCTATGTTACCAAATGGGCTGAAATTTCGGAACAGTGATAAAAATCATGCTCAAAATCGAAATCAGTCACAAAATCTCCATAAATTTTGATTCATAGAAAAATCATGATTTTTATGGACGTTCATTTCAGACTTGGTGTCGAACTTTTGAAGCTGTTTTTTCAGGCCATATGGGACCAAACTGGCTGAAATTTTTGAATAATGATACGATTCGTGGAAAAAATCAATATCAGTAACAAAATCTCCATAAAGTTGGATTTTGAGAAAAATCTCGATTTTTATGGACGTTCATTTCAGACTTGGGTTCGATCTTTGGAAGCTGTTTTTTCAGGCTCTATGGTACCGAATAGGCTGCAATTTCGGAAAAGTGTTAGGAATCGTGGTATAAATCGAACTCCTTCACAAAATCTCCATTAAGTTGGATTTTGAGAAAAATCACGATTTTTATGGAAGTTCATTTCAGACTTGGGTTCGAAATTTGGAAGCTGTTTTTTCAGGCTATATGGGACCAAACGGGCAAAAAGTTTTGAATAGTGATAAGATTCGTGGTACAAATCGCTTTACTCCACATAATCTCCATATAGTTTAATTTTTAGAAAAATCATGATTTTTATGGACGCTTATTTCAGACTTGGGTTCGAACTTTTGGAGAAGTTTTCTCAGGCTTTATGGTACCAAATGGGCTGAAATTTGGGAAAAGTGATGAGAATAATGATCCAAATCGAAATCAGTCAGAAAATCTCCATAAAGTTTGATTCTTAGAAAAATAATGATTTTTATGGACGCTAATTTCAGACTTGGGTTCGAACTTGGGAAGCTGTTTTTTCGGGCTCTATGGTACCAAATGGGCTGAAATTTCGGAACAGTGATAAGAATCATACTCCAAATCGAAATCAGTCACAAAATCTCCATAAAGTTTGATTCTAAGAATAATCATGATTTTTTTGGACGTTTATTTCAGACTTGGGTTCGAACTTTGGAAGCTGTTTTTTTCGGGCTCTATAGTAACCAAATAGGCTGAAATTTTGGAAAAGTGTTACGAGTTTTGGTACGAAACGAATTCAGTCACAAAATCTCCATAAATTTTGATTCTTAGATAAATCATGATTTTTATGGACGCTAATTTCAGACTTGGGTTCGAACTTGGGAAGCTGTTTTTTCGGGCTCTATGGTACCAAATGGGCTGAAATTTTGGAACAGTGATAAGAATCATACTCCAGATCGAAATCAGTCACAAAATCTCCATAAAGTTTGATTCTAAGAATAATCATGATTTTTTTGGACGTTCATTTCAGACTTGGGTTCGAACTTTGGAAGCAGCTTTCACAGGCTCTATGGGACCAAACGGGCTGAATTTTTGGAACAGTGATAAGAATCATACTCCAAATTGAAATCAGTCACAAAATCTCCATAAAATTTGATTCTAAGAATAATCATGATTTTTATGGACGTTCATTTCAGACATGGGTTCGAACTTTGGAAGCTGTTTTTTTCAGGCTCTATGGTACCAAATAGGCTGAAAATTTGGAAAAGTGTTACGAATTTTGGAACAAAACGAATTCATTCACAAAATCTACATACATTTATACTCTTAGATAAATCATGATTTTTTTGGACGTTCATTTCAAACTTGGGTTCGAACTTGGGAAGCAGTTTTTTCGAGCTGTATGGTACCAAATGGGCTGAAATTTGGGAACAGTGATAAGAATAATGATTGAAATCGAAATCAATCAGAAAATCTCCATCAAGTTTGATTCTTAGAAAAAAATTAATTTTTATGGACGTTAATTTCAGACTTGGGTTCGAACTTGGGAAGCTGTTTATTCGGGCTCTATGGTACCTAATGGGCTGAAATTTTGGAACAGTGATAAGAATCATACTCCAGATCGAAATCAGTCACAAAATCTCCATAAAGTTTGATTCTTAGAATAATCATGATTTTTATTGACGTTCATTTCAGACTTGGGTTCGAACTTTGGAAGCTGTTTTTTTCGGGCTCTATAGTAACCAAATAGGCTGAAATTTTGGAAAAGTGTTACGAGTTTTGGTACGAAACGAATTCAGTCACAAAATCTCCATAAATTTTGATTCTTAGATAAATCATGATTTTAATGGACGTTCATTTCAAACTTTGGTTCGAACTGGGGAAGCAGTTTTTTCGGGCTCTATGGTACCAAATGGGCTGAAATTTGGGAACAGTGATGAGAATAATGATCCAAATCGAAATCAGTCAGAAAATCTCCATAAAGTTTGATTCTAAGAATAATCATGATTTTTTTGGACGTTCATTTCAGACTTGGGTTCGAACTTGGGAAGCTGTTTTTTCGGGCTCTATGGTACCAAATGGGCTGAAATTTCGGAACAGTGATAAGAATCATACTCCAGATCGAAATCAGTCACAAAATCTCCATAAAGTTTGATTCTAAGAATAATCATGATTTTTTTGGACGTTCATTTCAGACTTGGGTTCGAACTTTGGAAGCAGCTTTCACAGGCTCTATGGGACCAAACGGGCTGAATTTTTGGAACAGTGATAAGAATCATACTCCAAATTGAAATCAGTCACAAAATCTCCATTAAATTTGATTCTAAGAATAATCATGATTTTTATGGACGTTCATTTCAGACATGGGTTCGAACTTTGGAAGCTATTTTTTTCAGGCTCTATGGTACCAAATAGGCTGAAAATTTGGAAAAGTGTAACGAATTTTGGAACAAAACGAATCCATTCACAAAATCTACATACATTTATACTCTTAGATAAATCATGATTTTTTTGGACGTTCATTTCAAACTTGGGTTCGAACTTGGGAAGCAGTTTTTTCGAGCTTTATGGTACCAAATGGGCTGAAATTTGGGAACAGTGATGAGAATAATGATCCAAATCGAAATCAGTCAGAAAATCTCCATAAAGTTTGATTCTTAGAAAAATAATGATTTTTATGGACGCTAATTTCAGACTTGGGTTCGAACTTTGGAAGCTGTGTTTTCAGGCTCTATGGGACCAAATAGGCTGAAATTTCGGAAAAGTGTTAGGAATCGTGGTATAAATCGAACTCCTTCATTAAATCTCAATTAAGTTTGATTTTTAGAAAAATCATGATTTTTATGGACGCTTATTTCAGACTTGGGTTCGAACTTTTGGAGCAGTTTTCTTAGGCTCTATGGTACCAAATGGGCTGAAATTTTGGAAAAGTGTTATGAATTTTGGTTCAAAGCGAATTCAGTCACAAAATCTACATAAATTTATATTCTGAGATAAATCATGATTTTATTACACGTTCATTTCAAACTTGGGTTCGAACGTGGGAAGCAGTTTTTTCGGGCTGTATGGTACCAAATGGGCTGAAATTTGGGAACAGTGATAAGAATAATGATCCAAATCGAAATCAGTCAGAAAATCTCCATAAAGTTTGATTCTTAGAAAAATAATGATTTTTATGGACGCTAATTTCAGACTTGGGTTTGAACTTGGGAAGCTGTTTTTTCGGGTTCTATGGTACCAAATGGGCTGAAATATCGGAACAGTCATAAATATCTTATCAAAGAATCATGCTCAGAATCGAAATCAGTCACAAAATCTCCATAAAGTTTGATTCTTAGAAATATAATGATTTTTATGGACGTTCATTTCAGACTTGGGTTCGAACTTAGGAAACTGTTTTTTCAGGCTCTATGGTACCGAACGGGCTAAAATTTTTGAATAGTGATAAAATTCGTGGTACAAATCGCTTTCCTACACGTTATCTCCATAAAGTTTGATTTTTAGAAAAATCATGATTTTTATGGACGCTTATTTCAGATTTGGGTTCGAACTTTTGGAGCAGTTTTCTCAGGCTCTATGGTACCAAATGGGCTGAAATTTGGGAACAGTGATGAGAATAATGATCCAAATCGAAATCAGTCAGAAAATCTCCATAAAGTGTGATTCTCAGAAAAATAATGATTTTTATGGACGCTAATTTCAGACTTGGGTTCGAACTTGGGAAGCTGTTTTTTCGGGCTCTATGGTACCAAATTGGCTGAAATTTCGGAACAGTGATAAGAATTATACTCCAAATCGAAATCAGTCACAAAATCTCCATAAAGTTTGATTCTAAGAATAATCATGATTTTTATGGACGTTCATTTCCGACTTGGGTTCGAACATTGGAAGCTGTTTTTTTCAGGCTCTATTGTACCAAATAGGCTGAAATTTTGGAAAAGTGTTACGAGTTTTGGTACGAAACGAATTCAGTCACAAAATCTCCATAAATTTTGATTCTTAGATAAATCATGGTTTTAATGGACGTTTATTTCAAACTTTGGTTCGAATTGGGGAAGCAGTTTTTTCGGGCTCTATGGTACCAAATGGGCTGAAATTTGGGAACAGTGATGAGAATAATGATCCAAATCGAAATCAGTCAGATAATCTCACTTAGTTTGATTCTTAGAAAAATAATAATTTTTATGGACGCTCATTTCAGACTTGGGTTCGAACTTGGGAAGCTGTTTTTTCGGGCTCTATGGTACCAAATGGGCTGAAATTTCGGAACAGTGATAAGAATCATACTCCAGATCGAAATCAGTCACAAAATCTCCATCTAGTTTGATTCTAAGAATAATCATGATTTTTTTGGACGTTCATTTCAGACTTGGGTTCGAACTTTGGAAGCAGCTTTCACAGGCTCTATGGGACCAAACGGGCTGAATTTTTGGAACAGTGATAAGAATCATACTCCAAATTGAAATCAGTCACAAAATCCCCATAAAGTTTAATTCTAAGAATAATCATGATTTTTATGGACGTTCATTTCCGACTTGGGTTCGAACATTGGAAGCTGTTTTTTTCAGGCTCTATAGTTCCAAATAGGCTGAAATTTTGGAAAAGTGTTACGAGTTTTGGTACGAAACGAATTCAGTCACAAAATCTCCATAAATTTTGATTCTTAGATAAATCATGGTTTTAATGGACGTTCATTTCAAACTTTGGTTCGAATTGGGGAAGCAGTTTTTTCGGGCTCTATGGTACCAAATGGGCTGAAATTTAGGAACAGTGATGAGAATAATGATCCAAATCGAAATCAGTCAGAAAATCTCCATTAAGTTTGATTCTTAGAAAAATAATGATTTTTATGGACGCTAATTTAAGACTTGGGTTCGAACTTGGGAAGCTGTTTTTTCGGGCTCTATGGTACCAAATGGGCTGAAATTTCGGAACAGTGATAAGAATCATACTCCAGATCGAAATCAGTCACAAAATCTCCATCTAGTTTGATTCTCAGAATAATCATGATTTTTTTGGACGTTCATTTCAGACTTGGGTTCGAACTTTGGAAGCAGCTTTCACAGGCTCTATGGGACCAAACGGGCTGAATTTTTGGAACAGTGATAAGAATCATACTCCAAATTGAAATCAGTCACAAAATCCCCATAAAGTTTAATTCTAAGAATAATCATGATTTTTATGGACGTTCATTTCCGACTTGGGTTCGAACATTGGAAGCTGTTTTTTTCAGGCTCTATTGTACCAAATAGGCTGAAATTTTGGAAAAGTGTTACGAGTTTTGGTACGAAACGAATTCAGTCACAAAATCTCCATAAATTTTGATTCTTAGATAAATCATGGTTTTAATGGACGTTTATTTCAAACTTTGGTTCGAATTGGGGAAGCAGTTTTTTCGGGCTCTATGGAAATTTGGGAACAGTGATAAGAATAATGATTGAAATCGAAATCAATCAGAAAATCTCCATCAAGTTTGATTCTTAGAAAAATAATAATTTTTATGGACGCTAATTTCAGACTTGGGTTCGAACTTGGGAAGCTGTTTTTTCGGGCTCTATGGTACCAAATGGGCTGAAATTTTGGAACAGTGATAAGAATCATACTCCAGATCGAAATCAGTCACAAAATCTCCATAAAGTTTGGTACTAAGAATAATCATGATTTTCATGGACGTTCATTTCCGACTTGGGTTCGAACTTTGGAAGCTGTTTTTTTCGGGCTCTATAGTAACCAAATAGGCTGAAATTTTGGAAAAGTGTTACGAGTTTTGGAACGAAACGAATTCAGTCACAAAATCTCCATAAATTTTGATTCTTAGATAAATCATGATTTTAATGGACGTTCATTTCAAACTTTGGTTCGAACTGGGGAAGCAGTTTTTTCGGGCTCTATGGTACCAAATGGGCTGAAATTTGGGAACAGTGATGAGAATAATGATCCAAATCGAAATCAGTCAGAAAATCTCCATTAAGTTTGATTCTTAGAAAAATAATGATTTTTATGGACGCTAATTTAAGACTTGGGTTCGAACTTGGGAAGCTGTTTTTTCGGGCTCTATGGTACCAAATTGGCTGAAATTTCGGAACAGTGATAAGAATTATACTCCAAATCGAAATCAGTCACAAAATCTCCATAAAGTTTGATTCTAAGAATAATCATGATTTTTATGGACGTTCATTTCCGACTTGGGTTCGAACATTGGAAGCTGTTTTTTTCAGGCTCTATTGTACCAAATAGGCTGAAATTTTGGAAAAGTGTTACGAGTTTTGGTACGAAACGAATTCAGTCACAAAATCTCCATAAATTTTGATTCTTAGATAAATCATGGTTTTAATGGACGTTTATTTCAAACTTTGGTTCGAATTGGGGAAGCAGTTTTTTCGGGCTCTATGGTACCAAATGGGCTGAAATTTGGGAACAGTGATGAGAATAATGATCCAAATCGAAATCAGTCAGATAATCTCACTTAGTTTGATTCTTAGAAAAATAATAATTTTTATGGACGCTCATTTCAGACTTGGGTTCGAACTTGGGAAGCTGTTTTTTCGGGCTCTATGGTACCAAATGGGCTGAAATTTCGGAACAGTGATAAGAATCATACTCCAGATCGAAATCAGTCACAAAATCTCCATCTAGTTTGATTCTAAGAATAATCATGATTTTTTTGGACGTTCATTTCAGACTTGGGTTCGAACTTTGGAAGCAGCTTTCACAGGCTCTATGGGACCAAACGGGCTGAATTTTTGGAACAGTGATAAGAATCATACTCCAAATTGAAATCAGTCACAAAATCCCCATAAAGTTTAATTCTAAGAATAATCATGATTTTTATGGACGTTCATTTCCGACTTGGGTTCGAACATTGGAAGCTGTTTTTTTCAGGCTCTATAGTTCCAAATAGGCTGAAATTTTGGAAAAGTGTTACGAGTTTTGGTACGAAACGAATTCAGTCACAAAATCTCCATAAATTTTGATTCTTAGATAAATCATGGTTTTAATGGACGTTCATTTCAAACTTTGGTTCGAATTGGGGAAGCAGTTTTTTCGGGCTCTATGGTACCAAATGGGCTGAAATTTAGGAACAGTGATGAGAATAATGATCCAAATCGAAATCAGTCAGAAAATCTCCATTAAGTTTGATTCTTAGAAAAATAATGATTTTTATGGACGCTAATTTAAGACTTGGGTTCGAACTTGGGAAGCTGTTTTTTCGGGCTCTATGGTACCAAATGGGCTGAAATTTCGGAACAGTGATAAGAATCATACTCCAGATCGAAATCAGTCACAAAATCTCCATCTAGTTTGATTCTCAGAATAATCATGATTTTTTTGGACGTTCATTTCAGACTTGGGTTCGAACTTTGGAAGCAGCTTTCACAGGCTCTATGGGACCAAACGGGCTGAATTTTTGGAACAGTGATAAGAATCATACTCCAAATTGAAATCAGTCACAAAATCCCCATAAAGTTTAATTCTAAGAATAATCATGATTTTTATGGACGTTCATTTCCGACTTGGGTTCGAACATTGGAAGCTGTTTTTTTCAGGCTCTATTGTACCAAATAGGCTGAAATTTTGGAAAAGTGTTACGAGTTTTGGTACGAAACGAATTCAGTCACAAAATCTCCATAAATTTTGATTCTTAGATAAATCATGGTTTTAATGGACGTTTATTTCAAACTTTGGTTCGAATTGGGGAAGCAGTTTTTTCGGGCTCTATGGAAATTTGGGAACAGTGATAAGAATAATGATTGAAATCGAAATCAATCAGAAAATCTCCATCAAGTTTGATTCTTAGAAAAATAATAATTTTTATGGACGCTAATTTCAGACTTGGGTTCGAACTTGGGAAGCTGTTTTTTCGGGCTCTATGGTACCAAATGGGCTGAAATTTTGGAACAGTGATAAGAATCATACTCCAGATCGAAATCAGTCACAAAATCTCCATAAAGTTTGGTACTAAGAATAATCATGATTTTCATGGACGTTCATTTCCGACTTGGGTTCGAACTTTGGAAGCTGTTTTTTTCGGGCTACTATAGTAACCAAATAGGCTGAAATTTTGGAAAAGTGTTACGAGTTTTGGAACGAAACGAATTCAGTCACAAAATCTCCATAAATTTTGATTCTTAGATAAATCATTATTTTAATGGATGTTCATTTCAAACTTTGGTTCGAACTGGGGAAGCAGTTTTTTCGGGCTCTATGGTACCAAATGGGCTGAAATTTGGGAACAGTGATGAGAATAATGATCCAAATCGAAATCAGTCAGAAAATCTCCATTAAGTTTGATTCTTAGAAAAATAATGATTTTTATGGACGCTAATTTAAGACTTGGGTTCGAACTTGGGAAGCTGTTTTTTCGGGCTCTATGTTACCAAATGGGCTGAAATTTCGGAACAGTGATAAAAATCATGCTCAAAATCGAAATCAGTCACAAAATCTCCATAAATTTTGATTGATATTCTTATTATCTAATTTTGATCATGATTTCTAATCATGATTTTTATGGACGTTCATTTCAGACTTGGTGTCGAACTTTTGAAGCTGTTTTTTCAGGCCACATATGGACCAAACTGGCTGAAATTTTTGAATAATGATACGATTCGTGGAACAAATCGAAATCAGTCACAAAATCTCCATAAAGTTGGATTTTGAGAAAAATCACGATTTTTATGGACGTTCATTTCAGACTTGGGTTCGATCTTTGGAAGCTGTTTTTTCAGGCTCTATGGTACCGAATAGGCTGAAATTTCGGAAAAGTGTTAGGAATCGTGGTATAAATCGAACCCCTTCACAAAATCTCCATTAAGTTGGATTTTGAGAAAAATCACGATTTTTATGGAAGTTCATTTGAGACTTGGGTTCGAAATTTGGAAGCTGTTTTTTCAGGCTATATGGGACCAAACGGGCAAAAAGTTTTGAATAGTGATAAGATTCGTGGTACAAATCGCTTTCCTCCACATAATCTCCATATAGTTTGATTTTTAGAAAAATCATGATTTTTATGGACGCTTATTTCAGACTTGGGTTCGAACTTTTGGAGAAGTTTTCTCAGGCTTTATGGTACCAAATGGGCTGAAATTTGGGAACAGTGATGAGAATAATGATCCAAATCGAAATCAGTCAGAAAATCTCCATAAAGTTTGATTCTTAGAAAAATAATGATTTTTATGGACGCTTATTTCAGACTTGGGTTCGAACTTGGGAAGCTGTTTTTTCGGGCTCTATGGTACCAAATGGGCTGAAATTTTGGAACAGTGATAAGAATCATACTCCAGATCGAAATCAGTCACAAAATCTCCATTAAGTTTGATTCTAAGAATAATCATGATTTTTTTGGACGTTCATTTCAGACTTGGGTTCGAACTTTGGAAGCAGCTTTCACAGGCTCTATGGGACCAAACGGGCTGAATTTTTGGAACAGTGATAAGAATCATACTCCAAATTGAAATCAGTCACAAAATCTCCATAAAATTTGATTCTAAGAATAATCATGATTTTTATGGACGTTCATTTCAGACATGGGTTCGAACTTTGGAAGCTATTTTTTTCAGGCTCTATGGTACCAAATAGGCTGAAAATTTGGAAAAGTGTTACGAATTTTGGAACAAAACGAATTCATTCACAAAATCTACATACATTTATACTCTTAGATAAATCATGATTTTTTTGGACGTTCATTTCAAACTTGGGTTCGAACTTGGGAAGCAGTTTTATCGAGCTGTATGGTACCAAATGGGCTGAAATTTGGGAACAGTGATAAGAATAATGATTGAAATCGAAATCAATCAGAAAATCTCCATCAAGTTTGATTCTTAGAAAAATAATAATTTTTATGGACGCTAATTTCAGACTTGGGTTCGAACTTGGGAAGCTGTTTTTTCGGGCTCTATGGTACCAAATGGGCTGAAATTTTGGAACAGTGATTAGAATCATACTCCAGATCGAAATCAGTCACAAAATCTCCATAAAGTTTGATTCTAAGAATAATCATGATTTTTTTGGACGTTCATTTCAGACTTGGGTTCGAACTTTGGAAGCAGCTTTCACAGGCTCTATGGGACCAAACGGGCTGAATCTTTGGAACAGTGATAAGAATCATACTCCAAATTGAAATCAGTCACAAAATCTCCATAAAATTTGATTCTAAGAATAATCATGATTTTTATGGACGGTCATTTCAGAGTTGGGTTCGAACTTTGGAAACTGTTTTTTCAGGCTATATGGGACCAAACGGGCCAACATTTTTGAATAGTGAAAAGATTCGTGGTACAGATCGCTTTCCTCCACATAATCTCCATAAAGTTTGATTTTGAGAAAAATCACGATTTTTATGGACTTTCATTTCAGACTTGGGTTCGAACTTTGGAAGCTGTGTTTTCAGGCTCTATGGGACCAAATAGGCTGAAATTTCGGAAAAGTGTTAGGAATCGTGGTATAAATCGAACTCCTTCATTAAATCTCCATAAAGTTGGATTTTGAGAAAAATCACGATTTTTATGGACTGTCATTTCAGACTTGGGTTCGAACTTTGGAAACTGTTTTTTCAGGCTATATGGGACCAAACGGGCCAAAATTTTTGAATAGTGAAAAGATTCGTGGTACAAATCGCTTTTCAACACATAATCTCCGTAAAGTTTGATTTTGAGAATAATCATGATTTTTTTGGACGTTCATTTCAGACTTGGGTTCGAACTTTGGAAGCAGCTTTCACAGGCTCTATGGGACCAAACGGGCTGAATTTTTGGAACAGTGATAAGAATCATACTCCAAATTGAAATCAGTCACAAAATCTCCATAAAATTTGATTCTAAGAATAATCATGATTTTTATGGACGTTCATTTCAGACATGGGTTCGAACTTTGGAAGCTGTTTTTTTCAGGCTCTATGGTACCAAATAGGCTGAAAATTTGGAAAAGTGTTACGAATTTTGGAACAAAACGAATTCATTCACAAAATCTACATACATTTATACTCTTAGATAAATCATGATTTTTTTGGACGTTCATTTCAAACTTGGGTTCGAATTTGGGAAGCAGTTTTTTCGAGCTGTATGGTACCAAATGGGCTGAAATTTGGGAACAGTGATAAGAATAATGATTGAAATCGAAATCAATCAGAAAATCTCCATCAAGTTTGATTCTTAGAAAAAAAATAATTTTTATGGACGCTAATTTCAGACTTGGGTTCGAACTTGGGAAGCTGTTTTTTCGGGCTCTATGGTACCAAATGGGCTGAAATTTTGGAACAGTGATAAGAATCATACTCCAGATCGAAATCAGTCACAAAATCTCCATAAAGTTTGATACTAAGAATAATCATGATTTTCATGGACGTTCATTTCCGACTTGGGTTCGAACTTTGGAAGCTGTTTTTTTCGGGCTCTATAGTAACCAAATAGGCTGAAATTTTGGAAAAGTGTTACGAGTTTTGGTACGAAACGAATTCAGTCACAAAATCTCCATAAATTTTGATTCTTAGATAAATCATGATTTTAATGGACGTTCATTTCAAACTTGGGTTCGAACTAAGGAAGCAGTTTTTTCGAGCTGTATGGTACCAAATGGGCTGAAATTTGGGAACAGTGATGAGAATAATGATCCAAATCGAAATCAGTCAGAAAATCTCCATTAAGTTTGAATCTTAGAAAAATAATTGTTTTTATGGACGCTAATTTAAGACTTGGGTTCGAACTTGGGAAGCTGTTTTTTCGGGCTCTATGGTACCAAATGGGCTGAAATTTCGGAACAGTGATAAGAATCATACTCCAGATCGAAATCAGTCACAAAATCTCCATTAAGTTTGATTCTAAGAATAATCATGATTTTTTTGGACGTTCATTTCCGACTTGGGTTCGAACATTGGAAGCTGTTTTTTTCAGGCTCTATAGTACCAAATAGGCTGAAATTTTGGAAAAGTGTTACGAGTTTTGGTACGAAACGAATTCAGTCACAAAATCTCCATAAATTTTGATTCTTAGATAAATCATGGTTTTAATGGACGTTCATTTCAAACTTTGGTTCGAATTGGGGAAGCAGTTTTTTCGGGCTCTATGGTACCAAATGGGCTGAAATTTGGGAACAGTGATGAGAATAATGATCCAAATCGAAATCAGTCAGAAAATCTCACTTAGTTTGATTCTTAGAAAAATAATGATTTTTAAGGACGCTCATTTCAGACTTGGGTTCGAACTTGGGAAACTGTTTTTTCGGGCTCTATGGTACCAAATGGGCTGAAATTTCGGAACAGTGATAAGAATCATGCTCAAAATCGAAATCAGTTACAAAATCTCCATAAATTTTGATTCATAGAAAAATCATGATTTTTATGGACGTTCATTTCAGACATGGGTTCGAATTTTTGAAGCTGTTTTTTCTGGCTATATGGGACCAAACTGGCTGAAATTTTTGAATAATGATACGATTCGTGGAACAAACCGAATTCCTTGACAAAATCTCCATAAATTTGGATTTTGAGAAAAATCACGATTTTTATGGACGTTCATTTCAGACTTGGGTTCGATCTTTGGAAGCTGTTTTTTTCGGGCTACTATAGTAACCAAATAGGCTGAAATTTTGGAAAAGTGTTACGAGTTTTGGAACGAAACGAATTCAGTCACAAAATCTCCATAAATTTTGATTCTTAGATAAATCATTATTTTAATGGATGTTCATTTCAAACTTTGGTTCGAACTGGGGAAGCAGTTTTTTCGGGCTCTATGGTACCAAATGGGCTGAAATTTGGGAACAGTGATGAGAATAATGATCCAAATCGAAATCAGTCAGAAAATCTCCATTAAGTTTGATTCTTAGAAAAATAATGATTTTTATGGACGCTAATTTAAGACTTGGGTTCGAACTTGGGAAGCTGTTTTTTCGGGCTCTATGTTACCAAATGGGCTGAAATTTCGGAACAGTGATAAAAATCATGCTCAAAATCGAAATCAGTCACAAAATCTCCATAAATTTTGATTGATATTCTTATTATCTAATTTTGATCATGATTTCTAATCATGATTTTTATGGACGTTCATTTCAGACTTGGTGTCGAACTTTTGAAGCTGTTTTTTCAGGCCACATATGGACCAAACTGGCTGAAATTTTTGAATAATGATACGATTCGTGGAACAAATCGAAATCAGTCACAAAATCTCCATAAAGTTGGATTTTGAGAAAAATCACGATTTTTATGGACGTTCATTTCAGACTTGGGTTCGATCTTTGGAAGCTGTTTTTTCAGGCTCTATGGTACCGAATAGGCTGAAATTTCGGAAAAGTGTTAGGAATCGTGGTATAAATCGAACCCCTTCACAAAATCTCCATTAAGTTGGATTTTGAGAAAAATCACGATTTTTATGGAAGTTCATTTGAGACTTGGGTTCGAAATTTGGAAGCTGTTTTTTCAGGCTATATGGGACCAAACGGGCAAAAAGTTTTGAATAGTGATAAGATTCGTGGTACAAATCGCTTTCCTCCACATAATCTCCATATAGTTTGATTTTTAGAAAAATCATGATTTTTATGGACGCTTATTTCAGACTTGGGTTCGAACTTTTGGAGAAGTTTTCTCAGGCTTTATGGTACCAAATGGGCTGAAATTTGGGAACAGTGATGAGAATAATGATCCAAATCGAAATCAGTCAGAAAATCTCCATAAAGTTTGATTCTTAGAAAAATAATGATTTTTATGGACGCTTATTTCAGACTTGGGTTCGAACTTGGGAAGCTGTTTTTTCGGGCTCTATGGTACCAAATGGGCTGAAATTTTGGAACAGTGATAAGAATCATACTCCAGATCGAAATCAGTCACAAAATCTCCATTAAGTTTGATTCTAAGAATAATCATGATTTTTTTGGACGTTCATTTCAGACTTGGGTTCGAACTTTGGAAGCAGCTTTCACAGGCTCTATGGGACCAAACGGGCTGAATTTTTGGAACAGTGATAAGAATCATACTCCAAATTGAAATCAGTCACAAAATCTCCATAAAATTTGATTCTAAGAATAATCATGATTTTTATGGACGTTCATTTCAGACATGGGTTCGAACTTTGGAAGCTATTTTTTTCAGGCTCTATGGTACCAAATAGGCTGAAAATTTGGAAAAGTGTTACGAATTTTGGAACAAAACGAATTCATTCACAAAATCTACATACATTTATACTCTTAGATAAATCATGATTTTTTTGGACGTTCATTTCAAACTTGGGTTCGAACTTGGGAAGCAGTTTTATCGAGCTGTATGGTACCAAATGGGCTGAAATTTGGGAACAGTGATAAGAATAATGATTGAAATCGAAATCAATCAGAAAATCTCCATCAAGTTTGATTCTTAGAAAAATAATAATTTTTATGGACGCTAATTTCAGACTTGGGTTCGAACTTGGGAAGCTGTTTTTTCGGGCTCTATGGTACCAAATGGGCTGAAATTTTGGAACAGTGATTAGAATCATACTCCAGATCGAAATCAGTCACAAAATCTCCATAAAGTTTGATTCTAAGAATAATCATGATTTTTTTGGACGTTCATTTCAGACTTGGGTTCGAACTTTGGAAGCAGCTTTCACAGGCTCTATGGGACCAAACGGGCTGAATCTTTGGAACAGTGATAAGAATCATACTCCAAATTGAAATCAGTCACAAAATCTCCATAAAATTTGATTCTAAGAATAATCATGATTTTTATGGACGGTCATTTCAGAGTTGGGTTCGAACTTTGGAAACTGTTTTTTCAGGCTATATGGGACCAAACGGGCCAACATTTTTGAATAGTGAAAAGATTCGTGGTACAGATCGCTTTCCTCCACATAATCTCCATAAAGTTTGATTTTGAGAAAAATCACGATTTTTATGGACTTTCATTTCAGACTTGGGTTCGAACTTTGGAAGCTGTGTTTTCAGGCTCTATGGGACCAAATAGGCTGAAATTTCGGAAAAGTGTTAGGAATCGTGGTATAAATCGAACTCCTTCATTAAATCTCCATAAAGTTGGATTTTGAGAAAAATCACGATTTTTATGGACTGTCATTTCAGACTTGGGTTCGAACTTTGGAAACTGTTTTTTCAGGCTATATGGGACCAAACGGGCCAAAATTTTTGAATAGTGAAAAGATTCGTGGTACAAATCGCTTTTCAACACATAATCTCCGTAAAGTTTGATTTTGAGAATAATCATGATTTTTTTGGACGTTCATTTCAGACTTGGGTTCGAACTTTGGAAGCAGCTTTCACAGGCTCTATGGGACCAAACGGGCTGAATTTTTGGAACAGTGATAAGAATCATACTCCAAATTGAAATCAGTCACAAAATCTCCATAAAATTTGATTCTAAGAATAATCATGATTTTTATGGACGTTCATTTCAGACATGGGTTCGAACTTTGGAAGCTGTTTTTTTCAGGCTCTATGGTACCAAATAGGCTGAAAATTTGGAAAAGTGTTACGAATTTTGGAACAAAACGAATTCATTCACAAAATCTACATACATTTATACTCTTAGATAAATCATGATTTTTTTGGACGTTCATTTCAAACTTGGGTTCGAATTTGGGAAGCAGTTTTTTCGAGCTGTATGGTACCAAATGGGCTGAAATTTGGGAACAGTGATAAGAATAATGATTGAAATCGAAATCAATCAGAAAATCTCCATCAAGTTTGATTCTTAGAAAAAAAATAATTTTTATGGACGCTAATTTCAGACTTGGGTTCGAACTTGGGAAGCTGTTTTTTCGGGCTCTATGGTACCAAATGGGCTGAAATTTTGGAACAGTGATAAGAATCATACTCCAGATCGAAATCAGTCACAAAATCTCCATAAAGTTTGATACTAAGAATAATCATGATTTTCATGGACGTTCATTTCCGACTTGGGTTCGAACTTTGGAAGCTGTTTTTTTCGGGCTCTATAGTAACCAAATAGGCTGAAATTTTGGAAAAGTGTTACGAGTTTTGGTACGAAACGAATTCAGTCACAAAATCTCCATAAATTTTGATTCTTAGATAAATCATGATTTTAATGGACGTTCATTTCAAACTTGGGTTCGAACTAAGGAAGCAGTTTTTTCGAGCTGTATGGTACCAAATGGGCTGAAATTTGGGAACAGTGATGAGAATAATGATCCAAATCGAAATCAGTCAGAAAATCTCCATTAAGTTTGAATCTTAGAAAAATAATTGTTTTTATGGACGCTAATTTAAGACTTGGGTTCGAACTTGGGAAGCTGTTTTTTCGGGCTCTATGGTACCAAATGGGCTGAAATTTCGGAACAGTGATAAGAATCATACTCCAGATCGAAATCAGTCACAAAATCTCCATTAAGTTTGATTCTAAGAATAATCATGATTTTTTTGGACGTTCATTTCCGACTTGGGTTCGAACATTGGAAGCTGTTTTTTTCAGGCTCTATAGTACCAAATAGGCTGAAATTTTGGAAAAGTGTTACGAGTTTTGGTACGAAACGAATTCAGTCACAAAATCTCCATAAATTTTGATTCTTAGATAAATCATGGTTTTAATGGACGTTCATTTCAAACTTTGGTTCGAATTGGGGAAGCAGTTTTTTCGGGCTCTATGGTACCAAATGGGCTGAAATTTGGGAACAGTGATGAGAATAATGATCCAAATCGAAATCAGTCAGAAAATCTCACTTAGTTTGATTCTTAGAAAAATAATGATTTTTAAGGACGCTCATTTCAGACTTGGGTTCGAACTTGGGAAACTGTTTTTTCGGGCTCTATGGTACCAAATGGGCTGAAATTTCGGAACAGTGATAAGAATCATGCTCAAAATCGAAATCAGTTACAAAATCTCCATAAATTTTGATTCATAGAAAAATCATGATTTTTATGGACGTTCATTTCAGACATGGGTTCGAATTTTTGAAGCTGTTTTTTCTGGCTATATGGGACCAAACTGGCTGAAATTTTTGAATAATGATACGATTCGTGGAACAAACCGAATTCCTTGACAAAATCTCCATAAATTTGGATTTTGAGAAAAATCACGATTTTTATGGACGTTCATTTCAGACTTGGGTTCGATCTTTGGAAGCTGTTTTTTCAGTTTCTATGGTACCGAATAGGCTGAAATTTCGGAAAAGTGTTGGGAATCGTGGTATAAATCGAACTCCTTCTAAAAATCTCCATTATTTTGGATTTTGAGAAAAATCACGATTTTTATGGAAGTTCATTTCAGACTTGGGTTCGAACTTTTGAAGCTGTTTTTTCAGGCTATATGGGACCAAACTGGCTGAAATTTTTGTATAATGATACGATTCGTGGAACAAATCGAAATCCTTCACAAAATCTCCATAAAGTTGGATTTTGAGAAAAATCACGATTTTTATGGACGGTCATTTCAGACTTGTTTTCGAACTTTGGAAACTGTTTTTTCAGGCTATATGGGACCAAATTGGCCAAAATTTTTGAATAGTGAAAAGATTCGTGGTACAAATCGCTTTCCTCCACATAATCTCCATAAAGTTTGATTTTTAGAAAAATCATGATTTTTATGGACGCTTATTTCAGACTTGGGTTCGAACTTTTGGAGCAGTTTTCTCAGGCTCTATGGTACCAAATGGGCTGAAATTTTGGAAAAGTGTTACGAATTTCGGTTCAAAGCGAATTCAGTCACAAAATCTACATAAATTTATATTCTTAGATAAATCATGATTTTATTGGACGTTCATTTCAAACTTGGGTTCGAACGTGGGAAGCAGTTTTTTCGGGCTGTATGGTACCAAATGGGCTGAAATTTGGGAACAGTGATGAGAATAATGCTCCAAATCGAAATCAGTCAGAAAATCTCCATAAATTTTGATTCTTAGAAAAATCATGATTTTTATGGACGCCTATTTCAGACTTGGGTTCGAACTTTTGGAGCAGTTTTCTTAGGCTTTTTTAGCCCATTTTTTCCAAATGGGCTAAAATTTGGGAACAGTGATCAGAATAAAGCTCAAAATCCAGATCAGTCACAAAATCTCCATAAAGTTTGATTCTAAGAATAATCATGATTTTTATGGACGCTAATTTCAGACTTGGGTTCGAACTTTGGAAGCTGTTTTTTCAGGCTATATGGAACCAAACGGGCTGAAATTTTTGAATAGTGATAAGATTCGTGGTACGAATCGCTTTCCTCCACAAAATCTCCATAAAGTTTGACTTTTAGAAAAATCATGATTTTTATGGACGCCTATTTCAGACTTGGGTTCGAACTTTTGGAGCAGTTTTCTCAGGCTTTTTTAGCCCATTTTTTCCAAATGGGCTAAAATTTGGGAACAGTGATCAGAATAAAGCTCAAAATCCAGAACAGTCACAAAATCTCCATTAAGTTTGATTCTAAGAATAATCATGATTTTTATGGACGCTAATTTCAGACTTGGGTTCGAACTTTGGAAGCTGTTTTTTCAGGCTATATGGAACCAAACGGGCTGAAATTTTTGAATAGTGATAAGATTCGTGGTACGAATCGCTTTCCTCCACAAAATCTCCATAAAGTTTGATTTTTAGAAAAATCATGATTTTTATGGACGCCTATTTCAGACTTGGGTTCGAACTTTTGGAGCAGTTTTCTCAGGCTTTTTTAGCCCATTTTTTCCAAATGGGCTAAAATTTGGGAACAGTGATCAGAATAAAGCTCAAAATCCAGATCAGTCACAAAATCTCCATAAAGTTTGATTTTAAGAATAGTCATGATTTTTATGGACGCTAATTTCTGACTTGGGTTCGAACTTTGGAAGCTGTTTTTTCAGGCTATATGGAACCAAACGGGCTGAAATTTTAGAATAGTGATAAGATTCGTGGTACAAATCGCTTTCCTCCACATAATCTCCATAATGTTTGATTTTTAGAAAAATCATGATTTTTATGGATATATTCTTAGATAAATCATGATTTTATTGGACGTTCATTTCAAACTTGGGTTCGAACGTGGGAAGCAGTTTTTTCGGGCTGTATGGTACCAAATGGGCTGAAATTTGGGAACAGTGATGAGAATAATGCTCAAGGCTGAAATTTTGGAAAAGTGTTACGAGTTTTGGTACGAAAGGAATTCAGTCACAAAATCTCCATAAAGTTCGATTTTTAGAAAAATCATGATTTTTATGGACGCTTATTTCAGACTTGGGTTAGAACTTTTGGAGCAGTTTTCTCAGGCTCTATGGTACCAAATGGGCTGAAATTTGGGATCAGTGATGAGAATTATGCTCCAAATCGAAATCAGTCACAAAATATCCATTTGGTTTGATTCTGAGAAAAATAATGATTTTTATGGACGTTCATTTCAGTCTTGGGTTCGAACTTAGGAAACTGTTTTTTCAGGCTCTATGGTACCGAACGGGCTAAAATTTTTGAATAGTGATAAGATTCGTGGTACAAATCGCTTTGCTCCACATAATCTCCAAAAATTTTGATTTTTAGAAAAATCATGATTTTTATGGACGCTTATTTCAGACTTGGGTTAGAACTTTTGGAGCAGTTTTCTCAGGCTCTATGGTACCAAATGGGCTGAAATTTTGGAAGAGTGATGAGAAAAATCTCCATAAAGTTTGATTCTTAGAAAAATCATGATTTTTTTTCCCCCTTATTTCAGACTTGGGTTCGATGTTTTGAAGCAGTTTTCTCAGGCTTTATGGTACCAAATAGGCTGAAATTTGGGAACAGTGATGAGAATAATGCTCCAAATTGAAATCAGTCACAAAATCTCCATAAAGTTTGATTCTTAGAAAAATAATGATTTTTATGGACGCTAATTTCAGACTTGGGTTCGAACTTGGGAAGCTGTTTTTTCGGGCTCTATGGTACCAAATTGGCTGAAATTTCGGAACAGTGATAAGAATTATACTCCAAATCGAAATCAGTCACAAAATTCCCATAAAGTTTAATTCTAAGAATAATCATGATTTTTATGGACGTTCATTTCCGACTTGGGTTCGAACATTGGAAGCTGTTTTTTTCAGGCTCTATAGTACCAAATAGGCTGAAATTTTGGAAAAGTGTTACGAGTTTTGGTACGAAACGAATTCAGTCACAAAATCTCCATAAATTTTGATTCTTAGATAAATCATGGTTTTAATGGACGTTCATTTCAAACTTTGGTTCGAATTGGGGAAGCAGTTTTTTCGGGCTCTATGGTACCAAATGGGCTGAAATTTAGGAACAGTGATGAGAATAATGATCCAAATCGAAATCAGTCAGAAAATCTCCATTAAGTTTGATTCTTAGAAAAATAATGATTTTTATGGACGCTAATTTCAGACTTGTAGTGTTTGGTGTTTGCGCTCGGGTAGCTTCGGGTTCTACCGAAGATAACCGAACGCTACTACAGGCCTTGTATGACATTGTCGGCTGGCGCGAAGTCATTCTCTCGCTAGACGGCCTTTAGGCTACTTGTTACTTGTATTGTCAGTATATTATATTACGATTAAAACAACCTCCGTATATCAGAATCTACGACTTTTAATAGAGATATTACCAGATCCCAATCCTCGATAGAATACTGGAGATTAAGGGCCCAGTATTCTATAACCTGTAAACATCAATACGTTACAGTGGCGCAGCTTAAAAAGGAGTATACGGAAACAGTTTTTCGGATTGCCGGCAAGTCGGATTATTTCACACCAGTGACTTGCGAAAAAAAATCTCCGGGATTTTATTGTCAAGGTGACAATAAATGGAGATAAACTGGGCATAATAAGGACAATTGGAAGTAAATAACGTGGCTCTGGGTAACAAAGACCAGACCAAGAATCCAGCGAAGAATCAATAATTTCGTGGTTCTGGGTAACAAAGACCAGACGAAGAATCCAGCGAAGAATAAATAACCACGTGGTCCTGGGTAACAAAGACCAGATCGGTGGCCCTGGGTAACAAAGACCAGACAAGTTTCACAGAAAAAGAAGATTTGGAATTCCGGGAAGCGGCTGGGCGCTGGACTGCATCGGCGCCGGTTCCTGGAGTCAGGTTGTCTTGTTTCTTGTTTGTTTTCTGGAAGGTGTTATTGTTGCCGGGTGGGTTTTTTTTTTTTGGTTGTTGTCGTTGCAATCATGGAATCGGGCGGAATTTCCAGGTTCTCCCACGTTAATGGAGATTGGAGTCTATTCCGCTTGAGGTTAGAACAGTTCCTTCTAATTCGTGATGACATTAAAACGACTAAGTTAGATGCTTCACAGAAACGCGCTTATTTGCTGAATCTTCTGGAAGCGGAGACATTAACTCTTTTGATCAACTTATGTTTCCCTGCTAAAGTTACAGACGTGGCATTCGATCAGTTAATAGAATTAATTGAGAAACATTGTTCCAGACCGCGATCGGTATTCAAGGAACGAGAAAAATTTTACCAAGCCAAGCAATCGCATGGGGAATCGGTTAGAGATTTCGCGGTCCGTCTAAGGGGTTTATCTTCTTTTTGCGAATTTGGAACGCGCTTGCCAGAAAGCTTAGCGGATGCCTTTGCAATCGGTATTTTACCAAGCCGGGCTAGGGAGAAAATTTTTCTAGAGGGAACTAAATTAACATTTAACAAGATGGAAGAGTTAGCAATAACGGTTTCAGCGTTAGACAATCTGGTTCCGGAAATTAAATCTGAATTTTCCGCAGAGAATTCGGATGTGAACGCCATTTCGAATCGTTCAAATTCGCCCGGGAGACATTCGTCGCGTTTGGGAGAAACTCAAGGTTTTTCAAGGTTATCTCGTTCAAAGAGCCCCGAACCGAGGAATAAAAAATGTACGATTTGCTGTGAATATCATGTAGAAAAATATTGTAAATTCAAGAACGCAAAATGTTTTAATTGTCACAAGGTAGGGCATTTGAAGAAATTTTGTAGGAATAACAAGGTTAATCCGATTTTTGAACAATCCCAGAATAATAGTATTTCATACATTAATCCGTTTAGGGCTAATGTGGTAATTAACGAAGTGAAATGTGCTGCTATGATTGATTCAGGGGCAGGCATGTCGGTCATGCCGGATTTTATTTTCAATCGTTATTTTAGAAATGTAACATTGTCACCAGATAAGCGTACTTTATCAGGATACGATGGCAAACCACTTAATATTGTAGGTAGTGCCTGTTTTACCGTAGAATACAATAATCTTAAAAATAATTTATTATTTACTGTTGTGGTTAATGGCACGGAATTGATAGTGGGTAGGGATTTTATGGAGATTTTTAATCTGAAGATAGTTCCTGTGATGAATAATTCGGTTTCATCAATCAAGGACAAAATTTGTTTTATTGAAAATTGTGAGCATGTAAATTTTCAAGCAGTTGTGGTAGCCACCGCAGCGGACAGCGAATTACAGCTGGTATTTAGGTATTTGCGGCAGGGCTGGCCCAAACGAGTAAATCGTGACAGCAGTATATGGAAATATTGGCTAAAAAGGAACGAACTTTCTATCGTAGGAGATTGTTTGTTTTGGCAACACAGAATAGTTATACCCTTTTCTCTCCAAAAGCAAGTGTTAGATTCATTACACAGGTCACATGTTGGTATTGTTAAAATGAAGAGAATAGCTAGAGCATATTTTTGGTGGACAGTTCTGAACAAAGACTTGGAGGAAGTCGTTCAATCATGTTCAGATTGTGCGTTGTCAAAACAGTCAGCACCAAAAAGTCAATTGGCGGTTTGGCCAAATCCAGGTAAAGCTTGGAGTAGGGTACACGTAGATTTCTGTGGGCCTTTAGCGGGGAAGATGTTCCTCGTGGTGTGTGACTCATTCTCGAAATGGTTGGACTGTATTGAAGTACAGAAGGCAGATTCAACTCATGCGATTTTGGAATTGAGGAAAATTTTTTCAAATTTTGGCAACCCTGAGTTTATTGTGTCTGACAATGGCTCAGTTTTTACAAGTGAGGAATTTAGAGGGTTCTTAAAGGAGAACAATATTAAACTTATGACTTCTCCTGTGAAACACCCCCAGTCAAACGGATTGGCGGAAAACGCTGTTAAAACTTCGAAAACGTTCCTCAAGAAACTGTTAGTAAACGGTAAATTCCCACTAAATTTTAATGTCAAGTTATTAAATTTTTTAATGGACTATAGAAATTCTTTGCATTGCTCGACAGGTATTGAACCAGCGGTACTGTTATTAGGAAGGAGGCTGCGTTCTACTTTCGACAATTTAATTCCAGTGAAAAATGGTGATGAGTTTTCGAAAAAAGTCAAGCAAGCAAACGTTAACATTTCTAAAGCTCAATCTGATCAGGTTAAGTTTTACAAAGGGGTTAAAACCAGGGTTTTTAAAGTTGGACAAAAGTGTTTAACAAAAGATTATCGTCAGGATAATAAAGTAGTGTGGGCTAAGGGAGTAGTCTCTAGGAAGCTAGGTAAAAAAGTTTATATTATTAAGATAGGGAACACAGATGTGACATGGAAGAGACATGTCGATCAAATGAGGGAAGTGTCAGAGAGCCGGAAGGAAGATGGCAATAGTGCACAGCATCCCGCGTCTGAAATTTCGAGGAATGAGCCTCATGAGTTAGAGACTTCAACCTTATTGCGTGGATTCACTGGTTTTCCTCCTGATTTCAGGTTGGCGGCAGAGGAGGTGGTGTCGGAGCAGACACAGGCCCGGCAACAGAGACCATGGTCGGGGAGATTGCGGCCAAGACGCGAGACACCCACATCTTCCAGAGGAAACGGGGCAACTTGACCCAGGCACCGCGGTTATTAGTCTTAGGATTATTTGTTAGCAAATGTAATAACTTCAATTGATGATTTAATCGTGTTTGGTGCTTAATATTTTAAATTTCTAAGTTGTCTATCTTTAAAAATCATTGTTAAAACCAAATGTAATATAAAATGAATATCTATGTTGTGATTTATATATATGTGAAATATTTATGTTGGTTTGTAAGTAGCTTCAGAATTGAAGGAGGGAAGGTGTAGTGTTTGGTGTTTGCGCTCGGGTAGCTTCGGGCTCTACCGAAGATAACCGAACGCTACTACAGGCCTTGTATGACATTGTCGGCTGGCGCGAAGTCATTCTCTCGCTAGACGGCCTTAAGGCTACTTGTTACTTGTATTGTCAGTATATTATATTACGATTAAAACAACCTCCGTATATCAGAATCTACGACTTTTAATAGAGATATTACCAGATCCCAATCCTCGATAGAATACTGGAGATTAAGGGCCCAGTATTCTATAACCTGTAAACATCAATACGTTACACTTGGGAAGCTGTTTTTTCGGGCTCTATGGTACCAAATGGGCTGAAATTTCGGAACAGTGATAAAAATCATGCTCAAAATCGAAATCAGTCACAAAATCTCCATAAATTTTGATTCATAGAAAAATCATGATTTTTATGGACGTTCATTTCAGACTTGGGTTCGAACTTTTGAAGCTGTTTTTTCAGGCTATATGGGACCAAACTGGCTGAAATTTTTGAATAACTATACGATTCGTGGAACAATCCGAATTCCTTCACAAAATCTCCATAAAGTTGGATTTTGAGAAAAATCACGATTTTTATGGACGTTCATTTCAGACTTGGGTTCGATCTTTGGAAGCTGTTTTTTCAAGCTCTATGGTACCGAATAGGCTGAAATTTCGGAAAAGTGTTAGGAATCGTGGTATAAATCGAACTCCTTCACAAAATCTCCATAAAGTTGGATTTTGAGAAAAATCACGATTTTTATGGAAGTTCATTTCAGACTTGGGTTCGAACTTTGGAAGCTGCTTTTTCAGGCTATATGGTACCAATTGGGCTGAAATTTCGGAACAGTGATAAGAATTATACTCGAAATCGAAATCAGTCACAAAATTCCCATAAAGTTTGATTCTAAGAATAATCATGATTTTTATGGACGTTCATTTCCGACTTGGGTTCGAACATTGGAAGCTGTTTTTTTCAGGCTCTATAGTACCAAATAGGCTGAAATTTTGGAAAAGTGTTACGAGTTTTGGTACGAAACGAATTCAGTTCATTTCAAACTTTGGTTCGAATTGGGGAAGCAGTTTTTTCGGGCTCTATGGTACCAAATGGGCTGAAATTTGGGAACAGTGATGAGAATAATGATCCAAATCGAAATCAGTCACAAAATCTCCATAAAGTTTGATTCTAAGAATAATCATGATTTTTATGGACGTTCATTTCAGACTTTGGTTCGAACTTTGGAAGCAGTTTTCACAGGCTCTATGGGACCAAACGGGCTGAATTTTTGGAACAGTGATAAGAATCATGCTCAAAATCGAAATCAGTTACAAAATCTCCATAAATTTTGATTCATAGAAAAATCATGATTTTTATGGACGTTCATTTCAGACTTGGGTTCGAACTTAGGAAACTGTTTTTTCAGGCTCTATGGTACCGAACGGGCTAAAATTTTTGAATAGTGATAAAATTCGTGGTACAAATCGCTTTCCTACACGTAATCTCCATAAAGTTTGATTTTTAGAAAAATCATGATTTTTATGGACGCTTATTTCAGATTTGGGTTCGAACTTTTGGAGCAGTTTTCTCAGGCTCTATGGTACCAAATGGGCTGAAATTTGGGAACAGTGATGAGAATAATGATCCAAATCGAAATCAGTCAGAAAATCTCCATAAAGTGTGATTCTTAGAAAAATAATGAATTTTATGGACGCTAATTTCAGACTTGGGTTCGAACTTGGGAAGCTGTTTTTTCGGGCTCTATGGTACCAAATTCGCTGAAATTTCGGAACAGTGATAAGAATTATACTCCAAATCGAAATCAGTCACAAAATCTCCATAAAGTTTGATTCTAAGAATAATCATGATTTTTATGGACGTTCATTTTCGACTTGGGTTCGAACATTGGAAGCTGTTTTTTTCAGGCTCTATTGTACCAAATAGGCTGAAATTTTGGAAAAGTGTTACGAGTTTTGGTACGAAACGAATTCAGTCACAAAATCTCCATAAATTTTGATTCTTAGATAAATCATGGTTTTAATGGACGTTCATTTCAAACTTTGGTTCGAATTGGGGAAGCAGTTTTTTCGGGCTCTATGGTACCAAATGGGCTGAAATTTGGGAACAGTGATGAGAATAATGATCCAAATCGAAATCAGTCAGAAAATCTCACTTAGTTTGATTCTTAGAAAAATAATGATTTTTATGGACGCTCATTTCAGACTTGGGTTCGAACTTGGGAAACTGTTTTTTCGGGCTCTATGGTACCAAATGGGCTGAAATTTCGGAACAGTGATAAGAATCATGCTCAAAATCGAAATCAGTTACAAAATCTCCATAAATTTTGATTCATAGAAAAATCATGATTTTTATGGACGTTCATTTCAGACATGGGTTCGAACTTTTGAAGCTGTTTTTTCTGGCTATATGGGACCAAACTGGCTGAAATTTTTGAATAATGATACGATTCGTGGAACAAACCGAATTCCTTGACAAAATCTCCATAAATTTGGATTTTGAGAAAAATCACGATTTTTATGGACGTTCATTTCAGACTTGGGTTCGATCTTTGGAAGCTGTTTTTTCAGTTTCTATTGTACCGAATAGGCTGAAATTTCGGAAAAGTGTTGGGAATCGTGGTATAAATCGAATTTTTTCTAAAAATCTCCATAATTTTGGATTTTGAGAAAAATCACGATTTTTATGGAAGTTCATTTCAGACTTGGGTTCGAACTTTTGAAGCTGTTTTTTCAGGCTATATGGGACCAAACTGGCTGAAATTTTTGTATAATGATACGATTCGTGGAACAAATCGAAATCCTTCACAAAATCTCCATAAAGTTGGATTTTGAGAAAAATCACGATTTTTATGGACGGTCATTTCAGACTTGTTTTCGAACTTTGGAAACTGTTTTTTCAGGCTATATGGGACCAAATTTGCCAAAATTTTTGAATAGTGAAAAGATTCGTGGTACAAATCGCTTTCCTCCACATAATCTCCATAAAGTTTGAATTTTAGAAAAATCATGATTTTTATGGACGCTTATTTCAGACTTGGGTTCGAACTTTTGGAGCAGTTTTCTCAGGCTCTATGGTACCAAATGGGCTGAAATTTTGGAAAAGTGTTACGAATTTCGGTTCAAAGCGAATTCAGTCACAAAATCTACATAAATTTATATTCTTAGATAAATCATGATTTTATTGGACGTTCATTTCAAACTTGGGTTCGAACGTGGGAAGCAGTTTTTTCGGGCTGTATGGTACCAAATGGGCTGAAATTTGGGAACAGTGATGAGAATAATGCTCCAAATCGAAATCAGTCAGAAAATCTCCATAAATTTTGATTCTTAGAAAAATCATGATTTTTATGGACGCCTATTTCAGACTTGGGTTCGAACTTTTGGAGCAGTTTTCTTAGGCTTTTTTAGCCCATTTTTTCCAAATGGGCTAAAATTTGGGAACAGTGATCAGATTAAAGCTCAAAATCCAGATCAGTCACAAAATCTCCTTAAAGTTTGATTCTAAGAATAATCATGATTTTTATGGACGCTAATTTCAGACTTGGGTTCGAACTTTGGAAGCTGTTTTTTCAGGCTATATGGAACCAAACGGGCTGAAATTTTTGAATAGTGATAAGATTCGTGGTACGAATCGCTTTCCTCCACAAAATCTCCATAAAGTTTGATTTTTAGAAAAATCATGATTTTTATGGACGCCTATTTCAGACTTGGGTTCGAACTTTTGGAGCAGTTTTCTCAGGCTTTTTTAGCCCATTTTTTCCAAATGGGCTAAAATTTGGGAACAGTGATCAGAATAAAGCTCAAAATCCAGATCAGTCACAAAATCTCCATAAAGTTTGATTCTAAGAATAATCATGATTTTTATGGACGCTAATTTCAGACTTGGGTTCGAACTTTGGAAGCTGTTTTTTCAGGCTATATGGAACCAAACGGGCTGAAATTTTAGAATAGTGATAAGATTCGTGGTACAAATCGCTTTCCTCCACATAATCTCCATAATGTTTGATTTTTAGAAAAATCATGATTTTTATGGATATATTCTTAGATAAATCATGATTTTATTGGACGTTCATTTCAAACTTGGGTTCGAACGTGGGAAGCAGTTTTTTCGGGCTGTATGGTACCAAATGGGCTGAAATTTGGGAACAGTGATGAGAATAATGCTCAAGGCTGAAATTTTGGAAAAGTGTTACGAGTTTTGGTACGAAAGGAATTCAGTCACAAAATCTCCATAAAGTTTGATTTTTAGAAAAATCATGATTTTTATGGACGCTTATTTCAGACTTGGGTTAGAACTTTTGGAGCAGTTTTCTCAGGCTCTATGGTACCAAATGGGCTGAAATTTGGGATCAGTGATGAGAATTATGCTCCAAATCGAAATCAGTCACAAAATATCCATTTGGTTTGATTCTGAGAAAAATAATGATTTTTATGGACGTTCATTTCAGTCTTGGGTTCGAACTTAGGAAACTGTTTTTTCAGGCTCTATGGTACCGAACGGGCTAAAATTTTTGAATAGTGATAAGATTCGTGGTACAAATCGCTTTGCTCCACATAATCTCCAAAAATTTTGATTTTTAGAAAAATCATGATTTTTATGGACGCTTATTTCAGACTTGGGTTAGAACTTTTGGAGCAGTTTTCTCAGGCTCTATGGTACCAAATGGGCTGAAATTTTGGAAGAGTGATGAGAAAAATCTCCATAAAGTTTGATTCTTAGAAAAATCATGATTTTTTTTGCCCCCTTATTTCAGACTTGGGTTCGATGTTTTGAAGCAGTTTTCTCAGGCTTTATGGTACCAAATAGGCTGAAATTTGGGAACAGTGATGAGAATAATGCTCCAAATTGAAATCAGTCACAAAATCTCCATTTAGTTTGATTCTTAGAAAAATCATGTTTTTTTTGCCCCCTTATTTCAGACTTGGGTTCGATCTTTGGAAGCAGTTTTTTCGGGCTCTATGGTACCAAATGGGCTGAAATTTGGGAACAGTGATGAGAATAATGATCCAAATCGAAATCAGTCAGAAAATCTCCATAAAGTTTGATTCTTAGAAAAATAATGATTTTTATGGACGCTAATTTCAGACTTGGGTTCGAACTTGGGAAGCTGTTTTTTCGGGCTCTATGGTACCAAATGGGCTGAAATTTCGGAACAGTGATAAGAATTATACTCCAAATCGAAATCAGTCACAAAATTCCCATAAAGTTTAATTCTAAGAATAATCATGATTTTTATGGACGTTCATTTCCGACTTTTGTTCGAACATTGGAAGCTGTTTTTTTCAGGCTCTATAGTACCAAATAGGCTGAAATTTTGGAAAAGTGTTACGAGTTTTGGTACGAAACGAATTCAGTCACAAAATCTTCATAAATTTTGATTCTTAGATAAATCATGGTTTTAATGGACGTTCATTTCAAACTTTGGTTCGAATTGGGGAAGCAGTTTTTTCGGGCTCTATGGTACCAAATGGGCTGAAATTTAGGAACAGTGATGAGAATAATGATCCAAATCGAAATCAGTCAGAAAATCTCCATTAAGTTTGATTCTTAGAAAAATAATGATTTTTATGGACGCTAATTTCAGACTTGTAGTGTTTGGTGTTTGCGCTCGGGTAGCTTCGGGTTCTACCGAAGATAACCGAACGCTACTACAGGCCTTGTATGACATTGTCGGCTGGCGCGAAGTCATTCTCTCGCTAGACGGCCTTTAGGCTACTTGTTACTTGTATTGTCAGTATATTATATTACGATTAAAACAACCTCCGTATATCAGAATCTACGACTTTTAATAGAGATATTACCAGATCCCAATCCTCGATAGAATACTGGAGATTAAGGGCCCAGTATTCTATAACCTGTAAACATCAATACGTTACAGTGGCGCAGCTTAAAAAGGAGTATACGGAAACAGTTTTTCGGATTGCCGGCAAGTCGGATTATTTCACACCAGTGACTTGCGAAAAAAAATCTCCGGGATTTTATTGTCAAGGTGACAATAAATGGAGATAAACTGGGCATAATAAGGACAATTGGAAGTAAATAACGTGGCTCTGGGTAACAAAGACCAGACCAAGAATCCAGCGAAGAATCAATAATTTCGTGATTCTGGGTAACAAAGACCAGACGAAGAATCCAGCGAAGAATAAATAACCACGTGGTCCTGGGTAACAAAGACCAGATCGGTGGCCCTGGGTAACAAAGACCAGACAAGTTTCACAGAAAAAGAAGATTTGGAATTCCGGGAAGCGGCTGGGCGCTGGACTGCATCGGCGCCGGTTCCTGGAGTCAGGTTGTCTTGTTTCTTGTTTGTTTTCTGGAAGGTGTTATTGTTGCCGGGTGGGTTTTTTTTTTTTGGTTGTTGTCGTTGCAATCATGGAATCGGGCGGAATTTCCAGGTTCTCCCACGTTAATGGAGATTGGAGTCTATTCCGCTTGAGGTTAGAACAGTTCCTTCTAATTCGTGATGACATTAAAACGACTAAGTTAGATGCTTCACAGAAACGCGCTTATTTGCTGAATCTTCTGGAAGCGGAGACATTAACTCTTTTGATCAACTTATGTTTCCCTGCTAAAGTTACAGACGTGGCATTCGATCAGTTAATAGAATTAATTTAGAAACATTGTTCCAGACCGCGATCGGTATTCAAGGAACGAGAAAAATTTTACCAAGCCAAGCAATCGCATGGGGAATCGGTTAGAGATTTCGCGGTCCGTCTAAGGGTTTTATCTTCTTTTTGCGAATTTGGAACGCGCTTGCCAGAAAGCTTAGCGGATGCCTTTGCAATCGGTATTTTACCAAGCCGGGCTAGGGAGAAAATTTTTCTAGAGGGAACTAAATTAACATTTAACAAGATGGAAGAGTTAGCAATAACGGTTTCAGCGTTAGACAATCTGGTTCCGGAAATTAAATCTGAATTTTCCGCAGAGAATTCGGATGTGAACGCCATTTCGAATCGTTCAAATTCGCCCGGGAGACATTCGTCGCGTTTGGGAGAAACTCAAGGTTTTTCAAGGTTATCTCGTTCAAAGAGCCCCGAACCGAGGAATAAAAAATGTACGTTTTGCTGTGAATATCATGTAGAAAAATATTGTAAATTCAAGAACGCAAAATGTTTTAATTGTCACAAGGTAGGGCATTTGAAGAAATTCTGTAGGAATAACAAGGTTAATCCGATTTTCGAACAATCCCAGAATAATAGTATTTCATACATTAATCCGTTTAGGGCTAATGTGGTAATTAACGAAGTGAAATGTGCTGCTATGATTGATTCAGGGGCAGGCATGTCGGTCATGCCGGATTTTATTTTCAATCGTTATTTTAGAAATGTAACATTGTCACCAGATAAGCGTACTTTATCAGGATACGATGGCAAACCACTTAATATTGTAGGTAGTGCCTGTTTTACCGTAGAATACAATAATCTTAAAAATAATTTATTATTTACTGTTGTGGTTAATGGCACGGAATTGATAGTGGGTAGGGATTTTATGGAGATTTTTAATCTGAAGATAGTTCCTGTGATGAATAATTCAGTTTCATCAATCAAGGACAAAACTTGTTTTATTGAAAATTGTGAGCATGTAAATTTTCAAGCAGTTGTGGTAGCCACCGCAGCGGACAGCGAATTACAGCTGGTATTTAGGTATTTGCGGCAGGGCTGGCCCAAACGAGTAAATCGTGACAGCAGTATATGGAAGTATTGGCTAAAAAGGAACGAACTTTCTATCGTAGGAGATTGTTTGTTTTGGCAACACAGAATAGTTATACCTTTTTCTCTCCAAAAGCAAGTGTTAGATTCATTACACAGGTCACATGTTGGTATTGTTAAAATGAAGAGAATAGCTAGAGCATATTTTTGGTGGACAGTTCTGAACAAAGACTTGGAGGAAGTCGTTCAATCATGTTCAGATTGTGCGTTGTCAAAACAGTCAGCACCAAAAAACCAATTGGCGGTTTGGCCAAATCCAGGTAAAGCTTGGAGTAGGGTACACGTAGATTTCTGTGGGCCTTTAGCGGGGAAGATGTTCCTCGTGGTGTGTGACTCATTCTCGAAATGGTTGGACTGTATTGAAGTACAGAAGGCAGATTCAACTCATACGATTTTGGAATTGAGGAAAATTTTTTCAAATTTTGGCAACCCTGAGTTTATTGTGTCTGACAATGGCTCAGTTTTTACAAGTGAGGAATTAAGAGGGTTCTTAAAGGAGAACAATATTAAACTTATGACTTCTCCTGTGAAACACCCCCAGTCAAACGGATTGGTGGAAAACGCTGTTAAAACTTCGAAAACGTTCCTCAAGAAACTGTAAGTAAACGGTAAATTCCCACTAAATTTTAATGTCAAGTTATTAAATTTTTTAATGGACTATAGAAATTCTTTGCATTGCTCGACAGGTATTGAACCAGCGGTACTGTTATTAGGAAGGAGGCTGCGTTCTACTTTCGACAATTTAATTCCAGTGAAAAATGGTGATGAGTTTTCGAAAAAAGTCAAGCAAGCAAACGTTAACATTTCTAAAGCTCAATCTGATCAGGTTAAGTTTTACAAAGGGGTTAAAACCAGGGTTTTTAAAGTTGGACAAAAGTGTTTAACAAAAGATTATCGTCAGGATAATAAAGTAGTGTGGGCTAAGGGAGTAGTCTCTAGGAAGCTAGGTAAAAAAGTTTATATTATTAAGATAGGGAACACAGATGTGACATGGAAGAGACATGTCGATCAAATGAGGGAAGTGTCAGAGAGCCGGAAGGAAGATGGCAATAGTGCACAGCATCCCGCGTCTGAAATTTCGAGGAATGAGCCTCATGAGTTAGAGACTTCAACCTTATTGCGTGGATTCACTGGTTTTCCTCCTGATTTCAGGTTGGCGGCAGAGGAGGTGGTGTCGGAGCAGACACAGGCCCGGCAACAGAGACCATGGTCGGGGAGATTGCGGCCAAGACGCGAGACACCCACATCTTCCAGAGGAAACGGGGCAACTTGACCCAGGCACCGCGGTTATTAGTCTTAGGATTATTTGTTAGCAAATGTAATAACTTCAATTGATGATTTAATCGTGTTTGGTGCTTAATATTTTAAATTTCTAAGTTGTCTATCTTTAAGAATCATTGTTAAAACCAAATGTAATATAAAATGAATATCTATGTTGTGATTTATATATATGTGAAATATTTATGTTGGTTTGTAAGTAGCTTCAGAATTGAAGGAGGGAAGGTGTAGTGTTTGGTGTTTGCGCTCGGGTAGCTTCGGGATCTACCGAAGATAACCGAACGCTACTACAGGCCTTGTATGACATTGTCGGCTGGCGCGAAGTCATTCTCTCGCTAGACGGCCTTAAGGCTACTTGTTACTTGTATTGTCAGTATATTATATTACGATTAAAACAACCTCCGTATATCAGAATCTACGACTTTTAATAGAGATATTACCAGATCCCAATCCTCGATAGAATACTGGAGATTAAGGGCCCAGTATTCTATAACCTGTAAACATCAATACGTTACACTTGGGAAGCTGTTTTTTCGGGCTCTATGGTACCAAATGGGCTGAAATTTCGGAAAAGTGATAAAAATCATGCTCAAAATCGAAATCAGTCACAAAATCTCCATAAATTTTGATTCATAGAAAAATCATGATTTTTATGGACGTTCATTTCAGACTTGGGTTCGAACTTTTGAAGCTGTTTTTTCAGGCTATATGGGACCAAACTGGCTGAAATTTTTGAATAACTATACGATTCGTGGAACAATCCGAATTCCTTCACAAAATCTCCATAAAGTTGGATTTTGAGAAAAATCACGATTTTTAAGGACGTTCATTTCCGATTTTTATGGACGTTCATTTCGACTTGGGTTCGAACTTAGGAAATTGTTTTTTCAAGCTCTATGGTACCGAACGGGCTAAAATTTTTGAATAGTGATAAAATTCGTGGTACAAATCGCTTTCCTACACATAATCTCCATAAAGTTTGATTTTTAGAAAAATCATGATTTTTATGGACGCTTATTTCAGATTTGGGTTCGAACTTTTGGAGCAGTTTTCTCAGGCTCTATGGTACCAAATGGGCTGAAATTTGGGAACAGTGATAAGAATCATGATCAAAATCGAAATCAGTCACAAAATCTCCATAAATTTTGATTCATAGAAAAATCATGATTTTTATGGACGTTCATTTCAGACTTGGGTTCGAACTTTTGAAGCTGTTTTTTTCAGGCTATATGGGACCAAACTGGCTGAAATGTATAATGATACGATTCGTGGAACAAATCGAAATCCTTCACAAAATCTCCATAAAGTTGGATTTTGAGAAAAATCACGATTTTTATGGACTTTCATTTCAGACTTGGGTTCGAACTTTGGAAGCTGTTTTTTCAGGCTCTATGGGACCAAATAGGCTGAAATTTCGGAACAGTGATAAGAATTATACTCCAAATCGAAATCAGTCACAAAATCTCCATAAAGTTTGATTCTAAGAATAATCATGATTTTTATGGACGTTCATTTCCGACTTGGGTTCGAACATTGGAAGCTGTTTTTTTCAGGCTCTATTGTACCAAATAGGCTGAAATTTTGGAAAAGTGTTACGAGTTTTGGTACGAAACGAATTCAGTCACAAAATCTCCATAAATTTTGATTCTTAGATAAATCATGGTTTTAATGGACGTTCATTTCAAACTTTGGTTCGAATTGGGGAAGCAGTTTTCACAGGCTCTATGGGACCAAACCGGCTGAATTTTTGGAACAGTGATAAGAATCATGATCAAAATTTAAATAAGTCAAAAAATCTCCATTTATTTTTATTCTTAGAAAAATCATGATTTTTTTGGACTCTCATTTCAGACTTGGGTTCGAATTTTTTGAGCAGTTTTTTCGGGCTCTATTGTACCAAGTGAGCTGAAATATCGGAACAGTGATAAGAATCATTCTCAAAATCGAAATCAGTCACAAAATCTCCATAAAGTTTGATTCTTAGAAATATAATGATTTTTATGGACGTTCATTTCAGACTTGGGTTCGAACTTAGGAAACTGTTTTTTCAGGCTCTATGGTACCGAACGGGCTAAAATTTTTGAATAGTGATAAAATTCGTGGTACAAATCGCTTTCCTACACGTAATCTCCATAAAGTTTGATTTTTAGAAAAATCATGATTTTTATGGACGCTTATTTCAGATTTGGGTTCTAACTTTTGGAGCAGTTTTCTCAGGCTCTATGGTACCAAATGGGCTGAAATTTTGGAAAAGTGTTACGAATTTCGGTTCAAATCGAATTCAGTCACAAAATCTACACAAATTTATATTCTTAGATAAATCATGATTTTATTGGACGTTCATTTCAAACTTGGGTTCGAACGTGGGAAGCAGTTTTTTCGGGCTGTATGGTACCAAATGGGCTGAAATTTGGGAACAGTGATGAGAATAATGATCCAAATCGAAATCAGTCAGAAAATCTCCATAAATTTTGATTCTTAGAAAAATCATGATTTTTATGGACGCCTATTTCAGACTTGGGTTCGAACTTTTGGAGCAGTTTTCTTAGGCTTTTTTAGCCCATTTTTTCCAAATGGGCTAAAATTTGGGAACAGTGATCAGAATAAAGCTCAAAATCCAGATCAGTCACAAAATCTCCATAAAGTTTGATTCTAAGAATAATCATGATTTTTATGGACGCTAATTTCAGACTTGGGTTCGAACTTTGGAAGCTGTTTTTTCAGGCTATATGAAACCAAACGGGCTGAAATTTTTGAATAGATTCGTGGTACGAATCGCTTTCCTCCACAAAATCTCCATAAAGTTTGATTTTTAGAAAAATCATGATTTTTATGGACGCCTATTTCAGACTTGGGTTCGAACTTTTGGAGCAGTTTTCTCAGGCTTTTTTAGCCCATTTTTTCCAAATGGGCTAAAATTTGGGAACAGTGATCAGAATAAAGCTCAAAATCCAGATCAGTCACAAAATCTCCATAAAGTTTGATTCTAAGAATAATCATGATTTTTATGGACGCTAATTTCAGACTTGGGTTCGAACTTGGGAAGCTGTTTTTTCGGGCTCTATGGTACCAAATGGGCTGAAATTTTGGAAAAGTGTTACGAATTTCGGTTCAAATCGAATTCAGTCACAAAATCTATACAAATTTATATTCTTAGATAAATCATGATTTTATTGGTCGTTCATTTCAAACTTGGGTTCGAACGTGGGAAGCAGTTTTTTCGGGCTGTATGGTACCAAATGGGCTGAAATTTGGGAACAGTGATGAGAATAATGCTCCAAATCGAAATCAGTCAGAAAATCTCCATAAATTTTGATTCTTAGAAAAATCATGATTTTTATGGACGCCTATTTCAGACTTGGGTTCGAACTTTTGGAGCATTTTTCTTAGGGTTTTTTAGCCCATTTTTTCCAAATGGGCTAAAATTTGGGAACAGTGATCAGAATAAAGCTCAAAATCCAGATCAGTCACAAAATCTCCATAAAGTTTGATTCTCAGAATCATCATGATTTTTATGGACGCTAATTTCAGACTTGGGTTCGAACTTTGGAAGCTGTTTTTTCAGGCTATATGAAACCAAACGGGCTGAAATTTTTGAATAGATTCGTGGTACGAATCGCTTTCCTCCACAAAATCTCCATAAAGTTTGATTTTTAGAAAAATCATGATTTTTATGGACGCCTATTTCAGACTTGGGTTCGAACTTTTGGAGCAGTTTACTCAGGCTTTTTTAGCCCATTTTTTCCAAATGGGCTAAAATTTGGGAACAGTGATCAGAATAAAGCTCAAAATCCAGATCAGTCACAAAATCTCCATAAAGTTTGATTCTAAGAATAATCATGATTTTTATGTACGCTAATTTCAGACTTGGGTTCGAACTTTGGAAGCTGTTTTTTCAGGCTATATGGAACCAAACGGGCTGAAATTTTTGAATAGTGATAAGATTCGTGGTACGAATCGCTTTCCTCCACAAAATCTCCAAAAAGTTTGATTTTTAGAAAAATCATGATTTTTATGGACGCCTATTTCAGACTTGGGTTCGAACTTTTGGAGCAGTTTTCTCAGGCTTTTTTAGCCCATTTTTTCCAAATGGGCTAAAATTTGGGAACAGTGATCAGAATAAAGCTCAAAATCCAGATCAGTCACAAAATCTCCATAAAGTTTGATTCTAAGAATAATCATGATTTTTATGGACGCTAATTTCATACTTGGTTTCGAACTTTGGAAGCTGTTTTTTCAGGCAATATGTAACCAAACGGGCTGAAATTTTAGAATAGTGATAAGATTCGTGGTACAAATCGCTTTCCTCCACATAATCTCCATAATGTTTGATTCTTAGAAAAATAATGATTTTTATGGACGCTAATTTCAGACTTGGGTTCGAACTTGGGAAGCTGTTTTTTCGGGCTCTATGGTACCAAATTGGCTGAAATTTCGGAACAGTGATAAGAATTATACTCCAAATCGAAATCAGTCACAAAATCTCCATAAAATTTGATTCTAAGAATAATCATGATTTTTATGGACGTTCATTTCCGACTTGGGTTCGAACATTGGAAGCTGTTTTTTTCATGCTCTATTGTACCAAATAGGCTGAAATATTGGAAAAGTGTTACGAGTTTTGGTACGAAACGAATTCAGTCACAAAATCTCCATAAATTTTGATTCTTAGATAAATCATGGTTTTAATGGACGTTCATTTCAAACTTTGGTTCGAATTGGGGAAGCAGTTTTTTCGGGCTCTATGGTACCAAATGGGCTGAAATTTGGGAACAGTGATGAGAATAATGATCCAAATCGAAATCAGTCAGAAAATCTCACTTAGTTTGATTCATAGAAAAATAATGATTTTTATGGACGCTCATTTCAGACTTGGGTTCGAACTTGGGAAACTGTTTTTTCGGGCTCTATGGTACCAAATGGGCTGAAATTTCGGAACAGTGATAAGAATCATGCTCAAAATCGAAATCAGTTACAAAATCTCCATAAATTTTGATTCATAGAAAAATCATGATTTTTATGGACGTTCATTTCAGACATGGGTTCGAACTTTTGAAGCTGTTTTTTCTGGCTATATGGGACCAAACTGGCTGAAATTTTTGAATAATGATACGATTCGTGGAACAAACCGAATTCCTTGACAAAATCTCCATAAATTTGGATTTTGAGAAAAATCACGATTTTTATGGACGTTCATTTCAGACTTGGGTTCGATCTTTGGAAGCTGTTTTTTCAGTTTCTATGGTACCGAATAGGCTGAAATTTCGGAAAAGTGTTGGGAATCGTGGTATAAATCGAACTCCTTCTAAAAATCTCCATAATTTTGGATTTTGAGAAAAATCACGATTTTTATGGAAGTTCATTTCAGACTTGGGTTCGAACTTTTGAAGCTGTTTTTTCAGGCTATATGGGACCAAACTGGCTGAAATTTTTGTATAATGATACGATTCGTGGAACAAATCGAAATCCTTCACAAAATCTCCATAAAGTTGGATTTTGAGAAAAATCACGATTTTTATGGACGGTCATTTCAGACTTGTTTTCGAACTTTGGAAACTGTTTTTTCAGGCTATATGGGACCAAATTGGCCAAAATTTTTGAATAGTGAAAAGATTCGTGGTACAAATCGCTTTCCTCCACATAATCTCCATAAAGTTTGATTTTTAGAAAAATCATGATTTTTATGGACGCCTATTTCAGACTTGGGTTCGAACTTTTGGAGCAGTTTTCTCAGGCTTTTTTAGCCCATTTTTTCCAAATGGGCTAAAATTTGGGAACAGTGATCAGAATAAAGCTCAAAATCCAGATCAGTCACAAAATCTCCATAAAGTTTGATTCTAAGAATAATCATGATTTTTATGGACGCTAATTTCAGACTTGGGTTTGAACTTTGGAAGCTGTTTTTTCAGGCTATATGGAACCAAACGGGCTGAAATTTTTGAATAGTGATAAGATTCGTGGTACAAATCGCTTTCCTCCATATAATCTCCATAAAGTTTGATTTTTAGAAAAATCATGATTTTTATGGACGCTTATTTCAGACTTGGGTTCGAACTTTTGGAGCAGTTTTCTCAGGCTTTATGGTACCAAATGGGCTGAAATTTGGGAACAGTGATGAGAATAATGATCCAAATCGAAATCAGTCAGAATATCTCCATAAAGTTTGATTCTTAGAAAAATAATGATTTTTATGGACGCTAATTTCAGACTTGGGTTCGAACTTGGGAAGCTGTTTTTTCGGGCTCTATGGTACCAAATGGGCTGAAATTTCGGAACAGTGATAAGAATCATACTCCAAATCGAAATCAGTCACAAAATCTCCATAAAGTTTGATTCTAAGAATAATCATGATTTTTATGGACGTTCATTTCAGACTTGGGTTCGAACTTTGGAAGCAGTTTTCCCAGGCTCTATGGGATCAAACGGGCTGAATTTTTGGAACAGTGATAAGAATCATGATCAAAATTCAAATAAGTCAAAAAATCTCCATTTATTTTGATTCTTAGAAAAATCATGATTTTTTTGGACTCTCATTTCAGATTTGGGTTCGAACTTTTGGAGCAGTTTTCTCAGGCTCTATGGTACCAAATGGGCTGAAATTTGAGAACAGTGATGAGAATAATGATCCAAATCGAAATCAGTCAGAAAATCTCCATAAAGTTTGATTCTTAGAAAAATAATGATTTTTATGGACGCTAATTTCAGACTTGGGTTCGAACTTGGGAAGCTGTTTTTTCGGGCTCTATGGTACCAAATGGGCTGAAATTTCGGAACAGTGATAAGAATTATACTCCAAATCGAAATCAGTCACAAAATTCCCATAAAGTTTGATTCTAAGAATAATCATGATTTTTATGGACGTTCATTTCCGACTTGGGTTCGAACATTGGAAGCTGTTTTTTTCAGGCTCTAAAGTACCAAATAGGCTGAAATTTTGGAAAAGTGTTACGAGTTTTGGTACGAAACGAATTCAGTTACAAAATCTCCATAAATTTTGATTCTTAGATAAATCATGGTTTTAATGGACGTTCATTTCAAACTTTGGTTCGAATTGGGGAAGCAGTTTTTTCGGGCTCTATGGTACCAAATGGGCTGAAATTTGGGAACAGTGATGAGAATAATGATCCAAATCGAAATCAGTCAGAAAATCTCCATTAAGTTTGATTCTTAGAAAAATAATGATTTTTATGGACGCTAATTTCAGACTTGGGTTCGAACTTGGGAAGCTGTTTTTTCGGGCTCTATGGTACCAAATGGGCTGAAATTTCGGAACAGTGATAAGAATCATACTCCAAATCGAAATCAGTCACAAAATCTCCATAAAGTTTGATTCTTAGAATAATCATGATTTTTATGGACGTTCATTTCAGACTTGGGTTCGAACTTTGGAAGCAGTTTTCCCAGGCTCTATGGGACCAAACGGGCTGAATTTTTGGAACAGTGATAAGAATCATGATCAAAATTCAAATAAGTCAAAAAATCTCCATTTATTTTGATTCTTAGAAAAATCATGATTTTTTTGGACTCTCATTTCAGACTTGGGTTCGAATTTTTGGAGCAGTTTTTTCGGGCTCTATGGTACCAAATGAGCTGAAATATCGGAACAGTGATAAGAATCATTCTCAAAATCGAAATCAGTCACAAAATCTCCATAAAGTTTGATTCTTAGAAATATAATGATTTTTATGGACGTTCATTTCAGACTTGGGTTCTAACTTAGGAAATTGTTTTTTCAGGCTCTATGGTACCGAACGGGCTAAGATTTTTGAATAGTGATAAAATTCGTGGTACAAATCGCTTTCCTACACATAATCTCCATAAAGTTTGATTTTTAGAAAAATAATGATTTTTATGGACGTTCATTTCAGACTTGGGTTCGAATTTTTGGAGCAGTTTTTTCGGGCTCTATGGTACCAAATGAGTTGAAATATCGGAACAGTGATAAGAATCATTCTCAAAATCGAAATCAGTCACAAAATCTCCATAATTTTGGATTTTGAGAAAAATCACGATTTTTATGGAAGTTCATTTCAGACTTGGGTTCGAACTTTTGAAGCTGTTTTTTCAGGCTATATGGGACCAAACTGGCTGAAATTTTTGTATAATGATACGATTCGTGGAACAAATCGAAATCCTTCACAAAATCTCCATAAATTTGGATTTTGAGAAAAATCACGATTTTTATGGACGGTCATTTCAGACTTGGGTTCGAACTTTGGAAACTGTTTTTTCAGGCTATATGGGACCAAACGGGCCAAAATTTTTGAATAGTGAAAAGATTCGTGGTACAAATCGCTTTCCTCCACATAATCTCCATAAAGTTTGATTTTTAGAAAAATCATGATTTTTATGGACGCTTATTTCAGACTTGGGTTCGAACTTTTGGAGCAGTTTTCTCAGGCTCTATGGTACCAAATGGGCTGAAATTTTGGAAAAGTGTTACGAATTTTGGTTCAAAGCGAATTCAGTCACAAAATCTACATAAATTTATATTCTTAGATAAATCATGATTTTATTGGACGTTCATTTCAAACTTGGGTTCGAACGTGGGAAGCAGTTTTTTCGGGCTGTATGGTACCAAATGGGCTGAAATTTGGGAACAGTGATGAGAATAATGCTCCAAATCGAAATCAGTCAGAAAATCTCCATAAATTTTGATTCTTAGAAAAATCATGATTTTTATGGACGCCTATTTCAGACTTGGGTTCGAACTTTTGGAGCATTTTTCTTAGGCTTTTTTAGCCCATTTTTTCCAAATGGGCTAAAATTTGGGAACAGTGATCAGAATAAAGCTCAAAATCCAGATCAGTCACAAAATCTCCATAAAGTTTGATTCTCAGAATAATCATGATTTTTATGGACGCTAATTTCAGACTTGGGTTCGAACTTTGGAAGCTGTTTTTTCAGGCTATATGAAACCAAACGGGCTGAAATTTTTGAATAGATTCGTGGTACGAATCGCTTTCCTCCACAAAATCTCCATAAAGTTTGATTTTTAGAAAAATCATGATTTTTATGGACGCCTATTTCAGACTTGGGTTCGAACTTTTGGAGCAGTTTTCTCAGGCTTTTTTAGCCCATTTTTTCCAAATGGGCTAAAATTTGGGAACAGTGATCAGAATAAAGCTCAAAATCCAGATCAGTCACAAAATCTCCATAAAGTTTGATTCTAAGAATAATCATGATTTTTATGTACGCTAATTTCAGACTTGGGTTCGAACTTTGGAAGCTGTTTTTTCAGGCTATATGGAACCAAACGGGCTGAAATTTTTGAATAGTGATAAGATTCGTGGTACGAATCGCTTTCCTCCACAAAATCTCCAAAAAGTTTGATTTTTAGAAAAATCATGATTTTTATGGACGCCTATTTCAGACTTGGGTTCGAACTTTTGGAGCAGTTTTCTCAGGCTTTTTTAGCCCATTTTTTCCAAATGGGCTAAAATTTGGGAACAGTGATCAGAATAAAGCTCAAAATCCAGATCAGTCACAAAATCTCCATAAAGTTTGATTCTAAGAATAATCATGATTTTTATGGACGCTAATTTCATACTTGGTTTCGAACTTTGGAAGCTGTTTTTTCAGGCAATATGTAACCAAACGGGCTGAAATTTTAGAATAGTGATAAGATTCGTGGTACAAATCGCTTTCCTCCACATAATCTCCATAATGTTTGATTCTTAGAAAAATAATGATTTTTATGGACGCTAATTTCAGACTTGGGTTCGAACTTGGGAAGCTGTTTTTTCGGGCTCTATGGTACCAAATTGGCTGAAATTTCGGAACAGTGATAAGAATTATACTCCAAATCGAAATCAGTCACAAAATCTCCATAAAATTTGATTCTAAGAATAATCATGATTTTTATGGACGTTCATTTCCGACTTGGGTTCGAACATTGGAAGCTGTTTTTTTCAGGCTCTATTGTACCAAATAGGCTGAAATATTGGAAAAGTGTTACGAGTTTTGGTACGAAACGAATTCAGTCACAAAATCTCCATAAATTTTGATTCTTAGATAAATCATGGTTTTAATGGACGTTCATTTCAAACTTTGGTTCGAATTGGGGAAGCAGTTTTTTCGGGCTCTATGGTACCAAATGGGCTGAAATTTGGGAACAGTGATGAGAATAATGATCCAAATCGAAATCAGTCAGAAAATCTCACTTAGTTTGATTCTTAGAAAAATAATGATTTTTATGGACGCTCATTTCAGACTTGGGTTCGAACTTGGGAAACTGTTTTTTCGGGCTCTATGGTACCAAATGGGCTGAAATTTCGGAACAGTGATAAGAATCATGCTCAAAATCGAAATCAGTTACAAAATCTCCATAAATTTTGATTCATAGAAAAATCATGATTTTTATGGACGTTCATTTCAGACATGGGTTCGAACTTTTGAAGCTGTTTTTTCTGGCTATATGGGACCAAACTGGCTGAAATTTTTGAATAATGATACGATTCGTGGAACAAATCGAAATCCTTCACAAAATCTCCATAAATTTGGATTTTGAGAAAAATCACGATTTTTATGGAAGTTCATTTCAGACTTGGGTTCGAACTTTTGAAGCTGTTTTTTCAGGCTATATGGGACCAAACTGGCTGAAATTTTTGTATAATGATACGATTCGTGGAACAAATCGAAATCCTTCACAAAATCTCCATAAATTTGGATTTTGAGAAAAATCACGATTTTTATGGACGGTCATTTCAGACTTGGGTTCGAACTTTGGAAACTGTTTTTTCAGGCTATATGGGACCAAACGGGCCAAAATTTTTGAATAGTGAAAAGATTCGTGGTACAAATCGCTTTCCTCCACATAATCTCCATAAAGTTTGATTTTTAGAAAAATCATGATTTTTATGGACGCTTATTTCAGACTTGGGTTCGAACTTTTGGAGCAGTTTTCTCAGGCTCTATGGTACCAAATGGGCTGAAATTTTGGAAAAGTGTTACGAATTTTGGTTCAAAGCGAATTCAGTCACAAAATCTACATAAATTTATATTCTTAGATAAATCATGATTTTATTGGACGTTCATTTCAAACTTGGGTTCGAACGTGGGAAGCAGTTTTTTCGGGCTGTATGGTACCAAATGGGCTGAAATTTTGGAAAAGTGTTACGAATTTTGGTTCAAAGGTAATTCAGTCACAAAATCTACATAAATTTATATTATTAGAAAAATCATGATTTTTATGGACGCCTATTTCAGACTTGGGTTCGAACTTTTGGAGCAGTTTTCTTAGGCTTTTTTAGCCCATTTTTTCCAAATGGGCTAAAATTTGGGAACAGTGATCAGATTAAAGCTCAAAATCCAGATCAGTCACAAAATCTCCATAAAGTTTGATTCTAAGAATAATCATGATTTTTATGGACGCTAATTTCAGACTTGGTTTCGAACTTTGGAAGCTGTTTTTTCAGGCTATATGGAACAAAACGGGCTGAAATTTTTGAATAGTGATAAGATTCGTGGTACGAATCGCTTTCCTCCACAAAATCTCCATAAAGTTTGATTTTTAGAAAAATCATGATTTTTATAAACGCCTATTTCAGACTTGGGTTCGAACTTTTGGAGCAGTTTTCTCAGGCTTTTTTAGCCCATTTTTTCCAAATGGGCTAAAATTTGGGAACAGTGATCAGAATAAAGCTCAAAATCCAGATCAGTCACAAAATCTCCATAAAGTTTGATTCTAAGAATAATCATGATTTTTATGGACGCTAATTTCAGACTTGGGTTCGAACTTTGGAAGCTGTTTTTTCAGGCTATATGGAACCAAACGGGCTGAAATTTTTGAATAGTGATAAGATTCGTGGTACAAATCGCTTTCCTCCACATAATCTACATAATGTTTGATTTTTAGAATAATCATGATTTTTATGGACGCTAATTTCAGACTTGGGTTCGAACTTTGGAAGCTGTTTTTTCAGGCTCTATGGTACCAAATGGGCTGAAATTTGGGAACAGTGATGAAAATAATGCTCCAAATTGAAATCAGTCACAAAATCTCCATTTAGTTTGATTCTCAGAAAAATCATGTTTTTTTTGCCCCCTTATTTCAGACTTGGGTTCGAACTTTGGAAGCTGTTTTTTCAGGCTATATGTGACCAAACAGGCTGAAATTTTGGAAAAGTTTTACGAATTTTGTAACGATATGAATTCAGTCGCAAAATCTCCATAAAGTTTGATTCTTAGAAAAATAATGATTTTTATGGACGCTAATTTCAGACTTGGGTTCGAACTTGGGAAGCTGTTTTTTCGGGCTCTATGGTACCAAATGGGGTGAAATTTCGGAACAGTGATAAGAATCATACTCCAAATCGAAATCAGTCACAAAATCTCCATCAAGTTTGATTCTAAGAATAATCATGATTTTTATTGACGTTCATTTCAGACTTGGGTTCGAACTTTGGAAGCAGTTTTCACAGGCTCTATGGGACCAAACGGGCTGAATTTTTGGAACAGTGATAAGAATCATGATCAAAATTCAAATAAGTCAAAAAATCTCCATTTATTTTGATTCTTCGAAAAATCATGATTTTTTTGGACTCTCATTTCAGACTTGGGTTCGAATTTTCGGAGCAGTTTTTTCGGGCTCTATGGTACCAAATGAGCTGAAATATCGGAACAGTGATAAGAATCATTCTCAAAATCGAAATCAGTCAGAAAATCTCCATAAAGTTTGATTCTTAGAAAAATAATGATTATTATGGACGCTAATTTCAGACTTGGGTTCGAACTTGGGAAGCTGTTTTTTCGGGCTCTATGGTACCAAATGGGCTGAAATTTCGGAACAGTGATAAGAATCATGCTCAAAATCGAAATCAGTTACAAAATCTCCATAAATTTTGATTCATAGAAAAATCATGATTTTTATGGACGTTCATTTCAGACATGGGTTCGAACTTTTGAAGCTGTTTTTTCTGGCTATATGGGACCAAACTGGCTGAAATTTTTGAATAATGATACGATTCGTGGAACAAACCGAATTCCTTGACAAAATCTCCATAAATTTGGATTTTGAGAAAAATCACGATTTTTATGGACGTTCATTTCAGACTTGGGTTCGATCTTTGGAAGCTGTTTTTTCAGTTTCTATGGTACCGAATAGGCTGAAATTTCGGAAAAGTGTTGGGAATCGTGGTATAAATCGAACTCCTTCTAAAAATCTCCATAATTTTGGATTTTGAGAAAAATCACGATTTTTATGGAAGTTCATTTCAGACTTGGGTTCGAACTTTTGAAGCTGTTTTTTCAGGCTATATGGGACCAAACTGGCTGAAATTTTTGTATAATGATACGATTCGTGGAACAAATCGAAATCCTTCACAAAATCTCCATAAATTTGGATTTTGAGAAAAATCACGATTTTTATGGACGGTCATTTCAGACTTGGGTTCGAACTTTGGAAACTGTTTTTTCAGGCTATATGGGACCAAACGGGCCAAAATTTTTGAATAGTGAAAAGATTCGTGGTACAAATCGCTTTCCTCCACATAATCTCCATAAAGTTTGATTTTTAGAAAAATCATGATTTTTATGGACGCTTATTTCAGACTTGGGTTCGAACTTTTGGAGCAGTTTTCTCAGGCTCTATGGTACCAAATGGGCTGAAATTTTGGAAAAGTGTTACGAATTTTGGTTCAAAGCGAATTCAGTCACAAAATCTACATAAATTTATATTCTTAGATAAATCATGATTTTATTGGACGTTCATTTCAAACTTGGGTTCGAACGTGGGAAGCAGTTTTTTCGGGCTGTATGGTACCAAATGGGCTGAAATTTTGGAAAAGTGTTACGAATTTTGGTTCAAAGGTAATTCAGTCACAAAATCTACATAAATTTATATTATTAGAAAAATCATGATTTTTATGGACGCCTATTTCAGACTTGGGTTCGAACTTTTGGAGCAGTTTTCTTAGGCTTTTTTAGCCCATTTTTTCCAAATGGGCTAAAATTTGGGAACAGTGATCAGATTAAAGCTCAAAATCCAGATCAGTCACAAAATCTCCATAAAGTTTGATTCTAAGAATAATCATGATTTTTATGGACGCTAATTTCAGACTTGGTTTCGAACTTTGGAAGCTGTTTTTTCAGGCTATATGGAACAAAACGGGCTGAAATTTTTGAATAGTGATAAGATTCGTGGTACGAATCGCTTTCCTCCACAAAATCTCCATAAAGTTTGATTTTTAGAAAAATCATGATTTTTATAAACGCCTATTTCAGACTTGGGTTCGAACTTTTGGAGCAGTTTTCTCAGGCTTTTTTAGCCCATTTTTTCCAAATGGGCTAAAATTTGGGAACAGTGATCAGAATAAAGCTCAAAATCCAGATCAGTCACAAAATCTCCATAAAGTTTGATTCTAAGAATAATCATGATTTTTATGGACGCTAATTTCAGACTTGGGTTCGAACTTTGGAAGCTGTTTTTTCAGGCTATATGGAACCAAACGGGCTGAAATTTTTGAATAGTGATAAGATTCGTGGTACAAATCGCTTTCCTCCACATAATCTACATAATGTTTGATTTTTAGAATAATCATGATTTTTATGGACGCTAATTTCAGACTTGGGTTCGAACTTTGGAAGCTGTTTTTTCAGGCTCTATGGTACCAAATGGGCTGAAATTTGGGAACAGTGATGAAAATAATGCTCCAAATTGAAATCAGTCACAAAATCTCCATTTAGTTTGATTCTCAGAAAAATCATGTTTTTTTTGCCCCCTTATTTCAGACTTGGGTTCGAACTTTGGAAGCTGTTTTTTCAGGCTATATGTGACCAAACAGGCTGAAATTTTGGAAAAGTGTTACGAATTTTGTAACGATATGAATTCAGTCGCAAAATCTCCATAAAGTTTGATTCTTAGAAAAATAATGATTTTTATGGACGCTAATTTCAGACTTGGGTTCGAACTTGGGAAGCTGTTTTTTCGGGCTCTATGGTACCAAATGGGCTGAAATTTCGGAACAGTGATAAGAATCATACTCCAAATCGAAATCAGTCACAAAATCTCCATAAAGTTTGATTCTAAGAATAATCATGATTTTTATGGACGTTCATTTCAGACTTGGGTTCGAACTTTGGAAGCAGTTTTCCCAGGCTCTATGGGACCAAACGGGCTGAATTTTTCGAACAGTGATAAGAATCATGATCAAAATTCAAATAAGTCAAAAAATCTCCATTTATTTTGATTCTTAGAAAAATCATGATTTTTTTGGACTCTCATTTCAGACTTGGGTTCGAATTTTTGGAGCAGTTTTTTCGGGCTCTATGGTACCAAATGAGCTGAAATATCGGAACAGTGATAAGAATCATTCTCAAAATCGAAATCAGTCACAAAATCTCCATAAAGTTTGATTCTTAGAAATATAATGATTTTTATGGACGTTCATTTCAGACTTGGGTTCTAACTTAGGAAATTGTTTTTTCAGGCTCTATGGTACCGAACGGGCTAAGATTTTTGAATAGTGATAAAATTCGTGGTACAAATTGCTTTCCTACACATAATCTCCATAAAGTTTGATTTTTAGAAAAATCATGATTTTTATGGACGCTTATTTCAGATTTGGGTTCGAACTTTTGGAGCAGTTTTCTCAGGCTCTATGGTACCAAATGGGCTGAAATTTGGGAACAGTGATGAGAATAATGATCCAAATCGAAATCAGTCAGAAAATCTCCATGAAGTTTGATTCTTAGAAAAATAATGATTTTTATGGACGCTAATTTCAGACTTGGGTTCGAACTTGGGAAGCTGTTTTTTCGGGCTCTATGGTACCAAATGGGCTGAAATTTCGGAACAGTGATAAGAATTATACTCCAAATCGAAATCAGTCACAAAATTCCCATAAAGTTTGATTCTAAGAATAATCATGATTTTTATGGACGTTCATTTCCGACTTGGGTTCGAACATTGGAAGCTGTTTTTTTCAGGCTCTATAGTACCAAACTGGCTGAAATTTCGGAAAAGTGTTAGGAAACGTGGTATAAATCGAACTCCTTCACAAAATCTCCATTAAGTTGGATTTTGAGAAAAATCACGATTTTTATGGACGTTCATTTCGGACTTGGGTTCGAACTTTGGAAGCTGTTTTTTCAGGCTATATGTGACCAAACGGGCAAAAATTTTTGAATAGTGATAAGATTCGTGGTACAAATCGCTTTCCTCCACATAATCTCCATAATGTTTGATTTTTAGAAAAATCATGATTTTTATGGACGCTTATTTCAGACTTGGGTTCGAACTTTTGGAGCAGTTTTCTCAGGCTCTATGGTACCAAATGGGCTGAAATTTGGGAACAGTGATGAAAATAATGCTCCAAATTGAAATCAGTCACAAAATCTCCATTTAGTTTGATTCTCAGAAAAATCATGTTTTTTTTGCCCCCTTATTTCAGACTTGGGTTCGAACTTTGGAAGCTGTTTTTTCAGGCTATATGTGACCAAACAGGCTGAAATTTTGGAAAAGTGTTACGAATTTTGTAACGATATGAATTCAGTCGCAAAATCTCCATAAAGTTTGATTCTTAGAAAAATAATGATTTTTATGGACGCTAATTTCAGACTTGGGTTCGAACTTGGGAAGCTGTTTTTTCGGGCTCTATGGGTACCAAATGGGCTTAAATTTCGGAACAGTGATAAGAATCATACTCCAAATCGAAATCAGTCACAAAATCTCCATAAAGTTTGATTCTAAGAATAATCATGATTTTTATTGACGTTCATTTCAGACTTGGGTTCGAACTTTGGAAGCAGTTTTCACAGGTTCTATGGGACCAAACGGGCTGAATTTTTGGAACAGTGATAAGAATCATGATCAAAATTCAAATAAGTCAAAAAATCTCCATTTATTTTGATTCTTAGAAAAATCATGATTTTTTTGGACTCTCATTTCAGACTTGGGTTCGAATTTTCGGAGCAGTTTTTTCGGGCTCTATGGTACCAAATGAGCTGAAATATCGGAACAGTGATGAGAATCATTCTAAAAATCGAAATCAGTCACAAAATCTCCATAAAGTTTGATTCTTAGAAATATAATGATTTTTATGGACGTTCATTTCAGACTTGGGTTCTAACTTAGGAAATTGTTTTTACAGGCTCTATGGTACCGAACGGGCTAAAATTTTTGAATAGTGATAAAATTCGTGGTACAAATCGCTTTCCTACACATAATCTCCATAAAGTTTGATTTTTAGAAAAATCATGATTTTTATGGACGCTTATTTCAGATTTGGGTTCGAACTTTTGGAGCAGTTTTCTCAGGCTCTATGGTACCAAATGGGCTGAAATTTGACAACAGTGATGAGAATAATGATCCAAATCGAAATCAGTCAGAAAATCTCCATGAAGTTTGATTCTTAGAAAAATAATGATTTTTATGGACGCTAATTTCAGACTTGGGTTCGAACTTGGGAAGCTGTTTTTTCGGGCTCTATGGTACCAAATGGGCTGAAATTTCGGAACAGTGATAAGAATTATACTCTTAATCGAAATCAGTCACAAAATCTCCATAAAGTTTGATTCTAAGAATAATCATGATTTTTATGGACGTTCATTTCAGACTTGGGTTCGAACTTTGGAAGCAGTTTTCCCAGGCTCTATGGGACCAAACGGGCTGAATTTTTGGAACAGTGATAAGAATCATGATCAAAATTCAAATAAGTCAAAAAATCTCCATTTATTTTGATTCTTAGAAAAATCATGATTTTTTTGGACTCTCATTCAGACTTGGGTTCGAATTTTTGGAGCAGTTTTTTCGGGCTCTATGGTACCAAATGAGCTAAAATATCGGAACAGTGATAAGAATCATTCTCAAAATCGAAATCAGTCACAAAATCTCCATAAAGTTTGATTCTTAGAAATATAATGATTTTTATGGACGTTCATTTCAGACTTGGGTTCTAACTTAGGAATTTGTTTTTTCAGGCTCTATGTATACCGAACGGGCTAAGATTTTTGAATAGGGATAAAATTCGTGGTACAAATCGCTTTCCTACACATAATCTCCATAAAGTTTGATTTTTAGAAAAATCATGATTTTTATGGACGCTTATTTCAGATTTGGGTTCGAACTTTTGGAGCAGTTTTCTCAGGCTTTATGGTACCAAATGGGCTGAAATTTGGGAACAGTGATGAGAATAATGATCCAAATCGAAATCAGTCAGAAAATCTCCATAAAGTTTTATTCTTAGAAAAATAATGATTTTTATGGACGCTAATTTCAGACTTGGGTTCGAACTTGGGAAGCTGTTTTTTCGGGCTCTATGGTACCAAATGGGCTGAAATTTCGGAACAGTGATAAGAATCATACTCCAAACCGAAATCAGTCACAAAATCTCCATAAAGTTTGATTCTAAGAATAATCATGATTTTTATGGACGTTCATTTCCGACTTGGGTTCGAACATTGGAAGCTGTTTTTTTCAGGCTCTATAGTACCAAATAGGCTGAAATTTTGGAAAAGTGTTACGAGTTTTGGTACGAAACGAATTCAGTCACAAAATCTCCATAAATTTTGATTCTTAGATAAATCATGGTTTTAATGGACGTTCATTTCAAACTTTGGTTCGAATTGGGGAAGCAGTTTTTTCGGGCTCTATTGTACCAAATGGGCTGAAATTTGGGAACAGTGATGAGAATAATGATCCAAATCGAAATCAGTCAGAAAATCTCACTTAGTTTGATTCCTAGAAAAATAATGATTTTTATGGACGCTTATTTCAGACTTGGGTTCGAACTTTTGAAGCAGTTTTCTCAGGCTTTATGGTACCAAATGGGCTGAAATTTGGGAACAGTGATGAGAATAATGATCCAAATCGAAATCAGTCAGAAAATCTCCATAAAGTTTGATTCTTAGAAAAATTATGATTTTTATGGACGCTAATTTCAGACTTGGGTTCGAACTTGGGAAGCTGTTTTTTCGGGCTCTATGGTACCAAATGGGCTGAAATTTCGGAACAGTGATAAGAATCATACTCCAAATCGAAATCAGTCACAAAATCTCCATAAAGTTTGATTCTTAGAATAATCATGATTTTTATTGACGTTCATTTCAGACTTGGGTTCGAACTTTGGAAGCAGTTTTCACAGGCTCTATGGGACCAAACGGGCTGAATTTTTGGAACAGTGATAAGAATCATGATCAAAATTCAAATAAGTCAAAAAATCTCCATTTATTTTGATTCTTAGAAAAATCATGATTTTTTTGGACTCTCATTTCAGACTTGGGTTCGAATTTTTGGAGCAGTTTTTTCGGGCTCTATGGTACCAAATGAGCTGAAATATCGGAACAGTGATAAGAATCATTCTCAAAATCGAAATCAGTCACAAAATCTCCATAAAGTTTGATTCTTAGAAATATAATGATTTTTATGGACGTTCATTTCAGACTTGGGTTCTAACTTAGGAAATTGTTTTTTCAGGCTCTATGGTACCGAACGGGCTAAGATTTTTGAATAGTGATAAAATTCGTGGTACAAATCGCTTTCCTACACATAATCTCCATAAAGTTTGATTTTTAGAAAAATCATGATTTTTATGGACGCTTATTTCAGATTTGGGTTCGAACTTTTGGAGCAGTTTTCTCAGGCTCTATGGTACCAAATGGGCTGAAATTTGAGAACAGTGATGAGAATAATGATCCAAATCGAAATCAGTCAGAAAATCTCCATAAAGTTTGATTCTTAGAAAAATAATGATTTTTATGGACGCTAATTTCAGACTTGGGTTCGAACTTGGGAAGCTGTTTTTTCGGGCTCTATGGTACCAAATGGGCTGAAATTTCGGAACAGTGATAAGAATTATACTCCAAATCGAAATCAGTCACAAAATTTCCATAAAATTTGATTCTAAGAATAATCATGATTTTTATGGACGTTCATTTCCGACTTGGGTTCGAACATTGGAAGCTGTTTTTTTCAGGCTCTAAAGTACCAAATAGGCTGAAATTTTGGAAAAGTTTTACGAGTTTTGGTACGAAACGAATTCAGTTACAAAATCTCCATAAATTTTGATTCTTAGATAAATCATGGTTTTAATGGACGTTCATTTCAAACTTTGGTTCGAATTGGGGAAGCAGTTTTTTCGGGCTCTATGGTACCAAATGGGCTGAAATTTGGGAACAGTGATGAGAATAATGTTCCAAATCGAAATCAGTCAGAAAATCTTCATTAAGTTTGATTCTTAGAAAAATAATGATTTTTATGGACGCTAATTTCAGACTTGGGTTCGAACTTGGGAAGCTGTTTTTTCGGGCTCTATGGTACCAAATGGGCTGAAATTTCGGAACAGTGATAAGAATCATACTCCAAATCGAAATCAGTCACAAAATCTCCATAAAGTTTGATTCTAAGAATAATCATGATTTTTATGGACGTTCATTTCAGACTTGGGTTCGAACTTTGGAAGCAGTTTTCCCAGGCTCTATGGGACCAAACGGGCTGAATTTTTGGAACAGTGATAAGAATCATGATCAAAATTCAAATAAGTCAAAAAATCTCCATTTATTTTGATTCTTAGAAAAATCATGATTTTTTTGGACTCTCATTCAGACTTGGGTTCGAATTTTTGGAGCAGTTTTTTCGGGCTCTATGGTACCAAATGAGCTAAAATACCGGAACAGTGATAAGAATCATTCTCAAAATCGAAATCAGTCACAAAATCTCCATAAAGTTTGATTCTTAGAAATATAATGATTTTTATGGACGTTCATTTCAGACTTGGGTTCTAACTTAGGAAATTGTTTTTTCAGGCTCTATGGTACCGAACGGGCTAAGATTTTTGAATAGGGATAAAATTCGTGGTACAAATCGCTTTCCTACACATAATCTCCATAAAGTTTGATTTTTAGAAAAATCATGATTTTTATGGACGCTTATTTCAGATTTGGGTTCGAACTTTTGGAGCAGTTTTCTCAGGCTCTATGGTACCAAATGGGCTGAAATTTGGGAACAGTGATGAGAATAATGATCCAAATCGAAATCAGTCAGAAAATCTCCATAAAGTTTGATTCTTAGAAAAATAATGATTTTTATGGACGCTAATTTCAGACTTGGGTTCGAACTTGGGAAGCTGTTTTTTCGGGCTCTATGGTACCAAATGGGCTGAAATTTCGGAACAGTCATAAGAATTATACTCTTAATCGAAATCAGTCACAAAATCTCCATAAAGTTTGATTCTAAGAATAATCATGATTTTTATGGACTTTCATTTCCGACTTGGGTTCGAACATTGGAAGCTGTTTTTTTCAGGCTCTATAGTACCAAATAGGCTGAAATTTTGGAAAAGTGTTACGAGTTTTGGTACGAAACGAATTCAGTCACAAAATCTCCATAAATTTTGATTCTTAGATAAATCATGGTTATAATGGACGTTCATTTCAAACTTTGGTTCGAATTGGGGAAGCAGTTTTTTCGGGCTCTATAGTACCAAATGGGCTGAAATTTGGGAACAGTGATGAGAATAATGATCCAAATCGAAATCAGTCAGAAAATCTCACTTAGTTTGATTCTTAGAAAAATAATGATTTTTATGGACGCTCATTTCAGACTTGGGTTCGAACTTGGGAAACTGTTTTTTCGTGCTCTATGGTACCAAATGGGCTGAAATTTCGGAACAGTGATAAGAATCATGCTCAAAATCGAAATCAGTCACAAAATCTCCATAAATTTTGATTCATAGAAAAATCATGATTTTTATGGACGTTCATTTCAGACTTGTGTTCGAACTTTTGAAGCTGTTTTTTCTGGCTATATGGGACCAAACTGGCTGAAATTTTTGAATAATGATACGATTCGTGGAACAAACCGAATTCCTTAACAAAATCTCCATAAATTTGGATTTTGAGAAAAATCACGATTTTTATGGACGTTCATTTCAGACTTGGGTTCGATCTTTGGAAGCTGTTTTTTCAGTTTCTATGGTACCGAATAGGCTGAAATTTCGGAAAAGTGTTAGGAATCGTGGTATAAATCGAACTCCTTCTAAAAATCTCCATAATTTTGGATTTTGAGAAAAATCACGATTTTTATGGAAGTTCATTTCAGACTTGGGTTCGAACTTTTGAAGCTGTTTTTTCAGGCTATATGGGACCAAACTGGCTGAAATTTTTGTATAATGATACGATTCGTGGAACAAATCGAAATCCTTCACAAAATCTCCATAAAGTTGGATTTTGAGAAAAATCACGATTTTTATGGACGCTTATTTCAGACTTGGGTTAGAACTTTTGGAGCAGTTTTCTCAGGCTCTATGGTACCAAATGGGCTGAAATTTCGGAAAAGTGTTACGAATTTTGGTTCAAAGCGAATTCAGTCACAAAATCTACATAAATTTATATTCTTAGATAAATCATGATTTTATTGGACGTTCATTTCAAACTTGGGTTCGAACGTGGGAAGCAGTTTTTTCGGGCTGTATGGTACCAAATGGGCTGAAATTTGGGAACAGTGATGAGAATAATGTTCCAAATCGAAATCAGTCAGAAAATCTCCATAAAGTTTGATTCTTAGAAAAATCATGATTTTTATGGACGCCTATTTCAGACTTGGGTTCGAACTTTTGGAGCAGTTTTCTCAGGCTTTTTTAGCCCATTTTTTCCAAATGGGCTAAAATTTGGGAACAGTGATCAGAATAAAGCTCAAAATCCAGATCAGTCAAAAAATCTCCATAAAGTTTGATTCTAAGAATAATCATGATTTTTATGGACGCTAATTTCAGACTTGGGTTCGAACTTTGGAAGCTGTTTTTTCAGGCTATATGGAACCAAACGGGCTGAAATTTTTGAATAGTGATAAGATTCGTGCTACAAATCGCTTTCCTCCACATAATCTCCATAATGTTTGATTTTTTGAATAATCATGATTTTTATGGACGCTAATTTCAGACTTCGGTTCAAACTTTGGAAGGAGTTTTCACAGGCTCTATAGGACCAAACGGGCTGAAATTTTGGAAAAAGGTTACGAATTTTGTAACAAAACGAATTCAGTCGCAAAATATACATTAATTTTGATTCTTAGATAAATCATGATTTTTACGGACGTTTCAAATTTTGGTTCGAACTGGGGAAGCAATTTTTTCGGGTTCTATGGTACCAAACTGTCTGAAATTTGGGATCAGTAATGAGAATTATGCTTCAAATCGAAATCAGTCACGAAATCTCCATAAAAATTGATTTTGAGAAAAATAATGATTTTTTTGGACGTTCATTTCAGACTTCGGTTCGAACTTTGGAAGGAGTTTTCACAGGCTCTATGGGACCAAACAGGCTGAAATTTTGGAAAAGTGTTACGAATTTTGTAACGATATGAATTCAGTCGCAAAATCTCCATAAATTTTGATTCTTAGATAAATCATGATTTTTATGGACGTTCATTTCAAATTTTGGTTCGAACTGGGGAAGCAGTTTTTCGGGCTCTATGGTACCAAATGGGCTGAAATTTGGGATCAGTGATGAGAATTATGCTCCAAATCGAAATCAGTCACAAAATCTCCATAAAGTTTGATTCTAAGAATAATCATGATTTTTATGGACGCTAATTTCAGACTTGGGTTCGAAATTTGGAAGCTGTTTTTTCAGGCTATATTGAACCAAACGGGCTTAAATTTTTGAATAAGGATAAAATTCGTGGTACAAATCGAATTCCTCCACAAAATCTCCATTAAGTTTGATTCTTAGAAAAATCATGATTTATTTGGACTCTCATTTCAGACTTGGGTTCGAACTTTTGAAGCACTTTTCTCAGGCTCTATGGTACCAAATAGGCTAAAATTTTGGAAAAGTGTTACGAATTTTGGTACAAAACGAATTCAGTCACCAAATCTACATAAATTTATATTCTAAGATAAATCATGATTTTTTTTGGACGTTCCTTTCAAACTTGGGTTCGAACTTGGGAAGCAGTTTTTTCGGGCTCTATGGTACTACTACTGTGCTGAAATTTGGGATCAGTGAATAGATTTATGGGGACTATTTTAACTCGTCCCACATATGATAACACTAAATAATTACTCCGCCGTCTGAAGCCCCGGGAGAGCCAGGCGCGGACGGGAACGCAACTCTCTGCCATTCTAGTTTCAACTTTCGACCAAACCACCACTCTCTACTACCACCGTCTCTGCGTTCACTTAACTTGTAAATTCATTCTCGCAAATAAATTCAACAAAGATCGCAGACCTTTATCTTTCAATCATCAGAATTCCTTGAACACAGATTTACGATACCGGCAGCCATCGTTAATTACATTTATCCTGCCATACTGGTGATCCCGACTTTACACTGCCATACTGGTGATCCCGACGTTCACGCTGCCATACTGGTGACCCTCGACATTTCTGGTGATAATAATATTTAGTGGACACGGTAGGTCGATCGTTGAAGCTGGAATCCTGGACAATCGAGTAAGTAACTTCCAATCTCATTACTTACAATCTCATTTTCAACATTTTCAAGTCCAGTATATTTATTAGAGTCTGATTGTCGAATTATAAAGCACATTTCAAAAAAAAAAACATTATTGTCCCACCAATTCTAATAATTAAGTATATCAAATTTACCCACTAATCTGAACCAAAAAAACTCGTATATTCGAATATTATTTTGCCAAAAAATCTCAATTTCAGTGAAACACCGCACCAGCAGCTGCAGACCAAGCATCAAATTCACCGCAGAACGCAACAATTTCTGCAGACCAACATCAATTTCATCGCAGATCAAGGATCTACCGGATTTACAACGCAGGCAGAACTTTAGTTCCGGACCTCGTAACATCCATCACAAATCAATGCCCAGTAATCAACACCAAGTAACAAACCATAATTAATCCTACATACAGTGATTTTACAGTTAAATTTCCGAAAACGAACATTCTAAACTAACTTTAAAAAAAAAAAAAATTTTTTTGCAAGTGTACAATATTGTTACATGTCTATTAAATTAAGTGACCAGACAAGTTGAACTCGTCACAGTACATTCACATTATTTACATTGTATGCACTCTAGATTAAGGGATTTTTGAAATTTCCGGATACCATCAATCTAACATTTTTGAATTTTAAATTTTTTTTCAAAACCTAAATTTACTGTCGTCATTGCTTTTGTTTCCTTGCTATTTTTACACATACATCTGCCTATTTTATACTGCCTATTGCTTGCCGTATTATCAACACAATATGTCATTCGAGAATAACCAGACATCGAACGAAATCCACGTTAATAATTCCACAATGGACACAACAATAAACTCTGTCTCGGTTAAACTACCCGCGTCCTGGCGCGACAACATTGCACTTTGGTTCGCACAAGCTGAAAGCCAATTTTCTAACTCAAGACTAAAGGATGACCTCACCAAGTACAACATTATTGTTGCCGCTTTGGATATGGAGACCCTCAGGACCGTAAGTGACATCGTCATCAATCCTCCTGCAGCAGACAAGTACACTCATCTCAAATCAGCACTCATCGAGAGGTTACAAGATTCGGAGGAAAAGCGACTCACTCGTCTTCTAACCGGACTTCAGCTCGAGGACAGGAAGCCTTCTGGACTGCTTCGACTCATCCATGAACTCGCTGGTCCCGGGCTATCGGAGAGCCCAATCGTACGAGTACTTTGGCTACAAAGACTCCCGCAACACATTCAAGCCATTCTTACCGCACTACCCGACGACAATCTGTTACAACTAGCATCCACAGCAGATAAAATCTCGGAAGTTTATCAAAAATCTGAATGTGAAACTATGGACAATAAACATTATAATGGCATCCCGAACTCGAATCCAAACATCAGTGCTATATTACAAAATTTACAAGAACAAATTTCGGCACTCACTCTAGAAGACAGTCGACTTAAAACAACTCGGAGAGATGATCATGGACAGGCAAACATTAATTTCGAAAACCGGAATCCCAGCACCCGCCGCGAATGGCGTCATCCATCGACATCATACCCAAATTCCGCGCACCGACCTCGTTCCAGGTCACGTGGTAGACCGTTACACACTAATAACACTGTACACGGCTACTGCAGTTACCATGCAAAATTCGGTAACAAATCACATAATTGCACCAAACCATGTACTTTTATTAATAATAAGTCAAGAAACGACAGTGGAAAACCCGCAGTAGAGACGTGCGATTTTCCTCAAAAAACTTGTCGTCTCTTCATTCACGAACTCGTGACGCGACAGAAATTTTTAATTGACACTGGTGCTGACGTATCTGTTCTCCCAAGATCATGCGGGAACACGACCAATACGGTCACCACAGATACATGCCCCACCACATTATACAGTGCTAGTGGGAAACATATAAAAACATACGGTACAAAAACCATAAATCTCCAATTTGGCCTCCGCCGCGATATGAAGTGGAAGTTCATCATCGCAGACGTCTCGAAAGCCATTTTAGGAGCAGATTTTTTACACTTCTTCAGATTAAGCGTCAACTTGAAGAAAGGAACCCTAACGGACCAGTCAACAGGATTGCAGATTAGAGGAGCTTCGCTGCAAGGACCCTCATCTGGCATTTCAACGCTGTCTTCAAGTCAAAAATACCGGGACATCCTACAAAAATACCCAACACTGACTCGACCCAACATCAAGAGTCAAGACGTTCCGAGTCACAACGTCACTCACGTCATAGAAACCAAGGGACCGCCGGTAACTGAACGAGCCCGCAGGATGGCACCAGCACTGCTTGAAGCCGCAAAGAAGGAATTTAAATTTATGATGGAGCAAGGGATTTGCAGGCCATCCAAAAGTAGCTGGGCGAGCCCACTACACATGGTGAAAAAATCCAACGGGGAATGGCGTCCTTGCGGCGATTATAGGCGTTTAAACGCAATAACAACGCCAGACAAATTTCCGATACCACAGCTCCACGACTTTGCTCACAAATTAAATAAGGCAAAAATATTCTCTACAATTGACCTAGTGCGCGCCTACAATCAAATCCCAGTCGACGAGGCGGACATACCGAAAACCGCAATAATAACACCGTTTGGCTTATACGAATTTACATCGATGCAGTTTGGACTATCTAACGCAGCCCAAACCTTCCAAAGATTTATGCACGCTGTAACAAGAGATTTAGAATCATGTTTCGTGTATATAGATGACATTTTAATTGTATCAGAAAACGAGCAAGAACACCTAAAACATTTAGATGCCCTTTTCCAACGCCTCACAGAAAACAACCTGATAATAAACCTCAACAAATGCAAATTTGGTCTACCAGCCGTTGATTTTCTAGGACACACAATATCACCGGATGGTATCACTCCCATCAAGGAGAAGGTGAAAACGATTGAAGATTTTCCACTTCCCAAAACAATGCAAGGTTTAAGACGTTTTTTTGGAATGTTGAACTACTACAGGAGATTTTTGAAGAACTCAATCAGCACCCAGATTAAACTCTTCAACTTCACAGCAGGCTACAGGAAAAATGACAAAAGAACCCTCACTTGGACTCCGGAATTGACAGCTGCGTTTGAGGAATGCAAAAATCAGCTGGCAAACGCCACCCTCCTCGCGCATCCGGATCCTCAGGCGAGAATCGCCATAATGGTCGACGCGTCTGATTTGGCAATCGGCGCATCCCTCCAACAGTTCAAAGGTGATGCATGGCAACCTTTAGGATTTTTCTCCCGTAAATTTACACCCGCTCAATGTAAATATAGCACGTTCGACCGGGAGTTAACAGCATTATTCGAAGCAATCAAATATTTTAGAAATGAAATAGAGGGTAGAAATTTCACAGTCTACACGGATCACAAACCGATTACGTTTGCGTTCAGCAAAAAACGCGCTTCAAGCTCACCGCGACAAGAAAGACAACTAGATTTCATTTCACAGTTCACCACCGACGTTAAACACATCTCCGGTCATCTCAACACCGAAGCAAATACGCTGTCTCGAATAGAAGAGATAAACAGCCCCTCTGCTATTGATTACAGACGTATGGGGATAGAGCAGAGTCACGACGACGATCTTATTAAGGCGCATGAGGACTCCTCCCTTGTCTTGCGGAAGATGATAATTCCCGAGACGGACGAATTATTATGGTGCGACATCTCCACTGGTCGTGTGAGACCTTTTTTTCCTCGAGACATGAGAGAACAAGTAATAGCCAACGTACACAACGTATGCCACCCAGGCGCCTCCGGCACCTCCAACAGCATACGTCAGAGATTCGTCTGGCCCAAGATGGCAAAGGAAATCAAAACCTTCGTCAAACAGTGTGTGGCTTGCCAGAAAGCCAAAGTATCACGACACACAACTGCACCCACAGCGACATTTATCCTGCCCGAGGATCGATTCAGAAACGTCCACATTGACTTGGTCGGCCCTCTACCAGCTTGCAATGAGTACAAATACCTCCTAACAATGATCGACAGGTACACTCGCTGGCCAGAAGCAGTGCCATTAAAAGAGATGTCCGCAGAAAACGTAGCTACAGCCTTAATGTCACAATGGATAGCTCGACACGGCGTTCCAGACACAATCACCACAGACCAAGGACGACAGTTTGAATCCTGTCTTTTCAGGAGCCTTACTCAAAAATTCGGTATCAAACATAACCGAACCACCGCCTACCACCCGCAATCTAACGGAATTATTGAAAGGTGGCACAGGACCCTTAAAGCATCTCTGATGGCGCGTGATAACTCGGACTGGTTGGAAAATCTCCCGATCATCCTACTCGGTTTGAGATCAACAGTCCGCGAAGACATAAAATGCTCACCCGCCGAAATCACGTACGGAAGAACACTTAGGCTACCATCTGAATTCTTCACCACAACCCACCGCGAAGAACCCGACACCTATGTCGGACGCCTACAAAAAAGGTTTAATGAGATGAAACCCACTCCCGCTAGTAACCACAGCGCTGGAAAATTTTTCATCCACAAGGATTTACCGCATTCATCACACGTTTTTCTACGCACCGACGCCGTAAGGAAACCACATCAAAACCCCTACGAAGGACCTTTCGAAGTCAAAGAACGTGACGATAAAACTTATGTTATCATGGTCAACGGTAAACCAAAAAGAGTCTCAATAGATCGACTGAAACCTGCATTCTTTCAAAGCACAGAAGAAATCCCATCAAGAGGAACCGTCACACAGCCTCTAATAACAAAAATGACAACTCGATCCGGAAGACATGTTCACTTCCCGGACAGATATCAAGCGCAGTAATAATTTGGCAATATCATAAGGCACAGTAATTAGCAAAAAAAACTAACCAGAAACCTTAGATTGACGTATCCATAAATTTCATAAATTAATTGTAACTATCATATCGCAAATGTCAGACAATCTAATAAATTACTGTTACTAAAACAAACAAAAAAACAATAAAATTTACTATCAATAATACGCATATATAAGCATCCTACAATAAAATCTTTATTATGTAAATATTCACAATACTATGTACTACGTCAAAAGTGCATTAATAAAAACAACAATAGAACTGTCATAACAAGCTATTTTAAATCATCGTAAACAATCATAGTATACACAGGTAGCTCACTACTACGCTAAGTACATTGCGACTAGCGCTCGCCGTTTATCAACAATTATGTTTACCTGTATATCATTTATGTACCTATTTACTACGGCGAATAAAAATTCGTACGGCCACAGCTACTATGCAACGGCGGCATGGAGCCACTATTGTTATTACTTTCCTGTCGCTAACCGAGCGCAATATTATCACAACATTATGTACCTTAGATTATAAATGGACTTGTGTTTTTATAAATTATGATTGACATTGTAAAATATTCATTGTTGTTATTATGTACTATATGTTACTATTGTATCGCGTAGAGACGCTGGTGGGGAGGTATATGGGGACTACTTTAACTCGTCCCACTTATGATAACACTAAATAATTACTCCGCCGTCTGAAGCCCCGGGAGAGCCAGGCGCGGACGGGAACGCAACTCTCTGCCATTCTAGTTTCAACTTTCGACCAAACCACCACTCTCTACTACCACCGTCTCTGCGTTCACTTAACTTGTAAATTCATTCTCGCAAATAAATTCAACAAAGATCGCAGACCTTTATCTTTCAATCATCAGAATTCCTTGAACACAGATTTACGATACCGGCAGCCATCGTAAATTACATTTATCCTGCCATACTGGTGATCCCGACTTTACACTGCCATACTGGTGATCCCGACGTTCACGCTGCCATAGATTTATGCTCCAAATCGAAATCAGTCACAAAATCTCCATTTAGTTTGATTCTGAGAAAAATAATTATTTTTCTGGACGTTCATTTCAGACTTCGGTCTGAACTTTGGAAGCTGTTTTTTTCAGGTTATATGGGACCAAATGGGCTGAAATTTGGGAACAGTGATGAGAATAAAGCTCAAAATCCAAATCAGTCACAAAATCTCCATTTAGTTTGATTCTTAGAAAAATCATGATATTTTTGCCCCCTTATTTCAGACTTGGGTTCGATGTTTTGAAGCAGTTTTCTCAGGCTCTATGGTACCAAATAGGCTGAAATTTTGGAAAAGTGTTACGAATTTTGTAACGAAACGAATTCAGTTGCAAAATCTCCATAAATTTTGATTCTTAGATAAATCATGATTTTTATGGACGTTCATTTCAAATTTTGGTTCGAACTGGGGAAGCAGTTTTTTCGGGCTATATGGTACCAAATTGGCTGAAATTTGGGATCAGTGATGAAAATTATGCTCCAAATCGAAATCAGTCACAAAATCTCCATCAAGTTTGATTCTGAGAAAAATAGTGATTTTTTTGGACGTTCATTTCAAACTTGGGTTCGAACTTGGGAAGGAGTTTTTTCGGGCTCTATGGTACCAAATGGGCTGAAATTTGGGATCAGTGATGAGAATTATGCTCCAAATCGAAATCAGTCACCAAATCTACATTCCGTTTGATTCTGAGAAAAATGATGATTTTTATGGACGTTCATTTCAGACTTCGGTTCGAACTTTGGAAGCAGTTTTCACAGGCTCTATGGTACCAAATGGGCTGAAATTGTGGAGCAGTGATAAGAATCATACTCCAAATCGAAATCAGTCACAAAATCTCCATAAAGTTTGATTCTAAGAATAATCATGATTTTTATGGACGCTAATTTCAGACTTTGGTTCGAACTTTGGAAGCTGTTTTTTCAGGCAATATGGAACCAAACGGGCTTAAATTTTTGAATAAGGATAAAATTCGTGGTACAAAACGAATTCCTCCACAAAATCTCCATTAAGTTTGATTCTTAGAAAAATCATGATTTTTTTGGACTCACATTTCAGAGTTGGGTTCGAACTTTTGAAGCACTTTTCTCAGGCTCTATGGTACCAAATAGGCTAAAATTTTTGAAAAGTGTTACGAATTTTGGTACAAAACGAATTCAGTCACCAAATCTACATAAATATATTCTAAGATAAATAATGATTTTTTTGGACGTTCATTTCAGACTTGGGTTCGAACTTGGGAAGCAGTTTTTTCGGGCCCTATGGTACCAAATGGGCTGAAATTTGGGAAAAGTGATGAGAATTATGCTCCAAATCGAAATCAGTCACAAAATCTCCATTTAGTTTGATTCTGAGAAAAATAATTATTTTTCTGGACGTTCATTTCAGACTTCGGTTCGAACTTTGGAAGCTGTTTTTTTCAGGTTATATGGGACCAAATGGGCTGAAATTTGGGAGCAGTGATGAGAATAAAGCTCGGAAGTCCAAATCAGTCACAAAATCTCCATAAAGTTTGATTCTTAGAAAAATAATGATTTTTATGGACGTTCATTTCAGACTTGGGTTCGAACTTGGGAAGCAGTTTTTTCGGGCCCTATGGTACCAAATGGGCTGAAATTTGGGAAAAGTGATGAGAATTATGCTCCAAATCGAAATCAGTCACAAAATCTCCATAAAGTTTGAGTCTGAGAAAAATAATGATTCTTATGGACGTTCATTTCAGACTTCGGTTCGAACATAAGAATGAGTTTTCACAGGCTCTATGGGACCAAACGGGCTGAAATTTTGGAAAAGTGTTACGATTTTTGGTTCAAAGCGAATTCAGTCATAAAATCTACATAAATTTATATTCTTAGATAAATCATGATTTTATTGGACGTTCATTTCAAACTTGGGTTCGAACTTGGGAAGCAGTTTTTTCGGGCTGTATGGTACCAAATGGGCTGAAATTTGGGAACAGTGATAAGAATAATGATCCAAATTGAAATCAGTCAGAAAATCTCCATAAAGTTTGATTCTTAGAAAAATAATGATTTTTATGGACGCTTATTTCAGACTTGGGTTTGAACTTGGGAAGCTGTTTTTTCGGGCTCTATGGTACCAAATGGGCTGAAATATCGGAACAGTGATAAGAATCATGCTCAAAATCGAAATCAGTCACAAAATCTCCATAAAGTTTGATTCTTAGAAAAATAATGATTTTTATGGACGTTCATTTCAGACTTGGGTTCGAACTAAGGAAACTGTTTTTTCAGGCTCTATGGTACCGAACGGGCTAAAATTTTTGAATAGTGATAAGATTCGTGGTACAAATCGCTTTCCTCCACATAATCTCCATAAAGTTTGATTTTTAGAAAAATCATGATTTTTATGGACGCTTATTTCAGACGTGGGTTAGAACTTTTGGAGCAGTTTTCTCAGGCTCTTCTGGACCAAATGGGCTGAAATTTTGAAAAAGTGTTACGAATTTTGGTTCAAAGCGAATTCATTCACAAAATCTACATAAATTTATATTCTTAGATAAATCATGATTTTATTGGACTTTCATTTCAAACTTGGGTTCGAACTTTGGAAGCTGTTTTTTCAGGCTATATGGAACCAAACGGGCTTAAATTTTTGAATAAGGATAAAATTCGTGGTACTAATCGAATTCCTCCACAAAATCTCCACAAAGTTTGATTTTTAGAAAAATCATTTTTTAAATGGACGCTTATTTCAGACTTGGGTTTGAATTTTGGAGCAGTTTTCTCAGGTTCTATGGTACCAAATGGGCTGAAATTTGGGAACAGTGATGAGAATAAAGCTCAAAATCCAAATCAGTCACAAAATCTCCATTTAGTTTGATTCTTAGAAAAATCATGATTTTTTTTGCCCCCTTATTTCAGACTTGGGTTCGATGTTTTGAAGCAGTTTTCTCAGGCTTTATGGTACCAATTAGGCTGAAATTTTGGAAAAGTGTTACGAATTTTGTAACGAAACGAATTCAGTCGCAAAATCTCCATAAATTTTGATTCTTAGATAAATCATGATTTTTATGGACGTTCATTTCAAATTTTGGTTCGAACTGGGGAAGCAATTTTTTCGGGTTCTATGCTACCAAATTGGCTGAAATTTGGGATCAGTGATGAGAAGTATGCTCCAAATCGAAATCAGTCACAAAATCTTCATAAAGTTTGATTTTGAGAAAAATAATGATTTTTTTGGACGTTCATTTCAAACTTGGGTTCGAACTTGGGAAGCAGTTTTTTCGGGCTCTATGGTACCAAATGGGCTGAAATTCAGGATCAGTGATGAGAATTATGCTCCAAATCGAAATCGGTCACAAAATCTCCATTAAATTTGATTCTGAGAAAAATAATGATTTTTATGGACGTTCATTTCAGACTTCGGTTCGAACTTTGGAAGCAGTTTTCACAGGCTCTATGGTACCAAATGGGCTGAAATTTTGGAACAGTGATAAGAATCATACTCCAAATCAAAATCAGTCACAAAATCTCCATAAAGTTTGATTCTAAGAATAATCATGATTTTTATGGACGCTAATTTCAGACTTGGGTTCGAACTTTGGAAGCTGTTTTTTCAGGCTATATGGAACCTGTCACGTAACGAATTGACACGTTTAAAACTCCCGCGAATTCAAATTAGTACCTATCAGTTGTAACCATTGTTCGCCGTGCGCATGCGTGCACCGTGAGGTTGGTAAACTGCACAACGCCACACACGCGGGCATTCACCAATGGCCGCCCACTCGCAATCTGGCCTCGGCCTTGATAACATGTGAGCGTTACCGCCAACAGAGACGCAAACATAAGCGCGCCTAAATTAACGACTGTTTTCTCGCACAAGTACTTTATAAAACCTATATCAATTCTGTGCCAATTCACGATGAAGAACCGTGCGCGCAATAGCGCGTACAGTACAGCCGATGACCGCTAATTGTGGTTCAACAAGTACGAGATTCATCCTGCCAAACCCATGTGAGCTGATAACTATAATTCCCCTGTATGTGCCTTTTATGTTGAATCATGCTCACCTACAAAGCTTGCCAGCCAGTACCTAAAATACCGATAGAGATTGACCCAACGAAAAGCTAGAAATGTTAGGATGTTTATTACTCTTTTCATGTGTGTATTCTGTTATATAAATGTGCTTTGTGAATATACTTTCATATCCCATTCATTGCGTTTCCTTTGACGAATATGGAGTGGTTGTTTGGCCTTCAGTCCCTCGTGTAAAAGCCCAATTGGCTGACCTAATCCCTGATGTCATGGAACTCAATCTCTACCACCTGAGCTAACGCCGATTTGTTCCTAGGCACCCTTTCTACGACGGGCCCCGTGGGGAATTGCGCCCCCTCACACCGGCGTCCCTTACAAACCAAACGGGCTTAAATTTTTGAATAAGGATAAAATTCGTGGTACAAATCGAATTCCTCCACAAAATCTCCATTAAGTTTGATTCTTAGAAAAATCATGATTTATTTGGACTCTCATTTCAGACTTGGGTTCGAACTTTTGAAGCACTTTTCTCAGGCTCTATGGTACCAAATGGGCTGAAATTTTGGAACAGTGATGAGGATCATACTCCAAATCGAAATCAGTCACAAAATCTCCATAAAGTTCTATTCTAAGAATAATCATGATTTTTATGGACGCTAATTTCAGACTTGGGTTCGAACTATGGAAGCTGTTTTTTCAGGCTATATGGAACCAAACGGGCTTAAATTTTTGAATAAGGATAAAATTCGTGGTACAAATCGAATTCCTCCACAAAATCTCCATTAAGTTTGATTCTTAGAAAAATCATGATTTTTTTGGACTCTCATTTCAGACTTCGGTTCGAACTTTGGAAGCAGTTTTCACAGGCTCTATGGTACCAAATGGGCTGAAATTTTGGAACAGTGATGAGAATCATACTCCAAATCGAAATCAGTCACAAAATCTCCATAAAGTTCTATTCTAAGAATAATCATGATTTTTATGGACGCTAATTTCAGACTTGGGTTCGAACTATGGAAGCTGTTTTTTCAGGCTATATGGAACCAAACGGGCTTAAATTTTTGAATAAGGATAAAATTCGTGGTACAAATCGAATTCCTCCACAAAATCTACATTAAGTTTGATTCTTAGAAAAATCATGATTTTTTTTGCCCCCTTATTTCAGACTTGGGTTCGATGTTTTGAAGCAGTTTTCTCAGGCTCTATGGTACCAAATAGGCTGAAATTTTGGAAATTTGAAAATTTTGGAACAGTGATAAGAATCATACTCCAAATCGAAATCAGTCACAAAATCTCCATAATGTTTGATTCTAAGAATAATCATGAATTTTATGGACGCTAATTTCAGACTTGGGTTCGAACTTTGGAATCTGTTTTTTCAGGCTATATGGAACCAAACGGGCTGAAATTTTTGAATAAGGATAGGATTCGTTGTACAAATCGAATTCCTCCACATAATCTCCATTAAGTTTGATTCTTAGAAATATCATGATTTTTTTGACTCTCATTTCAGACTTGGGTTCGAACTTTTGAAGCAGTTTTCTCAGGCTCTATGGTACCAAATAGGCTAAAATTTTGGAAAAGTGTTACGAATTTTGGTACAAAACGAATTCAGTCACCAAATCTAAATAAATTTATATTCTAAGATAAATCATGATTTTTTTGGACGTTCATTTCAAACTTGGGTTCGAACTTGGGAAGCAGTTTTTTCGGGCTCTATGGTACCAAATGGGCTGAACTTTGGGATAAGTGATGAGAATTATGCTCCAAATCGAAATCAGTCACAAAATCTCCATAAAGCTTGATTCTGAGAAAAATAATGATTTTTATGGACGTTCATTTCAGACTTCGGTTCGAACTTTGGAAGCGGTTTTTTCAGGCTCTATGGTACCGAACGGGCTAAAATTTTTGAATAGTGATAAGATTCGTGGTACAAATCGCTTTCCTCCACATAATCTCCATTAAGTTTGATTTTTAGAAAAATCATGATTTTTATGGACGCTTATTTCAGACTTGGGTTAGAACTTTTGGAGCAGTTTTCTCAGGCTCTTCTGGACCAAATGGGCTGAAATTTTGAAAAAGTGTTACGAATTTTGGTTCAAAGCGAATTCATTCACAAAATCTACATAAATTTATATTCTTAGATAAATCATGATTTTATTGGTCGTTCATTTCAAACTTGGGTTCGAACTTGGGAAGCAGTTTTTTCGGGCTGTATGGTACCAAATGGGCTGAAATTTGGGAACAGTGATAAGAATATTGATCCAAATCGAAATCAGTCAGAAAATCTCTAAAAAGTTTGATTCTTAGAAAAATAATGATTTTTATGGACGTTCATTTCAAACTTGGGTTCGAACTTGGGAGGCAGTTTTTTCGGGCTGTATGGTACCAAATGGGCTGAAATTTGGGAACAGTGATGAGAATAATGATCCAAATCGAAATCAGTCAGAAAATCTCCATAAAGTTCGATTCTTAGAAAAATAATGATTTTGTTGGACGCTAATTTCAGACTTGGGTTCGAACTTGGGAAGCAGTTTTTTCGGGCTCTATGGTACCAAAAAAGGCCGAAATTTTGGAACAATGATAAGAATCATGATTTAAATCGAAATCAGTCACAAAATTTCCATCAGTTTTATTCTTAGAAAAATCATGATTTTTTTGGCCCCCTTATTTCAGACGTGGGTTCGAACTTTTGAAGCAGTTTTTTCAGGCTCTATGGGACCAAACGGGCTGAAATTTTTGAATTGTGATTAGATTCGTGGTATAAATCGAGTTCCTTCACATAATCTCCATATAGTTTGATTTTTAGAAAAATCATGATTTTTATGGACGCTTATTTCAGACTTGGGTTCGAACTTTTGGAGCAGTTTTATCAGACTCTCCATACCATTACCAAATGGGCTGAAATTTCGGAACAGTGATAAGAATCATGCTCCAAATCAAAATCAGTCACAAAATCTCCATTAATTTTGATTCTTAGAAAAATCATGATTTTTATGCACGTTCATTTCAAACTTGGGTTCGAACTTGGGAAGCAGTTTTTTCGGGCATGACATGGGCAAACGTCCATAAAAATCATGATTTATCTAAGAATCAAAATTTATGGAGATTTTGTGACTGAATTCGTTTTGAACCAAAATTCGTAACAATTTTCCAAAATTTCAGCCTATTTGGTACCCCAGAGCTTGAGAAAACTGCTTCAAAAGTTCGAACCCAAGTCTGAAATAAGGGGGCCAAAAAAATCATGATTTTTCTAAGAATCAAACTAAATGGAGATTTTGTGACTGATTTCGATTTGAAGCATGATTCTTATCACTGTTCCAAAATTTCAGCCCATTTGATACCATAGAGCCCGAATTAACAGTTTCCCAATTTCGAACCCAAGTCTGAATTTATGAGCGTCCATAAAAATCATTATTTTTCAGAGAATTTTTTCTAAGAATAAAAGTTTATGAAGATTTTCTGACTGATTTCGATTTGGATCATTATTTTCATCACTGTTCCCAAATTTCAGCCCATTTGTTACCAAAGACCCCGAAAAAACTGCTTCCCCAGTTCGAACCAAAGTTTGAAATGAACGTCCATAAAAATCATGATTTATCTAAGAATCAAACTTTATAAAGATTTTGTGACAGATTTCGATTTGAAGCATTATTCTCATCCCTGTTCCCAAATTTCAGCCCGTTTGGTCCCATAGAGCCTGAAAAAAACAGCTTCCAAAGTTCGAACCCAAGTCTGAAATGAACGTCAATAAAAATCATGATTTATCTAGGAAACAAAATTTTTGAAGATTTTGTGACTGAATTCGTTTTGTTCTAAAATTCGTTACACTTTTCCAAAATTTCAGCCTATTTGGTACCATAAAGCCTGAAAAAACTGCTTCAAAAGTTCGAACCCACGTCTGAAATAAGGGGGCCAAAAAAATCATGATTTTTCTAAGAATAAAACTGATGGAAATTTTGTGACTGATTTCGATTTAAATCATGATTCTTATCATTGTTCCAAAATTTCGGCCTTTTTTGGTACCATAGAGCCCGAAAAAACTGCTTCCCAAGTTCGAACCCAAGTCTGAAATTAGCGTCCAACAAAATCATTATTTTTCTAAGAATCGAACTTTATGGAGATTTTCTGACTGATTTCGATTTGGATCATTATTCTCATCACTGTTCCCAAATTTCAGCCCATTTGGTACCATACAGCCCGAAAAAACTGCCTCCCAAGTTCGAACCCAAGTTTGAAATGAACGTAAATAAAAATCATGATTTATCTAAGAATCAAAATTTATGGATATTTTGTGACTGAATTCGTTTTGTAACCAAAATTCGTAACACTTTTCCAAAATTTCAGCCTATTTGGTATCATAGAGCCTGAGAAAACTGCTTCAAAAGTTAGAACTTACGTCTGAAATAAGGGGGCCAAAAAATCATGATTTTTCTAAGAATCGAACCAATTGGAGATTTTGTGACTGAATTCGATTTGTACCACGATTCTTATCGCTTTTCCAAAATTTCAGCCCGTTTGGTCCTATGGGACCTATATGTAGCCTGAAAAAACAGCTTCCAAAGTTCGAACCGATGTCTAAAAGTATCGTCCATAAAAATCATTATTTTTCTAAACTTTAGGTTAGGTTAGGTTAGGTTAGGTTAGGTTAGGTTAGGTTAGGTTAGGTTAGGTTAGGTTAGGTTTTTTTTTTTTTTTTTCCTTTGGGTGTTCTCTGTTTTTTACCTTGTCTATTATTTATCACGGTTTCTTTAAACTATTTGATTTTTTTAATGAGCTTTTGAGTTTAATTTTTTCATGTATGTTGTTATAGGTAAGTATGTCATTGTATGTTGGGATAGGTAAGGGTTCATGTTATTTTTTAGAGAGGTTAGTGGGACTATCTGACATGGGCTATCCATTACTCCAACATTTGTTTGACAGCATGAGGGAACCATGTAAAACCTCAGCCGGAGTAGTTTTGTGAATCTGAAAGAAAATTGTGGATGTTCTGTTAAGATTATAATTGCTTACCCTCTTAACAGAACCATTTGTAGGATAGGAAGTGTTCTTTAGCGCTCTTGGTTCGTGATTTCTTGCGTTAGCCATGTTTTAGATTGATCGGATAGCTATAGTGATCGTGCTTAATGTGATTTAAATTTATTTTTATGTCTTTTGATTATTATTTATTTTGTTCCTCAATTTTTGTCATGATGTTTTTTGCGAACTTAATGAAGATTTTTCGGAGAGGTATAATTTTTATGACATCAGAAAATTGTCAGTAAAGTTCATATCTCTTCTCTGGCATTCTTTGGTTATTTGCCATCTTTCTATCGTGAACATTGGGCAGTCTAGCAACAGATGTTTCACTGTTTGGTCCGATAGTTTGTCACACGGGCATGCGGGACTATCTTTCAGCTTGAATCTGTGAAGGTAGGATAGGTTTGCTCCGTGACCGGTAAGGATTTGTGTGAGTTCGAAAGTTGGAGTTGTCTTATTACCAAACTCTTTGGCTTCTGTTATACTCCTGAAAAATAGCCGTGTTCCCTTACCTGTATCAGAGTTATTATACCTTTGGTCCCATTCTTCGAGAATTGCCTCCTTTATTTTGAACTTTGCGTAGCTCAGTGGGAATTTTGAATAGAGTTTTCGTGTTTTGCTTTTTAATGCAGCGTCTTTTGCTAGCTCGTCTGCTCTTTCATTTCCATGGATTCCATTGTGCCCGCGTATCCATAAAAATTTACAGGTAGACCCTCTTTCTCTCAAGAGTTGAGCCGAGCATTGTATATTGAAGACCATAGGGTTGGTAGGTGTCCCTGACTCTAGTGCGTGTGCAGCGCTTTGTGAGTCTGTTAAGACGTTAACTTTTTCCCAATGCTTTTGCTGTTTGTTGACCCACTCTAGTGCTTGCATTATTGCGAAAAGCTCTGCTTGAAATACTGAGCAGTAATCTGCCAGGGGCAGTTTCTTTGCTGTAATTTCTCCGCTAGCATTGAACACTGTGTAGGCCGCACCCACTTTTCCTCCAGTTTTACTTCCATCTGTGTATATATCTTTTTCGTTCTCTTCAAAGGAGTTTCTCTCGTATGTCCCTGGAAAGATGACATGTTCTCCAATTTGTTTACTAGGGTGAGGTAGATGAGTAACCTTTACGATTCCCTGGTACTTTTTATCGTCAGGTAGTAGATGCAAAGTTCTGTTCCTTTTTGTCTCACCGATAAGTCTGAGTTCTTTGAGTTTTAGGTCCAAAGGTGTTAGTCCCCCAATTGCCTGCACAGAAGTAAGGGACACAGTGCGGTAGGCTTTACATATTCTAATGCCGATGGCCCTTTGGACTCTATCTAGTTTTTTGCGAATATTTTTTCGTTTTGCAGCTGTTGCCCATACCGTCGCGGCGTAAGTTATTATTGGTTCGACTACTCCTATGTAGATTGTCCTTAATATCTCAGAACTTAGTCCCCAAGTAGGTTTTGCCATAAATGCAAGTTTCTTGGTTATATTGACAGCTTTTTGGCATACAATGTCCACATGCTTGCTCCAATTTAACTTGTCGTCTATGACTATCCCTAAAATTTTGCAATCCCGAGAGAGTGGAACAATTTTACCATTCATCACAATGTTTGGTGGGAGTGTTTTCCTCTTACTGATGAATAGTGCTTTTGTTTTTTCCTCCGAGAATTGCAGTTTTACTTTTTCCCCCCAGTCTGTTATTAAGGAGAGAGTATCTTTAATTATTTTCTGTAGTTCTGCCGTATCTTTATGAGTTATTATAACTAAGACGTCGTCAGCAAATGCCTGTATGCGAACGTTAGAGTC